>NW_006293349.1:4849902-4905852 GCF_000327345.1 Myotis davidii
CCCCCCCCCCCCCCCCCCTATAAGAAATAGCTGTGGCTATCTAGTATTTTCTAAAGATCGGGTTAAAACAAACCTGGCACAAAGGCTAAAGTCAAGAAATTTTTTAAAAAATGAAAAGAATGAAAGGCAACACTAATGTAAAATTACAGACAATTCAAAGTAAGAAGCATTATTTATTTTAAGAACAAAACAGTTTATTTAATTGATACATTTTAGAGTAAATTTACCTTACAGAAGGTAAAGGCCTTCATAAAACAACAAATTGGCAAAATACGCAAAGCAAGTTTATCCTGATGTCACTGATCAAATGCTTTTCTACATCAGCCTTGCTTTTAACTGTGTCCAGCGGGACTTTGATGACCACCAATGAATTCTTACTTTAACCCACCGACTCCCAGCCTGTCCACCCATCTGTTTGACTGGGCTCATACCCAGTGTCCTCTCAGCTCTACCTGCCCAGAGAGCAGCGCCCCCCACCCCACCTGCTGCTGCACTGAGGCACTTCCTCCCCAATCATGGGTGCTCCGCCCCGCCCTTCCTCCTCTCTGGCTCTCTGGCCGGGCGTTCTGTACACACGGGGACCACAGCGCCCAGAACACACATGCTTGTTTTCTTTGGTGATTTCTACTCCAATCTTTTCTGCCTAAGATGACGTGGTGATGGGATGGAGCAGCAAGGATCAGGAAAGGGAGGACTGCGATCTCTGTCCCAATCTTTCCTGATCTGAGGCTGATGTTTCTTACTCTGGCTTCCAGTTAGAGTTTTATCCTGTCCAGTTCAGCATTCTCTCTCTTCATGGCCAGTTTTCTCCAGAGTTCACTTCTTCCTTAGCCATTCACATTGTACATATTTAATATTTCCCAACGGCTCTGAGGATTTCTAACATCAAACAAACAAACACAAATAAAACTTCTTTAACTTTGTTTAACCAAGAATTTCCCAGCTGTGTTTTCCAAACTTCCCTTTTAATTCACAGCGTGTCTTAGAATCCTAATTTTAGAAAGCATGGAGCTCACTTTGGGCAATTTTGATGTGGAGAAATTTTTTCAAAATTAAAAAGTGGTGTGGACTCTTTCACACTTCCCTCTTTTTACCTGGCCCGTGGTTTTATTATTGAAAATATCAATATGTGGACTCTGAAGAGCTCATTTCATAATGTTCCCGACACATCAGAGTTTTTAAACAATTTGTCTGACAGATGGCTGTGTATCTAGTGAGGAGTGTTTTACTGAGAAGCTATTCCATAATCTTCTGCAACCACCTGTTCCAATATCCAGCTGTCCCTTCTAATCAAGAAGAATTTATTTAGATTTAAGCAAAGAAGAAAATTAAATGTTTAAAAGTAAAAAAATTAAAAAGCATGACTCCTTCACATGTTAGTCTTAACAATGTCTTCCTCATTTTTCTTGAATCAATTGCTATTTTCTAGGTTTAGAATCTCTAGTCCCATTTTAAAAGTTCTTCTGATTTTGGTAGCATTAATACCAAGACTTAAAAACTAATGGTTATCCATGTCTGCAAGCCTCTCCAAAAATCTGTAGCCTCCATGTGTAGACAAATGACTTGACATCATTCACAGGCTGGTGTTAGAAAGAAAGGCCCACTGAGACCTGTTTAGCGCACTTCCTCTGAGTCGAAGGTATTGCTAGTTTTGTCAAAACAGTTGGGGCAATGAAATCCTAGCAAAGGCCCTTGACCTGCTCTCAGGCGATAAGAGAAGCTCTCCGTCCTCGGAAGTCTGAATGGTGGGACCAAACCTCAGGCCATTAGATGGTGGGAAGGAACCCTGAGACCCCATGGGTTTCTCAGAGCTGCCTCTGTTCTTGCTGATGCCATCAGCGTGTCACGGTTCTTGAGGAACTTCACTCATCAACGTTTAGCATAAAGAAGTGGTGCTATCCATCACACTCTTCACCCTCACTCACAGCTCTCCACTAGAGCCTGTCCCTGGCCACCTGTTGCTGATATGTTGGCCTGGACATTGATGAATTTCATGAGAAAATACATTGCTTGGAGGGAAGGTCTCTCCTTTTGAATGTTGGATTTTAAACCTCCATTTAGCATCTTACAAAGCATAACGTATGTCCAAGAACTTAACATATACCATTGTAATGATTTTGGTTCTAAATTCATCTTTGTCATTTGAAGCAATTTTCCTTCAGTCTCTGGAGATAGGGGAGAATAAGACTGCTCTTCAAGTTAACACAATTTGTGTAAGCTTACTTACAAGCTCCTTGTACTTCAGCCTCTGTTATTCTCCCAACAAGAACTGGATGTGTTATTCTCTTCTCACACCTTCTCTTTTCATCATAAATTCTAGCCCATCTTCCCAGCAGTTATATTCACTCTCCTGATATTCCCAGGCCCAAGTTGCCGCTGTCAAAATTATTGTCCTGATGAAGTTGACAGCTTATGCCATTTCCTCTTGGCACCTGTAGTTTCCCAGTTCATATTCGCCATCCTTCTTGCCACGTGCAGTTTATGTCACTGTAACTCACTACCTTATTTTGGGAGGAAACCCAGACGAAGCAGATAACTCACATCTCCCCGAGGCCAGCCTGGCGTTTCTTCAATAGCCATCCAGTCCCTAAGCTTAATTGTTAGAGTGAAGCTCATCCAAAAGTGGGAGAACAAATAAACTCCGAGAACACCTCCCGCCCATGCACCATTATTCATGGAAGATGATATATTCTCGACGACAATTAAGTGCCCTGGAATGCAGGAGTTTACAAAATTCACTGAGAATTCTTCTACACTTCCATAACTCAGCCTCCTGTGCCCCTAGCTCCTTTTCCATCACTTTTTGTCAAGTAAGGAGAACAGACCATCTATATTATCAAAAGTTTCAAGGTTTCAAGGAAACCTGATTAATAACCTTCTAGATTCTGAATCAATTGATCAATCAGTGATCTCGGAGGGAACTCCGTGTTATTTTTTTCTCCAGGGTTGGAGTCCAAGCTTAGGCCCTAGAACTAAATGGCCCTCTTGCGACCTGCCCAGCAGACCTGCTGTTATGCACCGCAGTGCAGAGCGCCCTGGGAGCACGCGCTGCAGAGGAGACATGGTAGGTCTCAGAGATGGAGCCACGCAGGCGACAACTGCCACCATATTAATCTCTCTCCATGGAGCGGCCAGAAGGTCCGTCTCTAGGATTAATGAGGGCTGGGTTGCCTGCAGTCGGTGGAGAGGGGGCCCAGGAGTTTACTCTGTGTCTTGCCTGTGCTGAGAAGTCTGCTCATGAAAAATGAGAGAATAAGAACAGTGTTTCCTTTAACAAAGTGCCAAGGGAAGATCCACAGATACTCTACTCACAGGTTTTGCAGGAATGGCCAGGGAGGGACAAGACTTCCCACGTTAAAGGTAAACAGTAAGGAGAGAGAGAATCATGCATGGCACCAATACAAAACTTACAGCAAAGTGTAAGAACCGGAACAAACATGCCCCACACAAGACCACCTCCGAGGGCTGCTTCTAGAAAGCAGTTGAAGGTATGATTCTCAGTAAGTTGCACTTGCAAATGAAAGAAAAGACAGACTAAATGGAGCAGAAATGGAGAAAGCAGCCGGGAGATGGGGAGAGAGCAGCAGGGCTTTCACCACTAGTTCCAGGGACGCCGCTAATGTTTCGTTACCAGGTGCGTGTGAAGCTGTGCATTGTCAACCTCGAGCCCCACCATGTGTCAGAACAAAACAGGACAATACGATCAGCTACCAAAGGCACATCAAATAGTAGCCACACAGGCAAAAGCCTACACTGAACCTCGGAAATCATTGCAATAAAGACATTAAACATTATTAATATGGAAAAGTCACAGCCTTAATCTTCATGCTGTTATAAAAAGTGAAATTATTACAACAAACTCACAAATTTGGAAAAAATGTTATTTAAGACAGAGAAGGAAGACATTGACGTAACAATGGAAAACAGAAAAGCCATGAATTTAAGAACTTAAAAACAATGAGAGTGACAAACTACCCCCTGGATTAGTCAAGAAAAGAAAATGCATATAATTGTCATTAGGAATCTAAAAAAAGCATCTAATCACAGAGAGAGGAAGAAGAAAAATAATTAAAGTGATATTTATAACAATATGCTACCAGAAATGAAAGTCTATAAATTGAACCATTTTCTAGAAAAAAATGACCCCCCCAAAAATCTTATTAAATGGAACAGTATCTATTTTAATACTCATTGTTAATAAACTCCTAGACAAAAAAAAATGAAGCACATTAAAGTTTGTAGGTTCAGTTAGTTTTAAATATTTAACAAATAAATCTGCTGCTCTTTAGGCAATTTTAGAGCATTATGCTAAGCGAAATAAGCCACTCAGAAAAAGGCAAACACCATATGATTTCACTTATATGTGGAATCTGATGAACAAAATGAACCAACAAAGTAGAAACAGACTCAAAGATACGGAGAGCAGACTGACAGCTGTCAGGGGGGCAGGGAATGGAGGCTGGTGGAACAGGCGAAGGGATTAAGCAGAAGCGGGGGTGGGAAGAGGTAGGAGAAGGTAAAAGAGGGTTAAATGGTGATAGGAAAAAACTAGACATGGAATGGTGAACACACAATGCAATGTGCAGATGATGTATTATACAATTGTACCCTTGAACCCTATGTAATTTTAACCAGTCTCCCAATAAATTCAATTTTAAAAAAGCATAGGAAATGAAAGAAAACATTCCACCTTTTTGAGAAGGGCTACATAACTTTGATATCTAAATAGCATATAAGTTAGCATGAAATATTTAATTGTAGAAAAAATATTAAACTTCAGCAGTACATCAAAATCAACCTCACTTGATCCCACCCCATCCTATTATCCCTGAGAATTCTATTATGACTCAATATTAGTGAGTAAATTTTGGAATGTACCATATTAATGGGTCAAATGAGATAAGCTGAGTGATCAAATTTTATGCCAGTAAGGCAGGTGATAATATTCAAAACTAGTAGTGACAAAAGCCATTAGTGAATAGGGCAAACGGATTTTTTTTCCTAACAGGAAGTAAGATGTTTGATAGGGGAAAAACAGGAACATCGTCCCTAAAAGAAAACAAAAAACTAATATTGTCAGTTTTCATCATTTGTGGAATAGGTCATTAGGCAAAATGAATTACAATACAGCTAGCAAAAGTGAGGAGATAAAAATTTTAATTATTTGCAAAGAAAATTAAGTAAAATACACTGTAAGTAACAAAGGAATACGGTGAAATAGCTCTTTATGAATTAAGTACATATCATCTAAATTCCCCTTTTGTTTTTATAGCTTATTTTAATCACAACTAGGTTTGTACACAGTTTACAAATTTCAGTAGCTCTGTTAACAAAGTGAAACAAAATAGCAGAGACAACTAACTGATTTGACATATTATCTGATTATTTAATATTTATCCCCACATCTCTATGGAGTGTCATGCTTTTTGAATTCCTCGTGGGGAAAAAAGACATTTCGTTTTCCTACCCCTGCCTCACACGCCATCCCATCATCCTCCTAACAAGGTTTTATGGTGATTTTGGTTGGATTGAAGTCTATTATTTTGATTAATATTATGAATATATAAGTGCCATTTAGAGTTAAGTCATGTAGGAAGCCATCATTAGTTTCCCGTTTCTATACACACCATGCATCACCAAGGACTTTTTTGGCAGATGGCGAAAACCCGCGATTATAAATTAAACATTTGCCTGATTTGGCTACATAATCTGGAATGACAAATGCACGATACACAAATGTTTCTCACGCACGTTGAAACGTATAATCAAAGGATTTATTTCCTTAATATACTCTGATCGTTCCAGTCAACAAGAATACTTGTTTTCACTAAAAAGGAAGAAAAATGAACTAATGCAATTCAAAAAAGGCATTTGAAATGAAAGATAAGCAAGAAAACAAATGGCATTTACTAGTGATTTTTAAAATGTCACTTATATACCCATGATACGTAATCTTTTCCTCATCAAACTGTCAACTCTTGAAAAGAAAAGCGGTAACACTCATTGTTGAGGAGGGTTAGGCTATGGGCTGACCTTCAGTCATAGGTTGTGCTCCTCCAGAAGACACCGCGACAAACACTAAGTGCCAAGGAATCACCTTGAGAGGTGGTCCTGGGCGTCCCTGGTTGTAAAACCCGCTCTGTGACACCCTGTGGGACACTAAAACCCAGTTCTGCTGCGGAACCCTGAGGACTGGGTACAAGTTTTCTAAGAGTTTTCCCATCTAAGGGACCAGGACGCAGGGAAATCTATCTTCCCAAGACGTGCCTGTCATTGGCAGAGAGAGGACTGCTCCCAAGAGGACTGCCTGACACTGCCCCCCGCCCCGCATGGGTGGACCTAGAGTAAGTCTTCAGATACTCACAGCTGAGCATCGCTGACAAGTGCTAGGCTAGTGAGTGTTCAGGAAGTGTGGCTGGGGCTCCAGCAGTCTCCTCCACACACTTTACAATACAAATGGGCGTATGACTGGGCATGGTGCAATTTTTCCAGACGGCATCCATCCTTCTATCATTTGTCTATCTAATCGATCCTCAATCATCTCGCTATCCAGCTATCTACCTGTCATTTATCTATGTTTATATGTTCTCACCTACTGGGAATTCAGCAAATTTGTCAACTAAGTGCCCATTTATGGTCATATTGTTGGATTGACTACACATTACTTTTTCTGAAATTACTCTCTCTAGAGTTGCTGTCTCATGACCTATCCAAATGAATCAGACTCATTATTTCTCTATAATTATAGTTGTTAGGGAAACCATTTCCCAAGTCTGTATACCAATTTTCTGTTTTCTGTCTGTAATTATGTATCTGTTAATTTATTAATCTTCATTTAATCATGCTACCTGCTTCCCAAGGCAGGGTTATTTCATCGGAATTATGTGGGTTTATTTAATGTATGTGTTTTCTAGTCCCATGGATATGTCATACAGACATTTCTTGCAAGCACAGATATTTCTGTTTTTCTACATTCTAGACATGAGGAGCCTTTCTCAGTTGTAATTTTTGCTGGAAGCGTCAAACTCTTACATTCCTCATTCAATGCAATCCAAAATTATTCTTAAGCATAACCATTTCATTTTTTTAGAATTTTGACCTTGAATCCTTTTTATCTACAAATTATTTTGTATAATTTTAAAACAATTCGATACTTTACTAATAATTTACAGGAAAATCATTAAATTTACAATGCATTTAACAAAAGATCTTAATGCTCATAAAATAAGCTAGCAAAATTCAAGACCTGTATTTTCTAATTTTTTTTACTTCTTTGCTTATGAAAAGATAACCATTTTATTTTTCTGTACTTGGCATTTCCCATCTTTTACCTTTCTTTAGTTTTGTTATTTGCTTTTCCTCTGCTGAGTTTGTTTTCTTGCTCTTTAGATTTGCAAGTTGCACTTAAATTTACTTTTGTCCTTTCTTATCCTTTAAAAAAATCAAATTAATACTCTTTTCTTGTATTTATTCCTAGTAACCTGACCTCGTTACCTATTTAGGGGTCAGGCTTTAAGAGCATCAACTTCCAATCCTGCCAAGTGGTTTCCTCTCCCATTTATTGTTTCTCTTCTGTATTAGCGGAGCCTTTCCTTGCACCAGGCCCTAAAGAACATCTTTCTTCTCCGAATTAATGTCTCTCCGATGTTCTGTCTTGGAAACCGTCCCCATGTTTTCCTAAGCTTCTCAATGGTTGGCATAATTAAAATTCACTTTTTTGTTGTGTCTGGTTCCTTGTTCTTTTTTTAAAAAAACATGTTAATTAGGGTTATTTCTTTGGCTTTAATTGGCGTAAGTTCTAGAAGAGAAATACAAAAGAAAAGTAGCCATGAAGGAAATCTGGGGCAATAGGACTCAGAACCCGAATTCACCTTATTCCCCCTCCCATATATTTTTACACGGATTAAATGAGCGAGACATTCGGCTCTAAAAAAGTTTTTGTGTGTGTCTTTATTTCTTGTCTCCCTCGTATATCTATAGGATCATCAATGAAAAAATATCTGCTTAGCACTTGCATCCCCTACAACACTGCTTCTGAAAGTGTGTGCCCAGGCACGCCCATCTGGCATCTCCAGGAAGCTTATTAGAAATAAAGAATCCCGCGTGGCCAGTGTGGTTCAATGGTTGAGCATCGACCTATGAACCTGAAGGTCATGGTTTGATTCTAGTCAGGGCATATGCCCAGGTTGCAGGCTCAATCCCCATTAGGGGGCATGCAAGAGGCAGCTGATCAATTAATCTCTCTCCTCATTGATGTTACTGTCTCTCTTCATCTCTGAAATAAATAAAATATGTATTTAAATAAAAGAAAGAAAGAAAGAATCTCTTGCCCATACCAGACACAATAAACCAAAACCTGCCTGTGAACAAAATCTTCCTGTGATTAGCAGGTACAGTATAGATTGAGAAGTGCTGACACAGAACATGGCTTGCATGTGATAGGCACTGGTAAAATCATTGTTGTGGGTACTTAGTCATCACTGAACTAATCCAGATTATTAATCAAAATGTACTGGTCTTTATGGGGTAACTAAGATGTTTGCCTTCTGCCCTGCAGTCCAGTGTGGATCAGTGGTTGAGCATCAACCTATGAACAAAGAGGTTGTGGTTCACCTGGGTTGCAGGCTTGATCCCCAGTGTGGGGTGTGCAGGAGACAGCAGATCAATGAGTCTCTCTCATCATTGATGTTTCTATCTCTCTCTCCCCCTCTCCCTTCCTTGTTGCAAAAATAAATTTATAGTTTTAATCAAAAAAACATTAAATTTTCATTACATGTTTTTTTTTAATTAAATCATGTTTATTTTTAAACTTTCAGTAGTCACATTTTAAGTTTGATGTTATACAGTGGGCCCATGAATTTCTCAGCACTTTCCACTAATGCATTTATTTAGCAAAATCACTTTAATGAATATTTTTGATTAACTATAGGTTCACTCTCAAGTGGTGCCAATTGCAAAGCATGCTATTTTGGGGATAACCTATTTTCCTTAAACATTTCCTTCCTTTTTTTATATATATGATTTATATTCTTTATTAAGTCTAGAATGAAAAAGCTTGCTCATGGATGTTGTTATATACAATTGTGGAATATTTTTTCTTCTTCTGTCACTTAACTCATGGCCCCAACTTAATTAAATAACTAAATCTAATCAGTTATTATATTGTGTTACTTATTATTATGGTATAGCAATATAAACAATTCTGCAAAGATTTGCATTATCTAATCTCATTTTCCCCTGCTTTACTATTTTTAACAAATAATTGTTAAATCATAAAGTCATTATCCTTAAATTATTTTGCATACACATTTTCTTAATAGTTTTATTGTCCATCTATTTATCTATTTAACTATTTTAAAGTAATTATTCATAGATCTTGTATATAAAATAGCTCTTACAATCATCATTTCTTATTTCATTTTATTCTTGCAATAACAATGACTAACTTTTAAGAGTTACATTTGTATTGAGATAATTATATATTTTATGCAATTGTAGAAAATAATAGAAAGATATCCTACGTCCCCTCTAACCCATGTCACCCAATGGTATACTTTGCAAAATTAATGAACAATATCGCAAACAGTGTTTTGTCATTAATACCATTAATGCCATTCACCAATCATATTCCGTTCCTCAGTTTTGCTTCTAGTTGCCTCTGTGTGTGTGCACTTAGCTCTATGCATTTTTAGCACGTACAGGTTCATGTATCTACCACTCCAGTTAAGATGCAGAAGAGTTCGATGCCTGTACAGGTTCAAGTGTTGCTGTCCTCAACCCTGACTCTCCCTGACTCCTGTCACCTACCAATCTGTTTTCCATTTCTGAAATGTTGTCATTTCAAAATATTATACAAATGGAGTTATCTACTATGTCCCCATTTGGGATCGCCTGTTTTCACTCCGCCTGGTTCTCTGAAGAGCCCTCCGAGTGCTGGCAGGTATCAGTAGGTGCTGTCTCTACTTGCCGGGTCGTGTTTGTTCTGCAGTAGATGCACCATGGCCGCGTGTTTAACATCCGTCTGTGGAAGGACATCTGGGCCATTTCCTGCTTTTGACTCTTTAAGTATAGCTTCCATGAACAGTGTGTACAGTGTTTTGTGTGAGTATATGTTTCCGTTTACTAAGTTTCAATTTAATTTTTATTTCAATTAACTGATAATTCCAACATACTCAGCAGTTGCGAAGATTTTCACTCCAAGTCCTACCTCTAATTGAAAATGGACAACCAGGCAATGATTCCGCAACGTGCCTAATCCTATTAGCTCTGGCGCAGTCTGATGTGGAATGTGGCTTTGGCTCTTGAATCATTCAAAGGCCAAGATTGAAAGTGCCCTAAAGAGCAGATTTTGAGCAAATGTTGTAGTCAAATGTCAGTGTGTTTCTAACAGTGCCTTGAACAAGCCGAACTACTGGATCTATTACACTGAGCAATCGCCCCCACTCACCTGGCAATAGCTATGCACATCCCATGCTTGGTGCAATGTAATGAGTACAGAAGGGAAACGTAATCAACTAGATGGTAGGTGCTCCATAGACTGCCAATGCTTGTGTGTATGTGTGTATGCATATCCACTCACTCAGCAAATGACTACTAAATGTCTGTATGTGGCAGACCCAAAGCTCATGCTTATATTTTAAAGATGAAGTAATATAACCTTTACTTTTATAAGTCTCATTGATTGGGGACTATAGCTGTATGAAATTAAAAAGGCCATGTTGCAATATTAACTACTATTGCTGGAAGATGGCAGAGAATTTCAGTGAACTTTGATAACATAGAGAAAATTCTATTACAGAGTACCCAAATGTCTCTGTGCGTGCACACACACATGGGGTGGGGGGACTATTTTATTTCAGATATTTTTTCTGGATAGACCTCATTTTAAAATATCCATTTATATTTTAACTAGAGGCCTGATGCACAAAATTTATGCAAGAGTAGGCCTTCCTTTCCCCGGCTGCAGGCACTGGCTTCCCCCTGGCACCCAAGACCCGGCTTTCCTTGCAGCCCAGGCTTCATCTGGAAGGTTGTCTGGTCTAATTAGCATATTACGCTTTTATTATTATAGATTTTTTTTTCCAACAAGGGTGGGTGACATTTTCCACTTAACTCCCTAGTTATGTGTCCATGCTGAAAACCAAGATAATCTGCAACTTCTACTGGCTTGGGTTCTTTCAAATTTAAATTCTAAGGGAACTTACGTTCGCACAATAGGGCGGAAGGATCCCTGGGTAGAAATAAACATCTTCCCCACACTGAGAGATGACCCTGCACTGGAGAAGGATGGAGGGACAAGGGTTCCCTGCATTGTATGTCTTCAGGAAAACTTTCTTGTGGGAGCACCAAGGGCCTGTGAAATCCCGCGGCAGGAACAGGCACCTGCTGCAATAGGCAGACGGTACCGTGCCCTTCACAAGGTTCCCTTTCCTCGCATCCCAGGGCATCACCGGACACGGACTATCATGGGGCAAGGCTGAGGGACATCTCAGTGACACACAGAGCTGCCTCACTACGTGCTTTAAAAGCCTATGAGTGCTAGCATGCAGACAGAAGAAACCTCTGCAGTGATGGAGTCTTATGTCCCCTCCAGCCTGGGAGAGCAGGACACACCTGTGAAATCACAGTTGTTTCTAGGGCAGAGAGAAGCAATGATTGCATGCACAACTGTGCCTGTGGCCTGGAAGTCACGTCTGCTCTTAGAGCCACTCTGTGGCCGAAACAAGCTTCTCTGTCCTGGACATTGGTCTGATGCTCAGGGCTTTTAGGGGAGAGAGCTGTGCTCTTTTCAGTGGAGAAAAAAGGAAGCTGGTGGGACGGCCACAGTTCAGGGAGAGGGTCAGAGAGAAGGGCTATGCTTGGCCACGGAAGCAGCAGAGCCATCCGGTGTGGCTCAGTGGTTGAGCATTGACTTGTGAACCAGAAGGTCACAGTTTGATTCCCAGTCAGGGTACAGGCCCAGGTTGCAGGCTCGATCCCCAGTCATGCAGGAGGCAGCGGATGGATGATTCTCTCATCATTGATGTTTCTCTCTCTCCCTCTCGGAAACCAATACAAATCTCTCTATAAAAAAAGAGACAAGAGAAGCAGCAGAGCGAGGAGAATGCAGCATCTAAAGAGAAAATGGTAAAAGTGTGTGAAGTAAACATCCCTCCATCTCCCTGAAGCTATCCTATCTAATAAAAGACAAAAAGGGTAATTAACCATACCTCTGCTCCACTTCCCATTGGCTAATCAGGGTGATATGCAAATTAACAGCCAAGAAAGATGGCGGTTAATTTGCATACATAGGCGCCAAGCCATGGACTGAGGCGTAAGGCCTGGGCCGGGGCAGAGCCAGCCAGCGATCCTTGATGGCAACAGTGGCGGGGAGCTGGGGGTGCACTGGCCCAGGCCTAATGCCTTGGCCAGAGTTGTTAGGTTTGGGCAGGGGCGATGCCAGCAATCACGGGTAGCAGGGGCAGAGCTGGCCATGGTGGGAGCTGAGGGTTACCTGCCCAGGGCTAATGACTCAGCCAGAGGGGCCAAGCTGGCAATTGGTGTGTACTACAGAGGAAAGACCTTTTTCTGACTGCTGATTGGCTTAGCTCCCTGTATGCCACTGGTAATATTCTTAGTAACTTGGGTAATGAGAGTCCAAATAGGTGATCTAGGGTTTTTTACTACACTCCTGGAGAAAAAAAGGAAGGTCTGCTGCTGGAGGGTTAAGAAATGTCATATCCTGCCCTAGCAGGTTTGGCTCAGTGACATCGTGAAAATGCCTAAAGAAAGTTTTCATTTTTTCATGGTAAAGGGACTGGAGTCCGTGTTGATGAAAACACCTTGGAGGCTGTGGTAACTGGCAGTGGCTGCAACAGCAGGGTGATGAGGCTGGTGCCTTCCCCTGATCAGCCAGATCGCGTCCCACAAAGGGAGGCCAGACTGTGGCTTAGGCCCGCTCCCCAAGGGGAGCAGGGAGCAGGGAGTAGGACATCCCCTAGGGCTCTCAGTATGTGATAGGAGGCAAGTTGGGCTGAGGGACCCCACCCCCCTTCCAGTGCACAAATTTTTGGGCCTTGGGCCTCTAGTCTATAATAATAAAAGCATAATATGCTAATTAGACCTGATGACCTTCCAGAGGAGGCAGCCAACATGGCTGGGAGGGAGGCATCCAGGCAGCTGCTGCAACTGCAAAGGCCTACTCTTGCATAAATTTCGTGCATCAGGCCTCTAGTCTTTAATAAAACTACAGCTACAAATCCTGAAAGCATGGCTCTGATAGGATGGAAAAATAAAACAGTGAAGGGTTTGATGTTTGCATTGTGATTTGGATAGCTAGACAGGGACATAGGGGAAGATCTGACATTTGGGGTATAAACTGATTATTTAGGTAGCTAAAATTTTAGTTTACCATGATCTCAGTTATATATATATATATCCCACGTTCAAAGGCTGTTAAATCACGTTGTTTACCCATATCTTCAGAAAAAAATCACTTCTACTGTCGTGGTAAACAATCTGCTTCCCTATTTATAATGGTCTGGCCCGTTAGCAACTTCAGCGCGAATTTATAGCTAATTTGCCTACAAACGTCAGGTGGTCATAATAATCTGGCCACTCAGTGTATATGTTGTATACACACACACACATATAATACATATATATTTAAAAATTACGTAGAGTATATTTAATTATATACATGTGTATATAATTAGAGGCCCAAGTTTGTATTTGGGCAAAAAAAGAAAAAGAAAAAGATAAACAGACCACATTAATATTTTTCTCCTTTAAATAAAAATATACATTGTGTGTGTGTGTGTGTGTGTGTGTGTTCTTTTTGAAAGTAAATTCCTGTCTGGTGGTTGCTGATTTTTCTATTGCATTGACTTTATGTGGAAGGCTATATGCTATATAAACTTTTTTTAGGAAGGAGCTAAGGTAATAAAAATAGCTATATATTTTGGTAGTCACTGCTAGAATGATCTATGGCGTCTCGTGTCACTGAACAGCTACTGGGCCCTTGATTGTATACAATAATATAAAAAAGTGCAATTTTTTTCAGTGCAGTAAGTTCATTGGAGACCAAGTCTTGCTGTAGCTTTTATAGTATTATCATTTGTGTGATAAATAAGAGGTTTGAAAAACAACCAACAGTGTATCACTGAGATTTCTCTCTGCGTGTAGGAATACAAGAAAAAATGCACATATTCTACTCTGCAGCATTGAGTTACCACTGGTCTTATATTGTTCTTCTCCATTCAACGCCTGGAGAGCTTGACATTTCCAGTTTGCTAGAGTGTGAGTCTTCGAGGAGAGAGATGGGTCAGTTTGAGGCAAAATCAGCAGAGGCTATAATACTAATACCAAGAGAGTTGTCAAGTGATCAAGACATATTCCTCCTTAGCCCTTGATTCTGTTTTCCCTGGGAATACGTGGATGCTGATAGACTTGTGCAAGGCAAGCCTGGGAATCACTGAATGAGGCCACATTTTATTTTACAGCCACAGTTCACATTAGTCATGTGACGGAAGGGCAAAGTGGGGAAGAGACTTCTGGGTGTATCTCAAGACAAAAGTTTCCTCATTGTTACCCCCTAACAAAGACTCCCATGGTCTAACTGTCACCTTTGTCATGTTGAAATGTTCAAAACCGACTTCAGATTAAAATAGCCTTATTCCTCATTTTTAAAAATAAGCATAAAATTTTTGGCCAAGAAAATGTGAAGAGGTTGGGAACTAAACTGAGAGAGAAAACAACAGCAGAAAGGTTTTAGAATTTTAGAGAAATGTCTAGAAGCATGAGTCAAAAGTTGTATTTTTTTATTGAGAGAAAGGTTGTATAAAATGTAGAGTAAATAATAAAACATATACTAATTGCCCTGGCTGGGAAGGTTAGTTAGAGCATTGTCCCAATACACCAAGGTTGCTGGTTTGATCCTTGGTCAGGACACACAAAAATCAACCTACAAATGCATAACTACCTGGAACAACAATTCAACAAATATTCAGGAGAGAGACGGAAGAGACTCATGCTTAAGAGACTATTATAGCCGAAAGATGAGATTGCAAAACATGACTGCAAAAGATGAGACTGTGCCCTGCCGTGCTGCTCAGTGTTTGAGCATCAACCCATGAACCAGGAGGTCTCAGTTCCATTCCCGGTCAGGGAACATGCCAGTATTTCCAGCTTGATCCCCATTAGGGAGTGTGCAAGAGGCATCTGGTGTGTGTGTGTGTGTGTGTGTGTGTGTGTGTGTGTGTGTGTACTGTGGGGGACAGTCTTGTAGAACTGAGGCTGTAATCTGTGGGATCTGACACTGTCTGGGGAGATATCAGAAATGAGTCCCATTGCAGGACACCCAGCTGGTGTCAGAGCATTGCTTCGTGGTGTTGGGGAGACACGCCCCCCCACATTGGAATTGGATTCAAACCCCTTTACCCTGAAATATACTTAATTTTAAAAACATGATGTTTTAAAATATAATTCTGAAATATAAAGTTGGTATAGTCATGGTTACCTATAATAGATATTTATCAAGAAATCTCCCTTCTCGCCTTTTATTACATTTCCTTTTTTAAATATTATTCAGTTTGGAATCAGCATGGTACAGTTGAAAGATCACTTTTCCAAATCAGAATAAAATACCTATCTCATAGGTTTATTTGAAATAATCCTTTCATCAACTTTGGACTCCTAGGGAAAAAATGCTGACCCTGGATAGGTGATCAAGTGATTGCTAGAATTTCTTTTTCTGTAGTTCTGGGAAATCTCCAGAGAAGGGTTATAAAGCTTAAAGAACCGGTTTGGCTCAGTGGATAGAGCGTCGGCCCGTGGACTCAAGGGTCCCGGGTTCGATTCCGGTCGGGGGCATGTACCTTGGTTGCGGGCACATCCCCAGTGTGGGGCGTGCAGGAGGCAGCTGATCAGTGTTTCTCTCTCATCGATGTTTCTAACTCTCTATCCCTCTCCCTTCCTCTCTGTAGAAAATCAATAAAATATATTTAAAAAAAAAACAAGCAAAAAATAAATAAATAAAGCTTAAAGATGTGCTCTCTACTTTTAGAAGAATGACTTTGTCAGGATCATGTTCATTTAAAAATCATTTCTACTGGTAATAATGGCCAAACTGGTTATAAGTGGAGAGTGCATATGGGCCACGGCCTCCTCTGTGCTGAGCAGGTGAGTTTTATGCGATGGGAGTTTAATAAGGAAACTTGAGTCCATCTACATGTTGTAAAACAGACTCACAACTTGTTTCATCTCAGCATCCAAAAATGATGTAAGTACAAATAAGAGAAAATACACTGTATTACCATAATAAATATAATTAGTAAATACATATTTTCCAAATGAAGACAGAAGAGATTTTCATGTCAGTGTCCACAATGGCAGAATTCTTTATTTTAAAAGCAGCAATTCCTATGTGTGATCTACCCCGGCAATTGAGGGGAAATGCAGAATGAAGCTTTTATTTTGCTCTTTCATCCCAGCTGCTTTCCAGGATCACTTTGCTAAATCCATCATGCACATTTCAATGTTGCTATGAATTCATCTTGGGGGAAACAGGACAAAACACTATTTTAATAGAACTAGAAACCAGAGCAATACACACCGTGCCCGTGTTGTAAGGCGATGAGCACAGAGAAGGAAGGTGGCAGGCGGCCAGATGGTGGAGGCCCTCCAATGAAGTGCTCTGTCCCTTTTTAGTTCCCCCTCATTCTCTCATGGAGGCGCGATGTTAGTGGGAATTGAGTCTTGGGCAGGTTGCATCAAGTCTTTCATCCATCACACCTATAATTCTGCTTCTGTGAGTGGCCAGTTCCTGATAACACCTTATCATTTATCCAGCTCCATGTACTTTCAATGTACTTTCTGGTTGTTTGTGAAGGATGAGTACCTGCCTGTGGGGCTCCATTTTCATGCATTATACTCTCTAACTCCAAACTCTCGCTGTTTCCCTGGGGAACTGGTGTCAGTGAGGTTGGCTAATGAAGTGTGCTCACCTGACAAACACATTGCAGACTTTGTCTCTACCAATCTGAGGAGGTCTATTTAGAGGCAACTATTTCAATGTCGACAAGAAAGGGGTCATACAGTACACGCACATTTTAAGCCTCTTTTTTTTCCAGTTGATTAATTATGGACACCTTTTTAAAGATCTGTTTGTAGATTGCATTTAACGAAAAAGGTTTGATTGAAGGACAGTAGTTTTTTTCCTTTTTTAGCTCCTGAAACTGTCAGCAATACCATCACTTCTCAAAAGTGTCTTTATCATCATTTAGTCACAGAAATAAAATCAGGGCCACAAACAACAGTTTGAGAGGTGTTTTGTTTTTTGAACTCTGTCTTTATTGATTTCAGAGAGAGAAAGGAAGAGGGAGAGAACATCAGTGACGAGAGAGAATCATCAGCTGGCTGCCTCCTGCACGCCCCCGATGGGGATGGAGCCTAAAATCGGGGCATGTGCCTGACTGGAAATGGAACAATGACCTCCTGGTTCATGGGTCGATGCTCAACCACTGAGCCACACAGGCTGGGCTTGAGAGGGTTTTTTCATAGATATATGAACTTGACATGATGCAGTTAGTAGGTTACATCATTGAGGCAGATATGGGGTTACTGAGGGCAGTTGGATTGGCAAAAAAGGCTTGCAAAAATAAGCTTATTGATAAAAATTTTACTCAAATTTTCAGTTTTACCAATGTCTGGCGTATTCAGTAAATTACATAATCCTGAAAAGCAGATATTGTAGTTATTAAAAAAAAATCAGCATCAGTTGTTCATTTATAATAGGAATCTTCAGAATAACATTACACACCACTAGTAATTAGAAAGTTAAATATTTATAACCGTAACCTAAAGTTTTATAATGTATGATTTTCAATGTGCCTCAATAATTAGGAAATGTTACTATGAGAGAATTTAGAATTAAGTAGAAAGGGTCAGATAGACAAAGAGCTCATATGAATATATGATGTAAGATGTTGGAAATTTTATTTTATTATTTACTTGCTACATGTCAACCAGTTGTTACTTTATTCTCTGATTTAATTTTAATTTTCAAATTATCCTATGTGTTAGGTATTTTATTCCCTTTGGAAGAAATTGGGGCTTTCTTACAGGGCATCCTACTATACAATGCTCATTCATAACCAAGTAGGCAAAGAATTAAGCAGCAAGAAATGAAATGTAAAAAAAGAAGCAAGGTACATAAACTCCTTAACGTTAAAACAATAAGAAAAAAACAACAACTAAAGAGTGTCCTAATTTATAAAGAAAAGCATTCATTTTTAAGCCATAGTCCAAGTCAGGAACTTCATTACTTATGGAAGATATAATTTAAGGAAATACAGAGATTATATTCTTGGATGTTAGAAAACATACATGATTGTAGAAACATTTAATAATGCATAATAATATAAATGTCATCCAAAGGGTAAAAATAGTAAATGTTAAACTTTGAATGTAAGGCAAGAGAAAGAGATTAGTAGTATTGGGAAGACAATGAAATGGAACTTAGGAAAACCAGGCAGGGGTTCTGAATGAGGAACAATAGTTAAGGTATATGGTCCAAGAAGGAGAAGTTGGTGCTGCAAGTCTATGTGCTTCTTAAAGGTGCCCAAAATATGTCTTAAGAAGCTGTTTATCATCGCAATGAAACAGGGTCTTCTTGGTTAGACAGAGAGCACGAACCACACAGCCACCCAGGAATGTAGGGCCTACACTTTTCAAGGCTTCTGCGCCTCACATCACATACACATATCCCATGCCCAGCCCTCTGATAGGTGTGCGTTGTCCCTCTTTTTTACAAATGAGGAAACCAACAGGCAGTGATGCTGAGTAGCTCGCCCTGGTTTCGGAAGATAATAAGTATGGGACACTGAGAAGTGAGGCTAGCCTTTGATAGTAAAGGCCTTGTAATGAACATAACCACTGCTTGTAAGTCAAGAATTGGAAAGTGGTAAATCTAATTTTAAAGCATAAGAATCTGCCCTCGCTGGTTTTGCTCTGTGGCTAGAGCGTTGGCCTGCAGACTGAAGGGTCCTGGTTTCAATTCCAGTCAAGGGCACATGCTAGATTGTGGGCTAGATTCCCAGCAGGGGGAGTGCAGGAGGCAGCCAATCAATGATTCTCTTTGATGTTTCTCTCTCTCTCTCTCTCCCTTCCTCTCTGAAATCAATATAAACATATTCTTAAAAAATTGAGAATCCAAAATTTAATATTACTAATCCGCATTTGAACGGCTAGATATAAACATTGAGCTAACTGTTCAAACTATATCTGTGCTCTTAGCATATGAAATAAGAAAAAGCCAGAGAAGGATGGGGTGCTGTGTAGTTAATGAATGCTGGTTATTGTTGGATTTTAAACTTTCTAACCTTGGACACTATTTTCCATGAAGGAGAAGAACAGCGCAGAGAGGAGGAGAGCTTTAAAGCAGGTGCTCAGGACAGGTGCTGGCCCCCAAGCACCTGCGGCCATGTGACCTTGTGAGCAAAGTGAGCCTGAGCGCTGAGAGCAAGCATGTAGAAACGCGTGCGGCGATTTGCAGCGTGATTCTATGTCTGTTGAAAGTATTGACAAAAAAGTGATCTTGTATTTTTGTCTTCAATTTTTTATTTAATTTCATTTATTTAATCATTTATTTTAATATGTCTTCTACTTGGTGTATGATAGAAAATGCGTTTAGCTTTAAAATTTTATGTTTCCAGTATTTTAATTCATATTGCAAATGTGTTGGTCTGTGATAGATTGTGAGAAAAATCACCCTTCACTATAAAAAGTTTGAGTAATACTGAGGGAAGGTTTTGTAGATGTTGTGAATCCTCCCAAGAAAATCAAGGTCAGCAATTATATGCAGACCTTATATGCATATATGCATTACCCATGGACACAGACCATAGTGTAGCGAAGGCCTGGAAGGGGGTTGGAAGGGTGGAGGGCTCAATGGGAGAAAACAAGAGGACATATGTAATATTTTCAACAATAAAAATAAATTTAAAAAGAAAGCAATTAATTTCTCAAATGAACGAAGAGTCTGAGAAGACAAATACCAGAGGCTGGACCACGATCTCTCTCTGCGGCGCTCCCTCATGAAGAAGGGCACAGGCAGAGACAAAGCGTAGATGCAGGGAGAGGCCAGCAAACAGAAATTCAAGTAAAGCAGGAGGCGCAGGCAGCAAGGTAACAAATGCACAGTGTGGAGAGACACACACCCATGCTGGTGCAGGGAGGCCACCCAGTGAGAGTGCCAGCGGCCTGCAAGTGCTGCCTCTTAGTTTCCTACAGCCTGCTCTGGCCTTTTCCATGCAGGCTACTTCTCTCTGCAGTGACCTCCTGCAGCTGGTATTTCCGAGTCAGAAGAGAGCACCTTTCTCTGGGACATTCCATAGTTTTACTGTCGCCGCCACCACCAGCAAAATATGAGCAACATTTCCTCTTAAACAGAATGGTGAATGGTAGGACTTAGGAATAAGTCGTAGTTTGGGAAAATGCTGATTTTTGTACTGGGAAATATTTGGTGCTTATGAGAGTACAGAATATGTTCCCAAATTAAAGAGCTACAATCCTGCAATTCAGAGATGGTCACATAATTTCAAGTGTTCTTTTGCTGTCAAACATGACTTTGCTTGTATGTTTTTAAAAATGTGTATGTTTGATAAACTGATGAACAAGGACTGATCCAGAGACGGAGAGGCATTGATTGGACTGTCGGGCCTTAGAGGGAAGGTAGGGGAGGGTGGGGGTAAGGGGGAAAGAGCAACCAAAGGACTTATATGCAAGCATATAGGCGTCTATATTTTTCTGTAGGTTTTCCACTGCGTGTCACATAGCGGTTGTGTTAGTTTGCTAAGGCCCCACAAACTGGTCACTCGAGCAAGGGGGACTCACTGTCGCCCCCGCGTTCCGGAAGACAAAGGTGTGAGACCCAGGGCAGCGGGTCAATGTCTCTGTGGGCTGCGAGGGCTGTGAGAATGCCAGGTCTCTGCCCTAGAGTTGGGTGGCTCTCTGACAACCTTCAGGCTGCATAACCCTGATCTTGGCCTTCGTGTCCACGTGGCATGTCACTGTGTGCAGGCCTCTGTGTCCAAAGCTCCCCTTGCCGCAGGCCACCGATGGTCATGGATGAGGGCCCTTATGAACTCCTTTTAATTAAATCATCCCTGGAAAGAGGCTCTCTCCAAATCTGGTCATGTTCTGAGACGCTGAAACAAGCGGGGAGGGCACAATTCAAACCTTAACGGTCATTGTGTTTATCAATTCTGACATTATTCTTTGAAAATATCAATTCTGATGACTGGATTTTATTGCTAAGATAAACCATGCTTTATTTAAACTTTATCCTTTTGCTGGGCATTTATTTACTTAACCCTTTTCAGTTTTGTACATAATGGTGCTTTGAATATTCTTACACAGAAATATTTTGTGTATCTTGAAGCCTATACTTAATCAAATTTCTAAAAATGAAAATACTTAGTATAAGAGTATGGATAACTGTAACACTTTTGATATTTATTGCTTAGTTCATCACATAGAAATTGTGGGGGTGATCACTGAAATTAGTTAAAAATCTAAGTGTAAAATATTAAGAGTTATTGTTTCTTTAATGTGAATTTTATATTATAATGAAAGTGAATATTTCTTAAGTTCTTTTTTGTATTGGCTACTCAATTATTCTGCCCATTTTCCTATAGGTGTATATTAGTTATTGCCTTATAGGAGAAAGTTTCAATAAAAATCATTTGCATGTATATGGAGGTTATTTTAATTGTTATACTTGTATATGCAATATATAATCAAATATGAGATTCCTCAAAAATACATATAAATTCATTTTTCATCAATTGAATTACAGTCTCCAAAAAAAAAAATCAAAATTCACTTCATAGCAAATACTTTATAGGAAATATTTAGTACTTTACATTCTGGTGGGAAATACAATTCTAGTTATCCAGCTGCTGCAGAAGGTGGCTTATATATCAATGAAAATTAATTATAAGTTTTCTCTGACACAGAAAGGTGAAGTGACTTTCCAATGTCATAAAACTGGAGAATAGCAGAGGAGGGAATATAATTCAGGTCTCCCGAATCCCAGTGCAATGCTTTAGTGAAGAGACACCTATGATTTGTTGTGAAATAATAATTGCTAATTACTCTGGGTGTTCCTTTCATCCTTAAAAAGATCTAAGAATGCTCACAACTTCATAAAGGTGTTTCATCCAAGCGACAGCAATGCCGTACAAGAGGATTATTGTCCTTTAATATCCTGGCAGATGAAATTTTCATGTTGATATTTCAGTAATAGTTCCAACTGAATTACCTAATGGCAGGTGTTGACTTTCTGTCTAAAGCTGGTGATGGGAGCACACAGGGCCTCTCCACCAAAGATGCAGAAGGGTGATATTTATTGTCATGTCTTTCTACTGTCTTAACAGGCATGTACTATGGCCTCTCATTTACTCCCTATAAAATTCCAAGAGGTAAGAATTGCACAGATTAGAACCTGAGGCTGAGATTGGCCTCAAGTCCAGGAGATCAAGTAGAAGAGCCAAACACTGAACTCATCTCAAACTCCCAAGATCCCATTCTTTCCATGACCCCACAGTCCTCCTGTACTCGACGAGGGAGCACTTGGCAGTCTACCTGCATAGCCATTGAGGAATGCAGAGACAGGAACTCAGAAGGTGTAACAGGTATATGGAATACATGTTTGTTTTTTAAAGCATCATTCGACTGGAAGCAGAGATGAAAGAAAGCAATATGTATTGACGGTATACAATGTAATATTTAATCTTCACATTCACAACTGTATTACAGCTGTTAAATAAATTGTCCACAATGATAAAGCTAGTTAGTAGTAGAACAAGGATTGAAAGACCACATGTCTGATCTCACCATTTGAAAACTTTGCTTAACTCTTTGACATCTCCTCACTGTTAAGATAGTTTTTTCCCTAAATTGAAGGAGACTTATGGAAGGTTGATAAGAGTGGCTCTGATTAATAGAGACCGCAGGGTTTTACTTATCCATCAGTACTATTGCCATGCAATGTGGAAAATAGTTTTAGGATTTTAATTTTTAAAAATGTGTACAGTGAGGCCTTGACTTACGAGTGTCCCGACTAACGAGTTTTTTGAGATACCAGCTGTCTCTGGGCTGATTTTTTGCACTGAGTTGACAGAGTAATTTGAGTTAAGGAGCTCCTTAAGGAGCTCGGTCTCGGGACGAATTAAACTCGTAAGTCAAGGCCCCACTGTATTGATTAACAGATAATCAGAGTTCAGAGTGCATTAGTCCAAAATAAATCTTAGAGATAGGTATAACTGTGTTGTGGCTGAATCCACACAATACTTACATTT
This sequence comes from Myotis davidii, assembly GCF_000327345.1. NCBI lineage: Eukaryota > Metazoa > Chordata > Mammalia > Chiroptera > Vespertilionidae > Myotis > Myotis davidii. The sequence continues at coordinate 4,873,242 of NW_006293349.1, forward strand.
ATTTTTTAAATTCTCATTTAGTGCTATTATGACAGTGGCACCTTACTGTCTATTTGCATAAGACTTATCTGAAAAGATGCAGATACCATGTCTCCAACTCACACATTTGTCCTAAGTATTTGGGGAAGAGCCTCATCATTTTAACAATTATCCCCAAATAAAAACACTGAAGTATTCTAAAAACAAAACAAAACAAATCCAAAAGCACCTAAAATTCATTTACAAGATTAAATTTTAGGACTTCACGGCTATTTTCAATGGAAAATTCCATTGGAGAGAAGTCATTCTCAGACTTTGGTGTGTATCAGGATCACTAGTTTTGTTTAATTTGCGTGGCTTTGGCTCCTGGAGGTACCAATTCAGAAAGTCTCAGGAATGGAGATGAGTGGGTTAGACATATTTACTGATAACAAGCTCACCAGGCTATTCTATGTTATTTAAAAATTGGGAAATGGTATTTTAGAGTTCTATGGATTAAAAATACTTATGAGTTTCTTGGTGAAATTATTTAAGAGTTTTCATATACTTCCACTGGATGGCTTTGATAGAAAAAAGTTGTGTATTATATTCTGCCTAGTCACATCTGAGTGCTAATATCTCCAATATGATAAGAATCAAAACAACTCTATATAGTGACAGAATGAGTGCTTTTAAATACAATGCACGTTTGAAGACTTGGTTACCATATATTGGTGGGTCTTATAATATCCATTTTCTAAAATAGACTTCCAATTCTTTAAAAAATATTTTATTGATTTCAGAAAGGAAGGGAGAGGGAGAGATAGAAATATCAGTGGTGAGAGAAACATCATTGATCAGCTGCCTCCTGCACACCCCACACTGGGAATCAAGCCCACAACCCAGCCATGTGCCCTGACTGGGAATCGAATTGTGACCTCCTGGTTCATAGGTCAATGCTCAACCACTGAACCATGCCAGCCAGACCGGACTTCTATTTTTATCTGCACATTCATATCCCATCTCCCCAGAATTGTACAACAGTTAATACAGGTTTTCTTCATTGTCTGGCTTTAATTTTCAGATATCAACCATAGATCTCAACACCAGGTAAATTACAAAAAATAAATATAAATTTAACTTAAACACCTAAGAAGGAGTCTAAAATACCTTTTCTGCATTGAGTCGGGGCATCAGGACTCATGGGGTAAGGACTGCGTAATTTTAGAGCATCGAAGCAGTGCTCAGAGTCCAGAGGGAACTCAGAGAGGGTAGACACTGTAGTTTTTAAAAGTACTCTTGAACCTGAGTCAGGTAATCAGTGTTAACCCAGCAGCACGAATCATATTGATCATGTAAACCCCTCCTATGATGTGATGGGGATGGCACATGAGCTCCCCCACACTGGTAACTCCTATCTACTCATGAGAAAACCACTAAATAGTACTTTAGGCAAGTCTACAAAATACTTGACTGGTACTTCTCAAACAGAAAGATTATTATGAACTAGGGAAGTCTGAGAAACTGCCACAGCAAAGAGAAGCCTAAGGAGACATGATCATTAAGTGTAATGTGGTATCCTGGGTGTGATCCCATAGCAGAAAAAGAGCCATTGGGTAACACCTAAGAAACATGAAACAAGTATGGACTTCAGTGAATAATACCACATTAATAACGGCTCATTATTTTCGACAGATCTACCATTCTAATTGTTAAATAGTTAACAATAGAGGAAACTGATTCTGGGGTACATGGGAACTCTTTGTACTATTTTGCAATTTTTCTGTAATTCTAAAATGGTTTTAAAAGCTAAAGTGTGGTGTGTGTTTTTTAAAGTGCTGTTGAGATGCAATGGAAAATGGAAGCCAGAAGAGATTTGATTTAAAGATAGATAACCAACTCTTTCATTATCCTTTTAGGTACTGTTGTGCCTTCTTGGCTCTGGATACTGATATAATTTACTTCCTTTTGAGTTGTCTGGGTCCAGAAAATTCTCTTCATCACTTATAATCTATAATAATAAAAGTATAATATGCAAATCGATTGAACAGCTGAACAGTGGAATGACTATCTGGATGACCACGCTATGACACCCACTGGCACCAGGCTAGCCAAGGCGGGTGCAATGCAATTGGTTGGAGGGCCCCACCATCGCAGAGGGAGGCCCAGGACACTGACCAGGAGGGTGATCAATCGGGGGAGGGGGGAGGCTCTGTGATTGCCCCAAAGTGGGAGGCTCAGGCCACCAACCGGCAGCTACAGCAGGTGGGTGGGGCCCCCCTCTGCAGGGGCGATCCATTGCAGAGCCCCGGCCGGGTGGGCAGGGCCTACCTCTTTTGGGTGATTGATCGTGGAGCTCCAGGACTGTGAGAGGACGCAGGCCGAGCTGAGGGACACGCCCCCCAAGTGCACACATTTTGTGCACCGGGCCTCTAGTTTCACAATATTAAAAATTATTTGTCATTGGTTATCCTGCTTTAAAAGAAATAACAAGATATCACTCTCAAAAATTATGATTAGATTTTTAAGAAATCCCATGATTAAGAATAACTTTATTGTCTAGACTCTGGAAAGCGTACTCAGTAAGTAAGACATAGCCACTCCTTTCATTGCTACTCGGAAACCCCACAAGGGGCCCCTCTGTTGAGCAGGATGGCCCTGCATTTCTGCAGGCATAGGCGGCCTCTCCTCAATAGAACCAGGCATGGGCTCTTCCTAGCGGTGTGGAGAGAGGGTTATGTTGAAATAACTCTACCACGGGAGGAAATTCATAAAGGAAGCTAATGTGCAGGTGCATGCCATGACAATGAAGGATTTGCTAGCTGGCTGTAACCCTTCTTAAGCAATGTGCCCAGGACCAGCCTGGCTTCCGTAATGGCTGTTGGGGAAGAAGGCACGCCCTGCAGTGATGGAGCTATAATAGAGTGTGCTCGGTGTGTGTCCTCCCTGCGGGCCATGGTGATAGCTCTCCTGCCTTTACCAACCCTGTGGGCGGCCTTGTGTTCTTTCCTTCCCAGGAATCACCTGCCAATGTGCTGTCTGTGATTTCTTTTCTGCTGTGCCTGTGGGCTTCGAGTGACCGCCACCGAAGGTCACGGCCAGGGCAGTCTCCTTAGCAAACATCTCTCTTCCTGCCTGGGGATCCCAGCGGCTTGCTTTTCAAGTTTATTGCGCTTGTTTTAGTAAATGTCCCAAGGAGATGCAGAGAAGGTCCCAGAACCCAGGTCTCCCCTCAGTCTGCTCGCTCTCCCTGTTCCCGTGGGGCTCCCAGCTCTATACATAACTGAGGCAACATTCACAGCAACACCTTCATGTCTTCCACCTGATCTTCTGCTACTCTTAAGGTTCTTACACAAAGAGAAAAACAAGACATAGAAGAAGCTTTTCTCACTCTATTTGGATGCCTATTGGCGCTCGGCAGACGGGCATCGGACTATGATGCTACTCTTACAACTGCATCCCTGCCTCCATCAAAGGCCCCGCAGTCAGGCTCGGCCATCAAAGTGCAGGGGTGACGGGTGGTTAAACAGCACATCGCCAGCGATCATTAGACAGTGTTCTCACTGCATAAAAGGGCTCTGCCTGTTTAAGCTGAACAAGCACCGCAAATTACCTTTCTGTCCCCGATTTTTATTTCCAAGCCAGTGTTTCACAATGGACCTTCATAGAAGAGCACATCAAAACACCCCCCGATCGCCGCAGGCCTGAGGGGCCGGTGGTGAAATTGAGAGGCGCACACAGTGGGAGGCTCCCTGCCTTTTCCAGAGGCGACAAACCCATAATCTTGTCTGAGGCACTCAATTACAGCTCTGTGATGGGGGCAGTGGACATTAACACCAGGGCAGCTCCAGCACCCCAGGGCGCCCGCACCTGGATGGTCTTTTATCCTCCAGCTCCTCATCTCCAGCCTGGTATTTTTAGCGCATCACAAAGCCGGCCTGCTGGGCATCTGGCCCTCCCACCTCACTATCTCTCCCCTCTCTCATTCTGAGTGCTGGGAACAGCTGAACAGGAAGCTGGTTCCCGGAAGACATCTGTATTACTTCTCTACCTCCTCTGCAGATAGAGAAGCATCGGAGCAGAGAAGGGGAAAGCTGCTCCTATTGGGGCCAGATTCAGGTCTTCTGGGTTTGGTGGTGGTTGAATTTGGGGGGAGTAAATGCTGTAAGCACGTCTTTGCTAAAATCCTCTGCCTTTGAGGTATTTCCTTATGGGAGCCCAGGGAAACAGTGCTCCTGTGGCAATCAATCATTTGTGCATTTTGACAGTGATGAGGCATGAATTCTGCATTAAAGAACAATGGTTTCTACCTTTTGATTTTTTAAATTCAACCCATTCAAAAAGTACAGCTCTTGATCATGATCTATTTTCAGCAATTTCGTAAACACACATGCTAAGTCCATGTCTAAAGCCATCCATTGTGGAAACACATTTGATCCGTGTCCTCCAAACTATCAAACGGCTGTCCACACATTTTTGTGAATAAAATTCTTATTAGCCTGGTCACCCCCAACTCCCCCCCCAGCACTGGCCTGGTCACCCCCAACTGTCCCTCCTACTGGCCTTATTGCCCCATACAGCCTGCTGTTCAATTGTTTGGCCGTCCCTCACTAACCCCCCTGCCGGCCTCGTCACCCCAGCAGCTTGCTGTTTGGTTATTACTGTGATGGCATCCTGGACAATTTGCATATTCCTCTATTATTAGTATAGACTAGAGGCCTGATGCATGAAAATCATGCAAGAGTAGGCCCTCGCAGCCCAGGCTGCCTCACGGCCCCAGGGCCCTGCTCCCTGCCCACTGGTCATTCCGGAAGGTTGTTCTGGAAGGTTGTTCCGCCATCCGGTCTAATTATTATATAACTCTTGATTACATAGGATGTATTTTTTAAAAAAATCTAATATTTAAAAATACTATATCCATTGCTTCTTCTCACTACCAGTTGAAAATAGGATTTTATGTTGGGTGTTTTTCATAAAGACACATTATATTTTTCCCAATATGCTGTGAGCGCTTGGTTATTTAAATCCCTTGTGGGCACTTTGATTATTTTGACGGTACTCATTTGCTTGTTAATTTAGAATAGACCCAGGATTTTAATCACAAGATTTGCTGTGTCAGTCCTGGGCTGATTCCCTCCCAGATCCATCACTGACACTTCTGATCGCTCCCGATTGCAGGGTGCCAGGCCCTGTGATACACTCAGGGTCCCTTGGCCATCGTTTCCACTTACACTGATGCCACAGGATGGGCATAGGAGGGAGGAGGGCAGAGAGGAAGGGAGAGAGGAGCCTCCCCTCTCTCTGCCTTGGTAGCTGTCTCTGAGAGTGACCCCGTCTCTGCTGTGAGCCCGGCTTTCATCGGGCAGTGCCTCCCGCTGCCACACATCGGTCACCAGGCAGAACCTGCCGTGGATGCAGATTCTGCCTGTGGCCCCAGCTCTCTCCTGAAGCTACCACATCTGAGGGCAGCAGTGGCTTCCTGCTGCTCCTCACCTCTGGTTGGCCTCACGTCTCTGGCTTTGCCTTTCAGCTCAACCAACATCATTTTGAACACATCTGGTTGCCTGGCAATGGGGATGCGCTTCAAGAGAGCCTGCTGTAGGGCATCGTTGACTGGCAGATTCCAGCTGCTGCCCCTTTGGATCCACTGCAGTTTCCATGCCAAAGCCACACTCACTCCAAGCTGCTGTCAGCCAGTGACTAGGGATGATGAGGTGTTAGAGTCAGGCCGTCCTGTGCGGGGCAGGGTTCCTTCCATGGGCAGTCTTTGCTCTGGGGGCTCTGAGCAGCTCATCCCAGACTTTCCCTGAACTGTGCTGTGACCTGGGTCATCTCTTACTCAATCCTCCCTCCGTCCTTCTCTCCTCCCACCGTTACAGGCCTGCCTCGGCTCTCCACCTACTCCGGCCCCTTCCTCTTTCTCTTTAGTATCATAATGTGTGGAGTGAATCTGTAAAGGAGAGGATATAGAATTGTTCAAACGTCCTTGTTCATAGAACCCTGTTTTTAGAGAACCTTTTGGGGGATATCATTCTAGTCAACGTTCCTTGGGGAGTAGTCATGTGATTTTTGAACAGTAATGCAGCATCCTCACAGTTTGCAGCAGCTTTTCGAATTAATCAGGATCTGGAAGGTGAAATTAAAGAGTTTACTGCAATTAAGCAGGAAGCATTTCTTGGTGAATTGATGTCAGATGGGGGTGTGGGCAGATGGCTGCACCTTTAAAAGGATGGAATGTGTTGAGAAAGGATGTCTTCAGTACGCCAGGTTATATGGTAGGCTTCCCATAACAGCAGCTGTGTCTGACCCCAAAACCATTCCACGAAAGCTCTACATCTTACTCTTATTGAGACAAATTATTTGGTATTTTCAGCTCTGTATTGTGTACTTTTATAAAAGAAGTGCTATTTTATATTTTTCCATAAAAATTTTGTTCTTACCATCATTGGACCTTAATTTGATTAATGTCCATATTACTGTAATATGGAAATGGATGTAAACATTTATTTTTAACTAATTAAAAATAAGTCAATTTTATTATGGATGTCTCCTAGGAAATGTGCCTTTTCTGTTTCCTTTTTGCTTTCTCTTTTAAAAGCCAATTGTGGATTAAATGCATTAAAGCCTTTAGTTTCCTGAAGTATGTCTAGGTAATAACCTCATTTTCTTTCATAGCCTCCTTTCTGATTTCTTGTGATTTTCTGATCCTTAAAGGGCTAACCTGGCTTCATGCTACAGGCCTATTAGCAAATGACAGCCTGACACGAATTGTCTTTACTTCCTGGCTGCACCAGCACCTCCCTCAGGTTGTTCTTAGAGACCAGAGCACAGTAAGCTCCCTGCTAAACAGCTGCTTGGTTACAGAGTCAACAGTCAAAATTAATGTGAAGCAGAAGGTCATGGTCATTGAAATAGGAAGGCAAATAAAAGGCTGTCAGCAAATACTTTATTGCTTCATATAGTTTTCTGATTTTGCTTATTTAGAAGTCACGTAGAGATCCAAAAATGTCATTCACTTATTCATTCATTTGTAGGGTAAAAACGGATTGAGTGATGCCTGATTGTGTATTGAACAACTCATTGAGGATAAAATATTAATTCTTTCATTCATTCATTCATTCACTCATTCATTCATGCACTGTGTACAAGGCACCATGTCAAGTGATTGTGGATATTCATGGGATAAATAGAAAATAGCCCCGAAGGCCTTGCCATTTTTCCAACGGACTTTCCTGAAACCAACCATCTCTCTGAGCCTCTTGACATTGTTTTGTATTCCTATGACCATGTTTGCTCTGAGTCTCCCAATGACTCCCATGCTCCTAGACTGACCACCTTGTTACCCCACACCTTTTATCTAAACCGTGGTGGAGGGCAATTATATTCCTTAAAAATACAAAATTTTGAATTGATGGAACATCATCAGACCCTTTTTAGTAGTGGGGCCCTTTCAAAATGTGAGGTAGCCCTCTGCCGGGGCTCAGGCGATGGGCTAGGAAGTCCTCTAAGAGCCTCACGAGGTAGATGAGTGAGTGCAGCCAGGGCTCGTGTAGTGGAACACACACCTCATCAGGTCAGCAGAGTCAGAGGCTGATTCCATTTCCTCTGCAGAGTGGAGATAATACCTGAGCACAGTGCGGTTGCTGGTATCCAAGAAGTAATGCATGTGAAATGTAATTGAAAAAATATAAGATGACACGAATGTTTAATGAGCATCTGTAATGTGCTGGGCACCTTCTCAGATTGGGATTCATGAGTCCTTTCCACGAGCTGCCCAGTAGGTGGCACAGGCAGAAACTCCCCCAACTCATGTCTGGCCCCGCAGAGGGTCCAGCCTCAGATCATGGGGTCCCAGAGCCCAGTCTCACTTCAGCTTCAGCAGCAGGGACCTTATTATTTCACTTATTTAGTTTATTTTTAAATACATGTTTAATGATATGAGAGAGAGAGATAGAAATATCAATGATGGGAGAGAATCATGGATCGGCTGCCTCCTGCATGCCCCATACTGGGAATTGAGCCCACAACCTGGGCCTGGGCCTGACCAGGAATTGAACCGTGACCTCCTGGTTCATAGGTCAGGTTGGCGCTCAACCTCTAAGCCAGCGGATCTCAACCTGTGGGTTGCGACCCCTTTGGGGGTCGAACGACCCTTTCACAGGGGTCGCCTAAGACCATCGGAAAACACATATATAATTACATATTGTTTTTGTGATTAATCACTATGCTTTAATTATGTTCAATCTGTAACAATAAAATTGGGGGTCACCACAATATGAGGAACTGTGTTAAAGGGTCGTGGCATTAGGAAGGTTGAGAACCACTGGCCTAGAGAAAAGAGGTAATGATCAATGTCACAGGATCTGGCTAAAATGAGAAGTGCAGACACTCTGTAAACTGAAATGCCCAATCGGTGGAAATCACTCTATTGTATGCAAACACATTGAATGGAGCTGTGAAATGAGACTGGTCTCTTCCTTTGTAGACAGAGAAGTCATCTTACGTGGAGGTGACCAGGTTGAGCTGGCACAGGATGGAGAGAGAATCACTCCTCTGCCCTAGCAAAGAGTCAGATCTCATCTGAGCACCCTCCATCCGTGCAGATACCCGTGGAGGGGGGCGGACTTGGCAGGAGACTCAGAGGCAGGAAGCATGGCAGCTCTGTGCCCAGTCACTGAAACACGTTTACCTGCCTGTTAGTCTGTCTTTGCAGAAACAGGTGTCTGGATAACTGGAATCCCTTCAGCCCAGGGAAACAAAACTTCTGGGGATGGAAGGGTGGTGGTGATGATGTTGGTAAGACCACTCAAAATATAAACTAGTCTGAGATAAAAATGTTTATGTTTGAATAATTTGCAGGTTATTTGGTTTGGCTATTAGCAATTAAAAGTAAGAAATAGCCCGGCTAGCATGACACAGTGGTTGAACGTCGACCTATGAACCAGGGGGTCACCAATAGGATTCCCAGTCACTGCATATGTCTGGGTTGCAGGCTTGATCCCCCTTAGGGTGCGTGCAGGAGGCATCCAGTCAATGATTTCTCTGTCCTCATTGATGTTTTTCTCTCTCTCTCTCCCTCTCCCTTCCTCTCTGAAATCAATGAAAATATATTTTAAAAAAGGAAATATTTTATGGATAATATTCAGCAGAGAAGTAATTAAATGCTAAATACCAGTATTGTTCAAGTCTCAAAAATATATTCATGTCATATCTAAAAACACTGTATGACTCTGGACCCCTATGCAAACATAAGGTGTATGTCTCACTTTCTAGTTTGTGAAAGCATACTAAATATTTTACAGTTTTTTGGCAAAGTGTCTCAAAATCAACTAGGTAGTTATGACTGCATGCGTTTTATTTTCATGGGTGTCATCACACTTTGAGCAGCTGTGACAATTTATGACTAGAATGACTCCATTCCAAAATTATTACTGTAAATTGAAGTCCTATTTTCCCGCCCCAAGTGTATTCTTAATATTAACAGTTGGTAATTAGCCTGTCCTTCGGAGAGACTCAGGACAGCTTTGAAGAGCACACTATACATTTAATCAGGAGAAGCCTTCCCTACAGCCGTGGAAAACAAGACAGAACATTAATTGAATTGTGTTTGTTGTCACTAAATGCTGATGTTATCTCTGTTTTCTTACTTTAAAGCACATTTTAAAATATGATAATGAAGACAATAATATGGAATATGCATTTCCCAGGGTCACTTCAAATAAAGCAGGGGGGCCATTGGGAAAGTGGGGTCTGTGCATGCCTCATGCCCTAGTTCTTTGAAGTTTAGAAAGTTGCTGACCTGTTGCTAAACTCAGCTCAGGGCTGAACAATGAGAATCCTGATCAAGGATTGCTACCTGGGCGTGTGCGAACCTACTTCCTCCCCATCCTGCTGGCCAGACCTCTGCTCCTTCACCTTGAAAGGAACCGATCCATCTTGACAACCAGCACCCTGGGCCTAACCAGTCTGCACTGGCCTAGCCAATGCCCTTCATTTCCGGGGAGGATCTAAATGAGAACAGTCTTAGGGTTTTATCCTTTATAAACCCTGCCTTTTTCTGCTCCCCTCAGAGCACAATTCAAGGATTGCAATCGCTACTCTGCTCGAATAAATGCTGCTTTATTTTTTATCAAAGCCTAAAACTGTTGGTTAACAAAAATGGTAATAATAATTTAAAAAATTTGCTGAAGTTTCTTCTTCAAAACCTAATTTTGGAGAAACGACAAGATACTTACAGAAGTAAAAGCAGAGAGTGAGTAATTAGAAACTGTTCTTTGAAAGGGACAGATGCATATGGAACGTTTCTTTCTGAAACCACTGAACCGTTCGGTCATGTGTTATCACGCTACTTACTGCCTCGGAGCAAATGCAGATGAGTTCATTCTGCTTCTTCACACCCAGCGAGGTGCTCGCCGTGGGACTTACACACGCGCCTTGGATTCGCACAGCACACGCTGCGGGGACTAGTATTTCAGGAAGGTGCCGCACTTCCAAACATCTTCACGTCCTTTCATTTAGTGGAACCTTGCAGCTTCCACGCCAGGCTTCATGAGACTTAGCAAGTAGATGTACATCTGCTAAGTTTTATTACATTATTTTTGGTTATTTAAACAGATTGTCTCCATAATTTATTACAATTTTAGTTATGCGTACCCCTTCCAAACCCATGCCACTTATAACAAAGGAAACGGAAGCACTATAAATCTTTTAAATTTTAAATTAAAAATATTTTTTTTTGAGGATAAGGGAAGGTTATGACAGATTAATGGATTGAGCAAAATAAGATAGTGGACAAAATATATTAAGTGATATTTATAGTTAGCATGTTAGACTAACATGAATTTTATGCTTAAGTAAAGATGGACATACATTTTGTCAAAAATGAAATTAAATTGAATAAATTATTTTTCTTATTTTCATGTAGGTAAAATACCTTATATTAAATTTTGGTACAGTTCTTCAATTTATACGAGGAGATTTCATTTGCTGGCAGGCACTATATGCTTACATTTTTATAGCTTCTTAAAATGGTCATCAGTCACAGAATTGATGAAATTTTATTCAGATTGGATATTATGGATCATTTAAGTGTTTTGCTCTTTTATAATTACGGTTTACAAATATCAGTATGTGAGAGACTTGAAAAATTGTCTCTCTTGCCTTAACAGGTTTGGCTCAGTGGATAGAGTGTCAGCCTGCGGACTGAATGGTCCTAGGTTCGATTCCGGCCAAGGGCATGTACCTTGGTTGCGGGCACATCCCCAGTAGGGGGTGTGCAGGAGGCAGCTGATCGATGTTTCTCTCTCATCGATGTTTCTAACTCTCTATGCCTCTCCCTTCCACTGTGTAAAAAAAGTCAATAAAACATATATATTTTTAAAAATTGTCTCATTACAACAGTTACCCATAATTAAAATGCCATTCTGTTGGAGCCATAAAAGTCAGCCAAATGCATGTGTCTGTACTCGCAAGGTGGAGAACACACTCAATTTGGAATAATAGAACTAGTAATAGACCCAGCTGCAGGGCCTTAGAACAGAAATCCAAGGGATTGTCCCTGAACCAGCCGGCACGCTTACAAATGAAGAAATCACCAAACACTTGTCTTGAAGTTCCTGCCGTGGGCAGATGACTAAACGAGGCTTCATTGGAGGCCAATGGAACATATGGCCCCTACAGTTCAATGTAAATTATACCTATACCGTTTCATTTACGACTAGCCATTTTCCCAGTAATTTATTTGGGGAGTAGTTAATGTCCGCTGGATAGGAGCCAGAGAGAGAGGGAGTGATTATGATAATGCATTCAGTTACTAAATAGGCTGAATACTTCCAACTTCCAATGATACAGCTGTTAACGACAGTGGCTTTGCTAGTTAATCAGATGTGTTGCCCCTGGGGATTGCCCCTGTGAATCGAATCTGACAGAGGCTTCTGCTTCACCTCAAACGCAGTGACACAGTGTGTCACTTATTAAGGACTCGGGGAACGTGCACGTGGCATTCAGCCACAAGCAACCAGAGCTGCCGTGCAAGTCCCACCCCCACTTGTGCTATGATCGTAAGTCATTCATTAATTGAATAACGATTCAAGAGCCCATGTAAGTGCTTTGCAGACTTAAGAGCATGTATTTTTCTTTTGAATATGCTTCGGTGTGAGCCGGATTAGAGTGTTAACGTTCGGGGGCACAGATATGATCGTTTAAGGAAGCGAGTTTGATTTGTTAGTATTTCCCAGCAGTGCCGATGGAAGCCTCATTTGTAAGTAAAATGTGAGCTACACTATCCATGTCGTCCCAGCCATAGTGCCATGAGTTAGGAAAAAAGCGTTCTGGGTTTAGTTTACTTCCAATTATTTGAACTATTTCGTATTTTGGTTGACTTTGGGTTTAGTTTTCCTGAAAAATTATGTCCGTGAATTAACCTGAGGAGGCTTTAAATAAACCGCAGTGACCCTTAAGCAAGATGGAATTCTTGCTGTTTCCGATGCATTGATTCTTTGCAGCAAATACCACGGTTGTGAAGAAAAAGGACAGAAGCTGCCTCGTGTGGGTTGGTCCGAGATTGCGAATTGTCTACCTCTTCCAGAAGGATCTGCCAGAGGCCAGAATGTTAACTGTGGGTGTGAATGGAGTGTGTGTGTGTGTGTTGGGGGGTCTCTGGGTTCAGGGCTGTCCTCAGGAAGGGGCAACCATTAGGGGGCAAGCAACGCTTTGCTGTGATAAGCATTTGGAAGGCCTTGGTAATGAACAGGAGCCCACAGGCGGGAGAGCACCAGTGAAGGATTTGTTAACCATATGCAAATAGAAATAAATCTTTAAACATGCATTTGAAAACCAACAAGATTGAAGTCCATTTTGAAAGATGAATCTCAATTCTCTTTATGACGAATGATAAGAAGTTACCATACTCAACACCTCAAATTTTAAAAGCAGCCTCAATTGAGGCCAAGCATAGGTCAAAGGAAAAGATTTCTATGTTCTTAGAGGACCAGTGAAAAATAATGCATCTTAAAAAGAGCCTTGCGATCGCAGAGGGCTATATGGTCTTCAAGAGTCTTCCTATTCTCCACTTAGATTGATTGCTGGGGGGGACCTGTGCGTCTCCCCAGGGTCTGCATTATTCACAGAGTAAGTCTTCTGCAGACAAAACTAGGTCACCTTAATTACCTGTGGAAATGAGGTATACTTGTGAAAGTTTCACACTGATAATTACTCCAAAATGCCAACATAGTGTATGCAAACCGGAGAGGCATGTGCTGCAAATAATGCCCAGCCAAGATCAATCAAAGCAAATGGCTATTTTTTTTCTCCCCAATTCTCCAACATTCCTCCATAATAAAAACATTTTTGACGCATACCTAGGAATTAGTTGGGTGGCTTTTTTTTCTTCTTCTTTTCTCTAAATTCCTTTGCCGCATTTAAGAAAATCAGCAGACTATTGTAAAGGAATAAAAGATAGCTAATCACTTTTTAAATATCTAAAATGATAGCATGAAACCCCTCCTAATCAGCATGCTTTTCCCCTGCAGACATTTCTGTACCTGTCATTTATTCATGGGTATAAAGCGAGGAAGATGAGCAAATGTATGGTCTATTTAAACAGCGAGGGAATAAAAAGTAGAACTGCTTTGCATTTTTATATGAGCAGTTATAAAATATTTTAACTATCTGTTCACCAATGGATTTAAAATAATAGCAATTCCATTGAGGATTCAAAACCCTGGCAGATGCCTGATAGAAGATTCCATGTGATAAAGGCCAAACTGACATTACAGTCTGAGCAACATTAGTAAATTTGAAATTTGGAAATTCCTTGAAAGTTTTAAAGGATTATTCTGCAAAACTGGTTACTAATATTAGAGATCATTATTTTTAATAGGTATAAGGAAATAAAAAAAGTTTAGTTATTCCAAAAACAATAACTGAGTATTTTAAAGCCAATTTTATACATATATTCTAAACTCTATAAGTAAAACAGTATATTTTTACATAAACAATTATAAAAAATAAGTTTCTGAAAAAACTATTTTTAAATCTTAAAAGTGAATGGATTTATAATGCTATCAAATATTTACTTATTTTAAAATATGTTTTTTATTCATTTTAGAGAGGAAGGGAGAGGGAGAGAGAAACATCAGTGAGAAACATCAACATTGGTAGGCTGCCTCCTGCACGCCCCCTACCGAGGACTTAGCCAGTACCTGGTCATGTGCCCTGACCGGGAATGGAACCGGTGACCTCTTGGTGCATGGATCGATGCTCAACCACTGAGCCACACCAGCCGGGCATAACTAGCAAGTATTTAAAGGCCAGCCAGTAGCTACTGCAGGCGGTCAGAACTGAACCAGACCATGAGCAGCAGAGAGATGACCGCAGCATACTTCAACCGATTCTTTTCCCTTGTGAAGTTTACACTCTCATTACCACCTTGTTCCCGATTGCGAACCTGAGGATCAGAGGTGAGAAACATGTCCAAGTTGCCCAGTTTGGCTGGAATTTGACCTTGAGTCGCCCTAATCTAGAGTCTCAGAGGCAGGGCCCTGGCAGCAGTGTGTGAGGGCAACAGCCTCTCGTCTGCTCACCAGCGGTTCCTAGGCCTCAGGGCACTTGGGAAGCTAGGCGGGTGCTGTGGTGGCTCAAGTCTGAGAGGCCAGACCTTTTGGATCCCTCGGTGGACCGTCTTATTTTCCCTTCCCTCCAGTGGGAGAGCCCACCACAGCCTCGCATAGAGGGCTCCCTGAGCTGGGCCAGGCGCCAGCGTAAGCGTGCTAGTGGGACCTGACTTGACTTTTTGTCCCTCTCAGTAATTTGCTCACCAGCTTCCGAATGGATGTGCCCTGGAGTCAGGAATCACAGGGATGCATCCGAGATTGGGGAAAGGCTCACGGGAGTGCGGCGCTGCACTTCAGCGACACGACTAGTTATCCTACGTTGTTTGACTCCTTTTGGGTGGAAAAATTTATTAGTTTCTTGCATTACAATAGTGCCTTCTATTTCCGCAGTCACATGAGGAGGCAGGAATTACTACCCCCATTTTAGAGATGAGGGCTTTAAAGCTGAAAGTGTAGGTCATAAAACTAGTCATCAAAATGCTCTCAACTGGGTCAAATGCCCCTTCTACTCCAGTGTTGCTCTTGTTACACACTTGCAAGTGGTGGAATGGAATCTGTTTTCACATCCCTGGCCACGTGTGAAAAATCCCACTGTAATGCACACCCCAGGTCCCAAACCATCACCTGCAGTATTGTGATGCTGGGCCTGTGCATCTGCATTTTCTGAAAGCTACACTGTCCAGGATGGAGAACTTCTCTGCTAAACAGCACCACTTTCTCATTTGTTGGTCCATTTGTGTCCATAATTTCAGAATTATGGGAAAACACACAGAACATTTTATTTACCATCTTCACCACTTTTACCTGTTTAGTTCACAAGTGTTAAGTATATGTACATTGTTGTATCACACTCTTCTAGAACTTTTTCATCTTGCAAACCTGAAACTCTGAATTCATGAATTCACTCTCCTTGTTTCCATTATTTTATTTTGAAGTACTTTAAAACTCATAGGATACTTATAAGTACAGTACTAGAAAGCTCTTTTTCCCTTGAAGTGTTTGAAGTTGCAGTATATTTCCTATAAACAAGGACTTTTTTTTTTTCTTCTCCATAACCACAACCCAACCACCCAAGCCAGGAAATTAACATTTAAGCATTACTACTATCACCTTGGCCTGGTGGCTCAGTTGACTGGAGCATTGTCCCATACACTGAAATGATGTGGGTTTGATTCTCAGAGCATACACCAAGGTTGCAGATTTGATCCCCAGTCGGGGCGGGTACAAGAGGCAACTGATCAATGGTTCTCTCTCAAATTGATGTTTTCCTCTCTCCCTTTCTCTCTAGAAATTCAATAAAAATATCCTGGAGTGAGAATAAAGAACAACATTACTACTATTGGATATGCAGTCCCTTTCCAAAATTTACCAATATCTTAACAGTGTCCTTTGTAGTAATAAGAGCTAGATGAAGGCCACATGTTGCATTTCCTTGTGTGTCTCATTTGAAATAGTTCTCCGCTATTGACTTTCATGACCTTGACTCTTACAAAGGCTAGAGGCCACTTCTTTTCCAGAACTTCCCTCCACTTTGGATTTGTCTGTTTTTACTCCATTTAGAATCAGGTTATGTCTTGAAAGAAAACTGTAGAAGTGATGTTGTATTTATCTTAGTGATTCCTGTCGAGTGGCACATAATTTTAATTTGTCCCTTTGCTGGTGATGCTACCTTTGACCACAAGATTAGGGGCTGTTTGCTAAGTTTGTCCATATAAAGTCACACTTTTGTAATAAGTGTTTTCTGGGGAGGTACTTTGAGACACTGTACATTTCCTGTTTCTTATCAATCTTTTAAACGCTAGATTTAGTATCTGTTGATGCTTATTGGCTAAAATAATTATGACTGTGGGAGGAGCTAAGTGTGCTTTTGTAGCTTTATTTATTTAAACTTATACTTATTATTGAAGGTATCAAAGATATCCCTTTCTTTTCCCTCATTGACCTTCTCCACCCTGCTCCACTCCCCACCCCGAGCCTTCACCATACTATTGTCTGTGTCCATGGGTTATGCATGCATGCCTATAAGCTCATTGGTTAATCTCTTCCTGCCTCTCTCTTCCCTCTGAAATATGCTGATCTGTTGCATGCTTTACTGTCGCTAGTTCTATTTTGTTCATCAGTTAATTTTGTTCATTAGATTCCACATATGAGTGAGATCATATGGTAATTGTCTTTGGCTGATTTTATAGCTTTAAATTTCATTCTACTCTTATTAGTTGGCAATCTACTGTAAGAAAGAGATTTCACTTATTTTCATTCGCTTATTTGCTTATTTATATCTCTATGCCTTCATAGCTTCCTGTTTTACTCAATGGGTGATTATCAGTTAGCATCTTCATTCTTTTGATGCTAAAAATACCCTGGATTTGGCTGGAAGAAACTCAAGTTGGCTTCTGAGTACTTTGGACATGTTGCATTAGTTTTGTATCCTTCATTACTTTTTGCACAAGAGTATTTTCAGAATGATTCCACCATCTCTCGAGTCATTCCCTGTCCCAGCCTTGTAACCAGCACTTTTCTGTGAACCCCTCATTCTTTTCCAGGGGAAAGTGAGCTCAGGGCTCCAGGCCTGCTCATTGCTTTGGGGAGAGGTGGGGCATTGCTCCAGGTCTTCTCAGCAGACACCTACTGATATCAGAGTTTATGTTTCTCTCTGCACAAGCAAAGTGAAAATCACGTGTTCAGACCAACATTTCCAATTATAACCTACTACTATGGTATTCGTTCTACTACCTTCCTATTGTGTAACTTCCTTCATGTACAGTGATAAAGCTTTTAAACATATTTTATGATAAATATATAATATATTTATATTTTATAGAAAAATATAATGCTGAGTATAAGCCTTCTCTGTACGCACCCATCTTTCAGCAGCAGCGCTGCCTCATCTCTCCCTGCACAGATGCATGATTCACAGCTCTGCCCAGGCTCCGGTCCCTCCGCCTGCACCATCTCGCCTCTTCCCCACACCCAAGTCCACCTGTTTAGTCCCTTGGCTTTAGGACTAAACTTTTCTGAAAGGAAGGAAAGAAGGAAACAAAAAGGGAAGGAAAGAAAAAGATGGTAAAATGACGGGAGAAGGAAGGAAAGAAACTAATCTGTGAATACCACTTTAAGAACAGGATGTGTTTTTTTATTACAGACCACATCTAACACAGTGACTTTCAGTTGATTGATACCTATTGTGTGACTATGGAAGGAATGGTTAGAGAACTTCACTGCTTACAATAAAGTCCGAGAAATATTTCACAAATATTAATATTGTCCACAATATGACGACAACTTGCAACTCAAGACAACTTATTTCCAGTACTAAACCAATGACTTGTCAGTAACTATAAGGATTTAAAATTCCAAATATGGAGTCCAGGTTTTTGTAAGAAAGAACAAAACAATATGTGGTGCAAAGTAAAAAGTTGCATAAATGTCTTTCATTCATATTTAGAGGTAAACTTACGGTGTCTATTCTTTGGGCCTCTTATCTCTTTTGCTTTACCATGCTGTTCAGCTGACTAGCACTAGCCTTTGTTCTCCCAGTACATTATTTGGAGATAGATAAACAAAGGTTGGATCTTTATTCGGTTGCAAGTACTAAATGTTTCACCTCAGTGCTCACTGATCTGTATATAAAACCTTTAAAATGATCAATGATGATTATTTATTTAGACTGTTCAGTTACTTTTTAAATGTACATGGTGGATTTAGTTGTCAATTTTCAGCACTTTTACCAATAACATTCCTACTTAATTAAATCATTATTCCAATGGCTTATTGGACCAAGGAACAGGAATAATTCCCATAAGTTTGCCAATGGAGTCTTCAGAATTTATATTTTGAGGCCTAAATCCTCTGATTGTGTTTTACTTTGAAAGCTGCACATTAGATGACCTAGTTTGGAAAATATCTGATGAAATTCAGAAGGAAAAAGCCCCCCAGTATCTACTGAAATGTACATCAACCAGAGGAATAGCAAGCACAGAGGTGACAAAGGAGAGGAAATACATTCACACACAGGGATCTGTACCGTGTGGCTTCCTTCATATGATGTCCAGGTGCAGGGAAAGCTACTCCATGTTGTTGGACACAGCATTGCATCGGCAGTGACTGGGAGGGAGCTTTCTGAGTGCTTGTATTTTTCTGTTTCCGAATCTGAGAGCTTATTTGCAAGAGTGTGTTCAGTTTGTGAAAATTCAAGGCGTCACATCTCTGAGGCCTACACCTGTGTTTGGGGTGTTATCCTTCAATCACACGTTTTAGGAGCAATTGTGTCCGTCTCCCAGAGCACCGGGGCAAGTCCTCTCTGGGCGTGGCCACCTGCCTATCAAACTTCTCTTTCTACTGAGATAGAAAAAATGCAGTTAGCTGCCCCATCTCTGAACAGAATTTTGCTCAGGATCGCACAGAACTTGCAAATGATCCATTAGGAGCTGCTTTGGGGGGCCAAGAACTCAGTAAAGTCTGAGGTGGGCTTGGTAAGGTCGTTTGTCACGTTCAAGTCTGTGTGGTTTGGGCATCTGCTTGCCAGTGAAGACTGCCATGTTGGAAACTCACTCTTAACAAAGATCGTTGTTTTGTGACCAAACAGATTATGATTCAGCAGAAAAGGTCAGGGCAGCTCTCCCGGCTGCGCTAATAATCAATACGGGGGCCGATTCAATATGTCTTGATTGACATCGCTTGTTGACTTTACGCCTTGAAGACAGACTCCAGCAAGCAGTATTGTCTGGTCACACCAGCCTACAGAGCGAGTGCCTCTTGTGTAAATATGTCCAACGCCAGCGTGGGCTGAAGGGCTACTCTGAGCGTTTACGTTTAGTGAGGAATCGTTCTCTCTTTGATCCGCTTCATGCTTTTGTTGTTGATAGTGATGATGACGTTTGGGTTAATTTCTCTCTTTTTTTAAGCAGGATTTTTTTCAGGAATTAGGGATAATAGTCTTATGGACTTTATCACCTTTCACATTCGCTCTCAATACAAAATGATATGCTTAATAGCTACAATGGCTTCATCCAGTTTTCTCTGGAACAGTCTGTGACTGGCCTGGTGACTACATTATGCCCGAAGGGAATGCTAAATATGGTTAATGTGGAACTTCTCTCGTTTCTCCTTGTCTATGGTGCACATATGTAAAATAAAACGGCACATAAAAACTGGGCAGCGGAATCGCTGTTCATAAAAATAATCAAGGTGGGCATCTGGTTCAGACATGTGCTCAATTGTTTTGTTCGGCTTATTTAGAGCTCAACATTTTCAACGTTTCTGTAAGTAATTCTCTAGTCTTCATAAAGCAAATTCCAGTCTGGAGTGTATATTTCTCCAAAAATAGCTTACCAGAATAACTTTCAATGGTGAATGTCTTCTGATTATTATTACTTTTTAATATGCGGTTTGTTAAATTGATTTTAGAGAGGAGGAAAGAGGGAGAGATAGAAACGTTGATGAGAAACATCGATCAGCTGCTTCCTGCACCCCTACTACTAGGGACTGAGCCCACAACCCTTGCATGTGCCCTGAGTAGGAATCCAACCAGTGACCTCCTGGTACATGGGACAATGCTCAACCACTGAGCCACACCAGCCGGACTGCCTTCTAATTCTTAATATGTTTAGTGAGCTGTTCTCATGTTCATTCCCAATTATGGTAAACGTTTAAGAGATTGTTACCATATTTATCCATCTTTCTTAAATCTGATAAATCATATATCAGATTGAATTTATTTTTATTTTTTCACTAGAGGCCCAATGCATGAAATTCGTGCAAGAGTAGGCCTTCCTTCCCCCGGCTGCCGGCACTGGTTTCCCTCTGGCACCCGGGACCAGGGCTTCCCTTGCAGCCCCGGCTTCGTAAGGAAGGATGTTGGTCTAATTAGCATATTATGCTTTTATTATTATAGATGAATGATTTAAATTTAACTGCTGAATAAATGGGCACATCATTGAAACTGGGTATCAGTGATTGTTATTTTGTTAGTGCATGCCTTTTCCATCTGGCTTGCTTCCAAAACAGTGACTGCTGGTCAGGACATAGATTGAAATTTATTTAATGGCTTAGATGCTTGGGAGTTATATCTTCTACACTAAAAGTCAGTGTCAGAGCGGCCTGGTAACATTTAATGTAACTTCTGAACTGAAACAAGGCCTTACTTAGCTTTTGAAATCATCATCCTTTCTCTTTATTTGGAGTATCTTTCTATCTGGAAGGCTGTGAAGTGATGCCAGGCACTAACTCGGACAGATCAAGGGGCGGGGGTGGGGTGGGGGGGCTTGTTCGAGTCGGATCTGATCAAGGCCTTATGAACAGGGGACAAGCAGGAGCTGCTGGGTTAGGGTGGTCAGAACTGCAACCAGTGGGGACAGAATACGTGAGGCAGACCAGAGTCTTAGAATTATTTCCAAGTATTTATTGTCTTTTAAAGGCAGTTCTATACCAGGGCTCTCTAATTTTTGTTTTTTAATTTTTTTTATTTTCATATATAAACAGTGAGAACATTTTTTTTCTAAAGATGTAGATTTCCTTTACCCATTACTTCCCATTTCTTCCATTCAGCACCTCTGGCTCTGGTGACCACTAATCTGTTCTCAGTATATATGAGCTTGATGCCTTTTTTTTTTTTTTTAGATTTTTGCATATTTAAATCACACAGAAAAGTATAAGAACAATTTAACAAATATGTATCCTATCTAATAAAGAAGGGATAGGCAAATTAACTGCCACACCATCACAAAGATGGCAGTGCCCACAGTGGAGGTGGGGTTTTCATAACACAAGATGGCTGCACCCATAGCAGAGGCCGAGTTCCCATAACGAGCCTTAATGAGCAATCAGCAGGGACCTGGGGCTGCATGGTGCTGGGCTGGGGCACGGAACTTGAGGCCACGCCCCCGCCCAGTGGGGCTTGACAGGGGACCTCAGGCTGTGCCCCCCGCCTAGCGGTGCTTGATGGAGGATCTAAGGCTGTGCCCCCAACCTGGCACCAGGCCAGGGAACCTGAGGCTGTCCACCCCCCCTTGTCTGGCGGGGTTTGACCAGGGTGGGGCCGGCTGGGTCTGGACCTCATGCGATTTTGTGGCACTGTGGGTGGGCAGGGACTTGACTCTGGGTCCCGCTGCATGCCCCAAACTCTGACAGGAGGAAGGTTTTCATATACATTTTACTAAATTTCTTTCACCTCTGACACTTCTATTATAGAAGAAGGGCAAATAGCAATATTAAAATATTTCCTCTAATTAATCCCCTTTTAATATGTACAAATTTCGTGCACTGGGCCACTAGTGTACCAATAAATAACTATAGAAAAAATAATTCATATTTTCTTTAGATATTTTGCTTTTGTAAAGTAAAGAAATGAAATTATTACAGGTAGAGTTGATGTTGTGACCAGGAAGGGTCCCCGAAAGGAGTCACTCACACATGCTTGTGTCTCCCACAGTGCCAGGTTGCTTAGGGGACACCTCCCCAGTAAGCCGATCGAGTCACACGCAGGTCACACACAGAGAGGGGAGCTTATGCAGTAGAAGCACCAGACTGTGTCCTTCTGGAAGCCCCAGTCACTGGCAGTGTGTGCAGTTGGGAGGCGGGTGTCGGTCTCCAGCCAGGAGGCTGCAGTGGTGGCACCTCAGGTGGAGGGGAAGGCCACAGTGACCCTGGCACAGCCCAGCTCTAGAGCTGGGTGGTGGGGGATCTGAGCTCTTATCCCCCAGGGGTGTGGCTCCCACTCACATCGGTGTCCAGATGGAGTCCTTATTGCAGTGTCCACTTCTAACGGCTTTCCTGGTGCACCCGTTACCTCAGGCTTGTCATAGCACTTGCCAGGATTTCCTTATACTTGGGAGTGTCAAGAGTCTGTGCTGCTCTTTCTCTACATGGTTGAGAACTGTTTGCACGTCTCAGCTGCTTCCATTATCTCCCCTCCCTTCCAGAGTTTACCACAACCCCTAGAGTCACATGTGCTAATCCCGTGTGCGTTTCTGTTATTGTGTGTTTTTAACATTTAAATAATCAGCATTATTCCTATCATTCTGAAATTTACTATTTCCTGCTTTACTGTGTCTATTGACATATGTATCTCTGGTTCAGGTAATATAGCTGATGCACAGAATTCTGCTATATGAAAATGCCAAACTCACTCTTCCTACTGATGGACTGATGCCCAGAGAGCATGCCTGCACTTGCGTACATCTAAAGTGCATGCTCAATGTGAGCAGGGACTTGGTTTTGTTCATGGCTGTATTGACAGTGCTTAGAAGAGTGCTGGGCATTCAATGGTCCTTTGCTCAGTGGGTACATGAATAATATTTATTAATTTTTTCTTTAAAAATTTGATGGAAATTATCAAATACACAAAAGTAGATACAATAATATTATTGCTGTCCATGTACACATTACTCAACTTCCAAAATATATTTTCTTCAAATAACTTGCAGGTTTCTTTTTCTGGATTTTATTTTGTGTAAATTTTGAGATGGAAATCTAAATTGCCTCCCTACATTGATAATTCATCATCTGATTTACAGAAACGTCCAGTAGTTCTTTCCTGATCTACAGTATGACTTCTTCCCCGTATACATTTCCCAGCCGTGGATAGGTTGGCCTACATACTGCCCCCCTGGGGTGTTTGCACATCTCTCTAAGGTTACTCAGAGCTTTACTCGAGCTTTGCCATAAGCCTTAGTATTTGCTGTGTACATTCCCTGAACGATTTCTTTTAAAATTGTCTTGTGTATTCTTGTTTCTTATCCTGTGAACTTTAGGATCAAATCGTCAAGTTCCATAAAATAGCTGCTGGTATTTTGATTAGACATGGACTGAATTTATAGATTAATTGGGAAAATTTGCCATCTGCAGAACACTGAGCCTTTCAGTCCACATGCAGACATGTATGTCTCTATATAGTCAAGCTTCTTCTATGATTTTAGTAGAGATTTACAATTTTTCCCATAAAACCTTTGGCATTGCTCCAGATTTGTTAAAAAAATCTTCCATTTTTATTGCAAGTGTGAATGTTATTTTAATAGAATATTTTACTTTATTATACATGTGTAAGAATATTTTTAATTCTGCATTCTCATCATATTGCCATTGATTTCATTTAACTATCTTAGCTCTAGTTTTTTATTGTGTATTTTCTAGGTAATTTGGGTTATGCTTTCTTGTTTATTTGAATGTCTCCTGATTTATAGTTGAATAGCAGATATTTTGGATAATAAATTAACAACTCGGGATTGGCTTTTACCTCCTTGCCACCTGGATTGTTGTTTGTTTATAATCTTGCCTAGATTAGATCTGTAAATTATGTCTCCCAGTATTATATGGCTGCTCACCTGTGTTCTGGTTTTTGTTTGGTTTTATTCATAAGCCTTGATTCCTGTGTCATAGGAACTGGTCAGCAAAGTTTGGTCAGAGTTTGTGCTCAAAAATTTCAAGCCAGTAAAACTTGAAGCCTCAGCCAGTGGATTTGTGGGATGCAGGGTTCGTTCAATCCACCTTCTCCTTCATATTCTGCCAGGTTTTCTCTGGACTCTTCTGAGTGTCTCCTGGCCCGACAGCCCTGTGGACCGGATGTGGGTGGCAGGCCTGTGCCCACCTGTCACTGCGTACATTTCATTTGCATAGCGGCTGTGGACACTGGATATGTGGTGAATTTATGTTGCTCTCTTATCTGTTTCACCTCCCAGAACGCTCTGTAAAGCACCAGGCAGCCCGCTGGCCTCTCTGTGTCCCTGCTACTGAACTGACACTTGAACAACAGTTAAACCAAGGGGATCTCTCCCAGCAGTGGCAGTGAATCGCTAGTTTTCCCAGCTTGCGTGCCTCGGTTGAAGTTCCATGGTGGCAGAAGTCGGGCTGCGGGTGGGGAGAAAGGTGTCACACACCTGCATTATTCTTACTCAAAGTTCATTCATAAATGTGATTTTCATGAATAAACACTTCTCAGTTTGTTGATTCTCAGTTCCCTTCTCAGTTACCCTTGATTAAATTCCAGAGTGGTAATCAAATTATTGGTTTTGAACATCCTGCCTCACATTATAGTTGTTTTTTAACAGGTGGATTTGTCAGCCTCCTTGCTCCATCCTGGGGGAAGCTCTATTATAACTTCTTTATGCTCTGTGACTTGTAGGGCAATCGAACTTGCCACGTGATTGTATCCTTTTTGTTCATTCATAAGGTTTTCAAACATCTCTGAGGTCTGAACACTACCCTCCCAGAGCCTTTGTTGTGAGTCCCTGAGCCAGCAGGATGTTTTCTAGCTCCCTAAAGTGTTTATCTTTCCAACGCAGATTTGACCTAGATTTGCTATTTCTTGGTCGAGCCAGAGTCTTCTTTTAGATAAATCAAATTCGATTTATTAATTTATCAGCTTATAATGGATTTGAGAGCTTGCTCAGAAGATTATTTTGTCTTAAATTTCCTCCACCATGCTAATCTATAATAATAAAAGCATACTATGCTAATTAGACCGGACGTCCTTCCAGATGACCTTTCAGATGAAGCCGGGGCGGCGGGGGCTGAGGCAGAGGCGGGGGCTGAACGCCTTGCATGAATTTTGTGCATCGGGCCTCTAGTAAATTCATAATTCTCAGCAGCTGTCCCACATCTTTAGTATGGCCTTGCTTTTAAGGTACAAATTCACAGTGAACAAACATGGTGTTAGGGTTGGTGACATATTTATTGAGCTACCTGTAATAGGTTCCCTTGCCCCCCTTTTTTGAGTTCTATCTTGATACTAACACATGATTTACTATTATTCTAGCTTCCAGTCTGCATTACAACGGTTTTTCTTTTCCTGAACAAATGATTCCTATGTAAAATTTGGGGTTGTAATAGCTTCACAAGAGAGTACCTCCGATGATTATTAAGCAATAAGTGACACAGAAAGTGATTCTGAGGTTCCTGTGTAACAGTAAATATCAGTGACCTGGAGGGATACTGGGAAGAGAACAATAGCTATTACTCCTTGACTACTTACTCTATCCCAGATGCTAGGGTTTAGCTGCCTGGTTTTAATTGAATTATTTAATGTAGTTCTCACAGTAAAGCTGTGAAGTAGGCTCTGTTAATATTCACATTTTTCAAAGTTAAGAAATGGAACGTGGGTTTGAAATCCTACTAAAGAGACCAGCCACTCACTAATCAGAACAGATGCCAGCCCCATGCAGCCAGGATGACTCTCCTGGTACTTACAGAACTAGCGTTGCTGAAGGGGAATGTGAGGAAAGGGTGAATCAGTATTGCGTTTAACAGCGAATGGCAGAAATGTCAAATAATAGCATAAATAAATATTCTTTTTTTTACACACAACAATAAGTTGAGGGTTAGGCTGGCCCTGGACTGCATATGTTGTCACCATAATCTATCTACGCTCTTTTAAAAATATATATTTTTATTGATTTCAGAGAGGAAAGGAGATGGAGAGAGAGATAGAAACATCAATGATAAGAGAGAATCATTGATCGGCTGCCTCTTGCACCTCCCACACTAAGTATCGAGCCCACAACCTGGGCATGTGCCCTGACTGGGAATCAAACCTTGACCTCCTGGTTTATAGGTTGATGCTCAACCACTGGACACTGAGTCCACACTCTTTTTATCTTCTGGCCTGGCCTGTGGCTTTTGTCCTCATGATCACAGGATGAATGCTGACCCGTCAGACATCAGGTTGGCCTTCCCAAGAGGGAGGAGGAAGAGATAGGACTGTGCCTTTTACAGAGTTTCTCTTGATTCCATCTCCTGAACACACTGGTTGTAAAATACCACCAGACATGTGCCTCCTGATGGGATGCAATATGTGGTACTCACACAGGTTTATACATTATTTGTTATAACGCGGAGGACAGATATCACAGTAGGCTTTCCCCGATGCCATATGATGCACACACTTTAAGCAAAGACAGAAAGAGAACGCACTGGGCCTTTAACAAAGAAAGATATTCCCACACAAGGTGACAAGCTGGACCCTGGTGTGTAGGCTCTTTATCTCTTGGTGAGGAAGTGTTATGTGGCCGAGGGCATGGGAAGACTGTGCACGTGAGACGGCCTTTCCCAATACTTTACATACTATTTTAATTTTGCATGCTATTTTAAAATATATTTTTATTGGTTTTAGAGAGGAGGGGAGAGGGAGAGAGAGATAGAAACATCAATGATGAGAGAGAGTCATTGATTAGCTGCCGCTTGCATGCCCCCTACTGGGGATCTAGCCCACATCCTGGGCATGTGCGTTGACTGGGAATCGAACCATTATTTTAAAATATATTTTCATTGGTTTTAGAGAGGAGGGGAGAGGGAGAGAGAGATAGAAACATCAATGATGAGAGAGAGTCATTGATTAGCTGCCGCTTGCATGCCCCCTACTGGGGATCTAGCCCACATCCTGGGCATGTGCGTTGACTGGGAATCGAACCATGGCCTCATGGTTCATAGGTTAATGCTCAACCACTGAGCCACATCAGCTGGGCTATTTTACATATTTTATGTTCTTAGGTGTGGTTGGCAATTTCATCATTCTTGTCATTTGTCAAATCCCCAGAGGAAAAACAAAGTTCATCTATACCCTTCGTTTTTGTCACCCACAGTGAAGGCATTAGCTATGTCCTGTCCTCACAGTCTCACTGTGTCTGCGGGGACAGTGTGCTCAGTGAGGCACAGCTGGGACAATGCCTTTAATCTACAATGCTGAGCAAGCGGCCCGCTTCAGTGGTCCCCTCTGCAAAGGGAAGAACTTAGGGTGGACGGTCATTAATGACCCCTGCAGAGGTAAGTTTTTATTAGAACTTACGTTTTCTTTCATTTAAAGCAGTGGTTCTCAACCTTCTGGCCCTTTAAATACAGTTCCTCATGTGGTGGCCCAACCATAAAATTATTTTCGTCGCTACTTCGTAACTGTCACGTTGCTGCTGTTATGAACCATCATGTAAATATCTGATACGCAGAATGGTCTTAGGCGACCCCTGTGAAAGGGTCGTTCGACCGCCAAAGGGGTTGCAACCCACAGGTTGAGAACCACTGATTTAAAGAGTGAGGGGACTCAACAGCATAAAAAGATCAACACCTCAAAGACAGTGTTCAAAGAAAGGTCAATATTGACACCTCTTCTCTTAGTATCTTAGCCTAAGAAGATGCAGTTTTTAATGCTTACTTTTCTGAGTTGCGCCAAATGTTGTTTGGACCCACATATAGACATTATGGGCAAGCCTGCTTCCCAGAAGTGACACACATCAGAACTTCCGCATTCACACACAGAGTTGGAAACGGAGAGCTGCTTTTTCCTCTTGGGAAGGGTGACCTCAAAGACAGAGCAAACTGGAGACGCAAGGAAGGGTCTCTCAGGGGTGGAAATGGCACACGTCTTCAATGCCCATACAAGTCAAATACAAGGGAATTCTGAATACACCTGCTTGAGCAGCATCACCTGTGAGCTCTGACAAGGCCTGTGGAGGACAAGGCTTGCATCCCCCAAGTCCTTGCTTGCATTGAGATGATGATGATGAATGAAACACTGCCTCCTGGAGGTGTGTGAAGAGCAGATGGCAGCAGGATTCCCAAGGAGCCTTTGACCTGAAATTGAAGAAGATAACTTCAAGCAGGGAGAGCAGAAAGGATGTTTGAAGGATGAACCGAATTGCAGCTTGAAGCAGTGGTCCCTAGATATGGATTGCTAGGAAACCATGGAGAATGCAATCATTCTTTTTGATCAGTGCTCCAGGTTGCCTAAGTCTTAGATTACATGCCCATGACTAACAGTAGGCTAGGGGGTACATTAGCACCACATGGACTTAGACACATGGCATAGAATACAAGAACGATTTCAATAGCACTAACCTGATATCTTTTTTTGAACTACCTGTGGAAAAAGATCTTTGCTTAATCAATTGCAAGATAAATAGAAATTACTGAGAGTACATGAATTTCTGTTAGTCTTAGAATCAACAATTTTAAACAAGTAATTATAAATTTAGCCATTAACAAATCATTCTGTTACATATCGTATAGTAGGTTTCTCAATGGTCTTTAATCAGGAACCCCCCTATTAACTGATATGTTTGATAATTTTGAATAAAATATTTTTATTATTTAGATTCCCATTTAATTAAAAACATGTCTCTACAACATTTGCCTTAATTTACTATAATTTATTTATTTAAAAATAGAAAATTAGATTTTTCATGAGCTTAATATGTACCACACACTGGACTGAGTGCTTCATTATTATTTAATGTGAAAACC
The DNA here is from genome assembly GCF_000327345.1 of Myotis davidii. Taxonomy (NCBI): domain Eukaryota; kingdom Metazoa; phylum Chordata; class Mammalia; order Chiroptera; family Vespertilionidae; genus Myotis; species Myotis davidii. The sequence continues at coordinate 4,902,035 of NW_006293349.1, forward strand.
ATCTTATTAAATATGTTCAGTATTCCCATCGATATAATGGAAGACACTGAGGGGAGGGTGGCTTAGTGAATGACAAAGCTGGGTCTCACTCCTGCATCTGTCTCCCAGATTCATCGTTTTTGTGTTTCATATGCTGTATGAACGCATCTAAGCCCAGGAACTCGCTGACTCACTGACACATTCCACTTTATTAATTTGCAATGCAAACAGATTTTAATATTGGACTAATCAACATGAATTTAGTGAGTTTCATCTAACTTTAGCATCTTTAATATATTCCGAGGTTGGCTCCACAATATTGATTTCACCCCAGCTGATAAAATGAACAAATCCCATTAATCCAGTCCTCTTGTCTGGACAGAGAAAGGCAAGGCTGGCAGGCTGGCCATTTTGGAGAAAGGTATGGACAGAGAAACATGAAGCCATTCTAGCGAGTCTCCTGGGAGCAGCTCGGCTCAGAGGGGACCAGTCTGTGAATGACAGAAAGTGCTGAGTCATTCATCACAAGCCTCCGGCCCTGCTGACTCACTCGGGCCCTAGTAGAAGCCCTTGTTATTTTTTTACTTTTAATATGTTTAATCCAGTTTGAGTACGCTTTCCTGTTCTTTGCCTGCAAAAAAGTAGGAGTAGTAAGAACACAGGGTTGGTAGGCATCATAGGAGAAAATTAGACTGAAATTGAAAATGAGGCAAACATGTATATGTGGCTCTTTAAGAAAATAAAGACTCTCAGTTTTTTAAAAAATTATATTTATAATTTAAAGCATTACAGATGCCCCCCCCCCATCCCTTCACCACACTATTGTCTGTGTCCATGGGTTACGCACATATGCATACAAGATCTTTGGTTGATCTTTTCCCACCCATCCACCCACCCTTGCCTTTCCTCTGAGATTCCACACTCTGTTCCATGCTTCTATGTCTCTGGATCTATTTTGTTCATCAGTTTATTTTGTTCATTAGATTCCACCCACAAGTGAGATCATGCGCTGCTTGTCTTTCTCTGACTGGCTTCTTTCACTGAGCATAATGCTCTCCAGGCCCCTCCCTGCTGCCTCAAAGGGGAAGAGATCCTTCTGTTTACAGCTGTCTGGTCACCACACAGTGATGCGGGCTGGTGCAAGATGGCCTCAATACTGCCGGCCTGTGTTTTATGCCACAGGTTCCTGGGGGGAGTGTGGTGAGACTTTGGCCTAAAGTTAAAAGTATAAAGTAAACAGAATTTGTTTTCTGATAGAGGACAAAAGATGAACCTGAGATGAGATTGAGACAATAGAACTTTTATTCATTGATTGGCTAGATTCTTGAGATAAAGAAGAAGTAAATGACAAAGATGAACATGAGTTTCCTAGTTTGGATACTATTAACATTTATGTAGAGCCTTCCTAGGTGCCTGTTATTCTCGGTCTTTACATATATTGACTCATTTAATTAGCAAATAGCCTTAAGAGGTAGTTATCATTATCTCCCGTTTAGAGATGAGAAAACAGAGCAACTTACCCAAGGCCATGTAGCTAGTGAATGGCAGGGGTAGATTTAAAATCCATGTAGATAAAATGTCAAGTATGGAGCTTCGGGGGAAAGACTGTCATTGGGAAATAAAAGGTCTGGGATATATTGGGTTTGAGATGAGGTGGAGGCTCCTAGGTATCCAGGACCAGAGTTTAGGTGAATGAATGGTCAAGGCAATAAATAACGTGAAACTTTTAGAGTTCACACCAGTGAGTCATAAAAGCAGTAACCTATAATATCACATACATTTGAAGAGCACTTTTTAAGACTATTCTTAGCAAGAATTCAAGTGACTTACAGAATTATATCCCTCTTTATTTACACTAGCAATATAAAGAGTACAATTCAAAAATACCAAAGAGAAAACAAACAGCAACAAAATTGGGTAGTGATTTTGCTCTTATTTTGATGGTAATGGAAAAGTATTTCAAACAGGAATGGGGTTATGGTGTGATTAACTTTTGTCAGCTTGCCTCACTATTGTTTTATTTTTCTATTTAGCTTGGTAGAAATACTAAACATTAAGATATAATCACATTTTCCATGTATTTATACAGTCCTCATTTTTCTTCTCACAGTTTAGAAGTTGATCTGTCATGCTAACGCGTACTCTCTTTTCTTTAAGAATGACTGTATTTTACTAACTTCCATGAGGTAAATAATCGCAAAGGGGGGACGAGTTCAGGGGTGAGTGTGATAGATTATGATTCTTCTGTGTATTTTATTCTCAGGTTTCCTTGCTATATATGGTAGAAAGGAGAAGGAATGCCTACAGCCTTATGGATTGAGGGAAATACCTAGAGTGGTGATGGGGGGAAAGCATCATTTCTTACTCTGTCAGTTGGAGACCTTTTGTAGTCCTCTTTTGGAATAATTAGTAAGATGATCAACCTAGTATTCATTCAGATCCAAGTTTCAGCAGAGTAAATCAGACTAGGAGATGAAAACCTTATGTAAACTGAGACTTGGATTACAAGATTATTACACGAATCTGAGAAGTTAGTTTCACCAACCAATATTTAATTATATTCCTTCCAACTTTAGATGAATTTAAAATAAGTGACTAAATGAAAAATAAAAGGAATATATTATACCAGATAGTACCCTCTTTTCTGACATCTTCCTCTTTCCCCCACTTAAAGTGGGGGTGCTCCATGCTTCCCCGGAACTAAGGGGAAAAGAACGCCAATCATTCATTTGAATCAGACCTCAGTTGCAAGTTAACGTTGATGTGTTTCGGGAGAGGATGAATAATAAGCTTTCCACTACAGCCAAACTAATACAAGGGATTATTTTTATCCGAGCATAAAAACAAATATGCAAGAGATAATTTTAAATGGCACACCAGCTGTCCAGTTAAGTTAAATTGTGAACAAATAAGTTGCAATCTCTAATATTTGTTTAAAATCCTTAGGAGTACGTTCAGGCGCAAAAAGAATTAGTCCTCTTCCAGGGCCTTCTGAATATTGATACTCGTCCCCCTGAGCGCCCAGCAGACTGCTTTCTGTAGAAAGGGCCCCGATGACTGTGCGAGAGGAGGAATGAAAGCACTTCTGTTGGAGAGGAGATGACTGAGGCCACGTTTCTGTCCCTCCCACCCCCACCATCTGCACAGGCACCCTGTAGCCTAGGGCAATTCCATGTGCGCTTCCCCTGAGGCAGGCACTGCTGGGCCTCCACTCCGGGTGGGGAGGGAGCGGGAGAGGGTTAGGGGCAGAATTAGACTAATCAAGTTTCCTTTTCCATTTCCCGTTCCCCCCAAAGGGAAAGATGACACCTGCCTGTGCAGCTTCAAAGTGTTGAAACCCTTTCTGCGGTTCCGACGCATAGTCTCTGGTGGGTTGAATGAGGGGAATGCATTACAGTTTTAAACTTTGATGGCCCATTAAGATGAATGTGCACCTAATGAACTGAAAAATCACCGATGCTCCCCCTGCACCCCCCATGGGGAGCTAGCTAATCAGGTGGGGAGCGTGTCTTCTGTGTTTTCAAACCACTGGCTATGAAATGTGGCCAAGGGCCATCTTCAAGCACATGTCTCGTATATTAACAATGTACGAAGCAGTAAGCAATCCTTCCACGGATAGCAAAGAAAGAGCAGTTTGTCTTTGAATAATGAATGCAGGAGCCTCGTGCAATCTGGATATATAAGGGCAGCCGAGAGCCGACTGACCAGGCTTCAGGCCTGGGCAAGGGGACCATCATATCCCCCCAATCCCTGGCTCTGCCCCCCACCCAGGCCTGATGCCTCGGCCAGAGGAGTTGACCCTCATCACTCTCAGATCGCCGATCACTGGATCGGCCCCC
>NW_006293349.1:4906108-4910700 GCF_000327345.1 Myotis davidii
CAGGCCCAAAGGCACTCAAAGCCGCCACACCTCACCCAAACATACAGAATCGTTTGAAAAACACACCATTGTTGTCACCTCAGTAGCACTTGCTTATTTTTTAAAAAGACAACCCGAATGTAAAAGATGTCCCTGCTGCTTAGGTCAGGCGGTGGCAGGAGGCAGCGATTCCAGGGACACCGCCAGGAGCTGGAGGCGATGTGTTTCAGGGTCTCCCGCTGCTGCTCCCACCTGCCAAGTGGGGTCCATTCCCAGCGTTCGCACCTGATCCGTGGCCACGGATCGGAAGCTCGGTTTTCCCCCCAGAGAAATCTTCCAACAGCGCACGGAGCGAAACACAGAGAGGGACAAATGAAAAGTCTAACAAATAAGACGCATCTGTATTTTTAAACAGGGCATTTTATAATGTGTTATTCGAAGCAAAAGTCCCGCTTCTGCGTAGACACCTTTGCTGGGAAAATGGCAATGTGAATTCTGAGAAAAGCTTGCTCATAGCTCTCATGCTTTGAGTCAAAGTTGTGTTTTTTTCTTACGTGCTGACTTTTGCATAATTTTAAAAAGTGCAATCCTATTAAGTTAGATAATATCTTAGGTAAAGTAATACATGTGTTTAAAATGCATGATAAATACTGAAATGATTTTGTGTCCTTACCATATGTGGAATCTTAATGTATTGATCTCACAGAGATAAATTAAAAGTGATAATTGTTTTTAAATGGTGTCTAACTTCCAGTGAGTGTCAGAGCAAAAGCAAATTCTTAATTACATGGTAAGAGCTCAGACTCTTTTTAGACAAAAACAAAGTGTTATTGCATGGAGGTATAAAAATCCCATGTGTACGGGGTTATAAAAGCATGACAAATAATGTGCCATATTCAAATAATTTTTGAGTCTATATTTTCCAAGGCTTTGAGTAATGCATGAGAGGCAGTATTTTGGGATGTAATTACAACAAAAGTGAAGATGAGACCCAACCATGCATTTTCAGTCAGAATTAATAAATGAGTTGAAATGTATTACTTTCCTAAACCCAAATTTTCAGGATGAGGTTTGGTGAATGTAAACACTTCAAATCACCAAAAATTAATGTGGATATTTATTTAGCCCAAATTCAATATTTCCTGGATTTAGGAAACTATAACAAATGAATACAGCTTCAATTCAAATACAGTGGGGCCTTGACTTACGAGTTTAATTCATTCCGTGATGGAGCTCGTAACTCAAATTACTCGTATGTCAAATCATTAAAGTGAACGAGTGAGACACGTGATGCTGGGCTGGTGTTGTGGCGTTCACTGTGACGTTCGCTGCGCCAACTAGCGGCGGGGAATCTGAAACTGGCTCGTAACCTGAATTTTAGCTCGCAACTCAAAGCAAAAAATCGGCCGAGAGATGGCTGTTATCTCGAAAAACTCGTTAGTCAGGACACTCGTAAGTCAAGGCCCCACTGTATGTTTCTTTATATAACCCTAGAGCATCAGTCCTAGTAAGTTATGTTGAATCTGTTGGAAATGATTCATACATTTGAGCTTAATATGATTGTCCAGCTAACAATGGCCTGGTGCTGTGTCCCTTAATAGAGGTTTTCATTGTTGTGCTGCTTCCGGACCCAGCTTTCACTTTTTATCCACTGAGTTCTAGAATCACCATCATTCAAACGCACAGAAAACTTTGCTTCTTGCCAATAATTCCAACTATTTCCAATTTTGGAATTGCCAATATTTTAGTTGTCAGTAATTTCAAAATAAATAAATAATTAATTAAGGGTACATTCTGGTCACTTAAAACATTTTATAAAAGATATTTTCTTGAGAATTCCTTCATTTATTCTTGGTTGTAACACAATTTTTATAATGACACGCTGCTATCATTAAATCAATAACCATTTTTATTGCATAGGGATATTCAAAACTGAAAGCGTATACTCTATTTTTAACAAGTCTAGACACATTTCACTTTTATTTTATGTCCAACACTCAAGAGATTTTGAGTTTTTATCTGTATGCAATTTTTGTTTTCAAATTTCTTTTTATGACAATACACTTTATGTTGGACAGAAAACAGATATCAATAGACATGAAAGACATGCTGACATATATGTGAATAGGTTCAAGAGACTTTTGTCCAATTTATAAATGACAGACCCATAGGAGTTATCAAGAGACAACTGTCCATGTTGTAGAGAGTACTGCCCCTCTTCTAGAAAAAAAAATTCAGTATGTATGAATATAGGTATTTACATTTGTTTGGAAATTTTAGAGAATATTTTCTCAGTTATCAATACTATTACTTATGATCCTATAATAAATAATATCTACACTATTATATATTCACTAGAGGCCTGGTGCATGAAATTCGTGCATTTGAGGTGGGGCTCCTTCAGCCCAGCCTTCCCCCTCTCAGTCTGGGAGCCCTCAGGGGATGTCCTACTGTGGGAGGTGACTGGGCTGATCAGGGGAAGGTGCCACTCCCATCACCCCGCTGCTGCTGCCACTGCTGGCCACCGCAGCTGCCAAGGTGTTTTCATCAAAATGGACTCCAGTCCCTTCACCATGAAAAAATGACAAACTTTCTTTAGACATTTTCAAGATGTCTCTTTCACAAGATAGGACATTTCTTTCTTTTTCTTTTTTTATCCTCACCTGAGGATATTTTTTCATTGATTTTTAGAGAAGGTGGAAGAAAGAGAGAAAGACAGAGAGAAACATCAATGTGAGGGGAACACTTTGATTGGTTGCCTCCTGCATGAGCCCTTTACTGAGCCCTGGCCAGGGAGAAGCCTGCGACCTAGGTACATGCTCTTGATCAGAATCAAGCCCAGACCCTGTGGTCTGCAGGCTGAGGCATTATCCACTGAGCCAAACCGGCCAGGGCAGGATATGATATTTCTTAGCCCCTCCAGCAATGGACCTTTGTTTTTTCCTCCAGGAATGAGGTGGAAAAACCCTAGATCACTGTCTTGAATTCTTATTACCCAAATTACCAAGAACACTGTGAGTGGTGTACAGGGAGGTAGCCAATGAGTGGTCAGAAAAGGTGTTTACTCTGCAGCTCACATGCAGAGGTGGGACTGCTGGCGTGCCACAGCTGGCAGGCCCCCTGTCTCCACTCCAGGCCTGCTCCAATCATGCCGCGGCGGCTTGGGCCAGCCTCTGTGGCTTGCCTCACCGCACGCTCAGTCCCCTCCCACCCATCTGCGCCCTGAGCTGGCCGTGACTGTTACGGTGTCCTGGCTAATTTGCATATTATCTCTCTCTCTCTCTCTATATATATATATATATATACTCTTATTAGCTCTTTGGTTATTTGTAATTCCCATCCTAGGCTTCATGAGAAAAATGTTAGCGTATATGTCAGTTTTCTGAGTTCAACAATGCTGTAGATTCCGAACATCCACTTGAGAGAAGGAATCAGGGTCTTGGCATTGCCCTTTTATGATAAACTTGTTAACGCCATTAAGATACGTGTGAACGACTGTCGGAAGTGTAACTATACACCAGAGTGCCTGTGCTGGTCAGAGCATACTCCCTTTTTCCAAGTCCAATTGATTGAGGGCGCACATACAACCTCTCCCAGGCCATTATCCTATGTCAGGTTTCAGTAACTGTTTCCATTGGCTTAAATACCAGCGGAGACACGGAGACGGTGGCCCTTCCCATGCTCTCTCACCGGAAAAGTGTTAATAGGAGAACTGCAAGCCACAGGCAGTTGACACAGACTCTAAGCATGGGAACATGCTGTATTTTATACAACCGTATCGAGCGATCGTGGTCGTCTGCCGCTCTTCACCGTGAAAGCAGGCAGAGGAACAGATATGAGAGATTAAATCTTTGCTTGCTCTATATCCGAGGGGGAAAGAGCAGCATAGAAACAATAGATTTCATGCAATTACCTTTCTTCATAGAATTTCATTCATGTCGTGTGTGTGTGTGCGCGCGCGCGCGTGCACATGCGTGTATGTGTTGTGTAACTACCTTAGGGTATCTAAAATGTCTCTATGAAAACCAATGTATTATGTGCAGAGTAAACTGAAAATGGGATATCAGCCATAAATAGAATAAGCTTCGTTTCATGTTTGTTTAACAATGCACTAGTATGTCTTGCATATAAGGGGAGAGCCCTCTACTGATTCATAACAATCTTGTTTAATATCACACGAGGCCTGATCCTCTCCGTGGTGCCATTCAGCCAAGGAAAAATGATGCCCAACAGGGATTGGGATCCAGGATTTTCTCACTCGGTCTGAAAAGCGAGTCCATTGTAGCCAGCAGCCCCTCCCATACTGGTCGGTTTGTAATGATTCCACTAAGTGCCGGCTTGAAAGCTGCCTTCTGTGACCACCAGCACTCTTCTCTCCCCAAAGGCTCTCCACAAATCACCTGCCCACCCCGGCTCCAGGCTGGAAGCTGAAACAATGAACGCACCAGCAATTTCCTTTTGACAAGGATTTGACACCCGGCTGATGGGAGCAGCGAACAGCATGACCTCCGGACTGTTAGCTCCGCTAAAAGAGGTCCCCTTGAAACACCCCTGGGGTTATGGATTCCTGCTCATAGCAAACAGAATGGGTGATGCAATTATGACAGGGCAGG
>NW_006293349.1:4910730-4913014 GCF_000327345.1 Myotis davidii
TGAAGGCCATTATCGTTGGGTGTCATCTAGCAACATGTGAGGAATCTCTTTAGTGCCTCTGACAGTTAGAACAATGTAGAAAAGCAGGTAAGAGCAAAGTAGGCTCTTAGAAAGGTTTGCCTTCAAATGAAACCCTTATAGTATCGATCGACGAGCACCGACAACTGTGTTTGGATTGAAAGTTATGCACGTGGGAAGGGATGGAAATATGTGCTTGTGGATGGGGTAGACTTTAATACGAAAATTTAAAAATACGCACACTCGAAGAATAAATTAAGTTACTGGCCAGAACAGCAAAAAGGGAACATACAGGTATGTGAAGGACAGCAGTGTCCTCTCCTGTGGGTTCCGTGTGGCTTTAGATGGCTCCACACAGGCCGCTGGGTTCTGGCGAAACAATGTAAACAGAGAGAATATCCTTGTAGGTCATCTTCATTGACGCAGACTGCTTGTACTCAGCTCAATACTTTAATGTCATGACTATTTATTAAATCACACGAGAAATGTCATGTGAACAAAAGGAGATTCCTCAAAAATAGGTGGGCAAATGAGAGCGATTATGAAGAAATTAGAGGCCCGGTGCATGAAAATTCATGCATGGGTGGGGTCCCCAGGGGGTTGGAGGAGCTGGGATGGGATCAGCCCTCCAGACAGGCGGTGGGATGCCCTTGCCAGCCCAGTATCTGGATGGATGCTGCTGACATTCGCCCCCTTTGTCAGGAGCCACCTGGTGGCCACTTTTATATTGTTTCTTCCCTGTGGAGCGTCTAAGGAGGGGAAGTGGCTGCAGTGCCCAAGGCTGACTTCCAGGAGGCCAGTGGCACTGTTGGGATTGTGCCAGCGGTGCTGGTCCTTCGGTGCCTGGCCTGTTCTCTGGAGATTGGACCTGAAGACCTACTAAGGGAGTGAGTGGCTGCCACCTGGCTGTTGGCCACCCTGACGGGTTGGTCAGCTGAGCTGTGCTCCCGTTGTGGGAGCGCACTGACCACCAGGGGGCAGCGCCTGCGTTGAGCGTCTGCCCCCTGGTGGTCAGTGCACCTCACAGCAACTGTTCGTTCCGTTCCTTCTGTTTTTTTGCAATCCTCCGTGCCATTCATTTTGGTCTTTCAGTCGCTTAGGCTTTTATATATATAGATGAGGCGTTATTTCCTATGTATAAAAATGTACAGGGAGGGGGGTTAAAATTCTAACTCAAAACTTTAGGTGGACAGTATCGTTCCTCATTTGCTTGGGACATGATCCAAGACCCCCAATGGATGCCTGAAACTGAAAATAGTATTGACCCCTATATAAACTGGGGATTTTTCTATGTGTATATAACTATGATAAAGTTTAATTTATAAATTATGAACAGTTAGAGATTAACAACAATAATAATAAAATAGAGCAATTGTAACAATATAATATAACAGCAGTTACGTGAATAGCTTTAGGGCCGTTATTAAGTAAAATAAGAATTCTTTGAAGACAAGCACTGGGATACTGTGACGGTCGATCTGATAACCACCTCGGCTAGTAAGTGAGGAAGGGGTGGATAGGAAGCTTTACGGTGTGAATACCCTGGGCAAAGGGATGAGACGTCATCACTCTATTCAGAATGCCAAACAATTTAAGATTTATAAATTGTGTATCCCTGGAATTGTTTCTTTACTACTTTTGGACCAGGGTTGACCTCTGGTAACTGAAACCTTGAGAAGTAAAACCATGTATAAGGGGGACTATTACATCAACTTTTATCAAAGAGCTCCTTAATTCCTAAAGCACAGACTATTTCTTCATCCGCGGCAGCACTTTTTGTCACTACTCCTTGCTTGTAGAGCATGCGTATGCTGTTAGTATTGAGTCATAACCAAAATTGCATTTGTAGATGTCTTAAATGCTCAAATCAAATAAGCTATACTTCATTAAGAAATTATTCAATATCATTTTTATGCATCTTTTTCACTTGAAATTCAAGAAATAGTTAGGTCTAGAAGAGACTTTGTGCTTTTTGATTTTTGAAATCAGGAATAATAAATGGTACAGATCCTTTGCAAATCCTTTAATTAAGCTCTTGGCAGCATAGCATTCATGTAGTGCAGTCAGTCTTTTGATTTTTTTTCATTCTTTCTATTGGACTCTTCCACGTATTTACTACCCTCTCATATCCCTAAAGGGATTATTATAAAATCTAATAGAACCCCTAAGAGATAGCACTTACGATGTCAACTCTGTATTTTTTCCTTCTTACATTGGCCTGCACATACATGTGTCATTCAACTGTAGTAATTGGTAGATAAATATG
>NW_006293349.1:4913193-4917281 GCF_000327345.1 Myotis davidii
GGTTTACATTTGTATATATGTGGTCTCAGGATACAAAGTTCAAAAAAGACAGATTCCTTGAAAAAGGGGTACATTGAGGACTCTACTGGTAATTTCAGGCTATCAATAGGGCAATTGCTTTCTTCTTTTCTTCTTGACTTGTTTATACTTGGGCTCTTGCAAAATGAAAAAAAAAATCTCTTTTGAATATGCTTTCTCTGAGGAATTTATTTGCTTTTCTTCAAGAGGAATCAAATTCTATCCCCTGACCATATTGCCGATGATCTTAGAGTAATTTCCTTCCAATATTGTTTTCTGAAACCCTTATCAATTTTATTTACTTTTCCTCTTAGCCCATTAATTCCTGGCTGAGCATGTGCAATGAAGCACAGCTATCATAGGCAGGAAATACTTGTCATTTTCTTCCTGCTGCTTATTTCCAAGGAGTAATTAATTTACTGTAGCTCTGACACATAAAGACTATTTTGGTTTAAAAAAATCAATTAAAACCCTTTTATGTAAGAAGTAAGCTTTAGCTATTGTTAGGTAGCCATTGTGGTCAACTATTAACAGGAAGATAGTAACAATTTTATGCATGCATAATTGAACAAAAGCCGGGATGACAATATTACTTTCTAACTACCCGTAGCTCTGTTTATTTTACTTCATTTTAGGTAAGACATTAGTGTTATACAAGTGAACATTTTCCCTTCTGCCAGCTTTATAGATTCATGGATTATTATCATAATGTTGGAAACACCAGAACAAAAAAGAAGTATTTAGAAAGTTTTGTATCACATTAAGTTATAGTGTCAAAAATTTGACTCTAGGATTATTTTTAAATTATAAAATAATGGTGGTAGATATTGAAAAATTTACAGTAAAATATATAATTTTACTATATTTTCAATAATATTTAATACATTAATTATTATAACATATTTAATACATTTATAATATGTGATACATTTCATGCATTGAATTTATTTTACAAGTTTTCTGCTTGGACCTCTCTATCCTTCCTACTGGAAAAGAAAAAATACATATATATATATGTATATATATATATAACATATATTTTTATTGATTTCAGAGAGGAAGGGAGAGGTAAAGAGAGAAACATCCATGTTGAGAGAGAATTATTGATCGGTTGCCTCCAGCACGCCCCACACTGGCGATCAAGCCTTCAACCCAGGCATGGGCTCTGACTGGGAATGGAACCGTGACCTCCTGGTTCACAGGTCAATGCTCAACCACTGAGCCATGCTGTCTTGGTAAGAGCTACATATTTTAGTTTCATTTTTTCCTTCTTTTCAGGCAGTTTATAATTGGGAAGATTTTGAGATTAAACTATATATATTTTTAGAAAAATATGTGTAAATAAGATGATTTAAATGAAATAAGCAAAAGAAAAATATCGAAGGAGAAAAAGTAGTTGAAGATAATATGAAGTGGGTTATTTGAGTTTTCTCTTACGTGAATAAATAAGTTAAAAAATGTCTTGAGTTGGCAAAGGAAGAATTTAGCTTTCTGCACAGCATCTGAGATTTGTGCATGTAGAGATGTGTGGGTAGCTACAGGGTGCCTGCAGAGAGAATAAGGCGAGGATCTAGATGGAAATGACACCCTGTTTCACCACTAAAGCAAGTCTTTGTGTGATGGGCAATGAGGTTGGAGAGCTGAACACACAGGGTATTGATTCATGGCGGACAGGAGTTCTGATTTTTCTGACGTAGTTCTTCATGCATTATTCAAAAAGGGCAAAGGTGTGGATGCTTAAAGCCATTGCATCACTTTTTCAATTCTCCGGGGACGAGTGTGAAGTTGCTATCCAGATACTTCGGCGTTTGTTGGAGGAGAACGTAGGCGTGTGTGGAGAACAGATGTCACTGCCGCGTCTGGGATGGGCATCTGGCTGCAGTAGAGCAGGAACCATGGACCCCAACAGCCTTGTAGGAAGCCTTGGAAGAAACAAACCTGTTGGCCGAAGCCAGAATTCTACCCGGCAAACGGCTGGGTGGCCTTATTGTGAGTCAGGAGGCTGCTCAGTAACAATGAAGAGAGCGCCTGGACTCTTCACCATCCTGTGCTTCAGCCCAGCCACCTTGTGCGTGGCCAACATCTCCCAGTCCCTGTCCTCTCTCGTCTTTCCCGTCTGCTCCCCGACTTAATTTCCTTTGGCTCAGCGCCTGACATGGTCTGCTTCGTGTTTGCTAATGACTGTGTGTGTGTACGTGTGTACTTTAGATCCAGATGTGGAACATGAACTCTGTTGTCCTCTCTTGGGCTTGTACTGATATTACTCTAGTGAATAATTTATCAAACAGAATCTTAGTGAGAAAATTGTTCTTGGTTTCCTCAGAGCTTTTAGAGCTATCCTTTCGGGATATGTATAAATTACTTATTTTTGTAAGTACATTTCAAGATAGGATATAAATGACCCCTACACTAGTAATTTGTGAGTTGCTTAAGACCAAAACCAGATGATTTTTCATCTTGCTGAGCATGCATTCTGATGAATTAATTAGGTTTACTTTTGTGTTAATTGGAACAGTTGCTGTAACTGAGTCACCACCAGGGCAAAGGCTAAATATAGTTGACCCTTGAACAACACAAGGGGTAGGTTTGCCGGCCTTTGTACATTTAAAAAACCCACATATAACTTTTCATTCTCAAAAATGCAACTACTAATAGCCTACTGTTGACTGGACCCTTACTGATAAAATATTTCACGTATTATATGTATTATGTACTGTATTTTTATTATAAAGTCATGTAAAGAAAATAAAATGTTATTAAAAAATTATAAGGAAGAGAAAACACATTTACAGTATTTATTAAAAAAACGCACACATGTAAATGAACATGTGCAGCCCAGCTGGCGTGGCTCACTGGTTGAGCGTCGACTTATGAACCAGGAGGTCACTGTTTGATTCCTGGTCAGGTCACAGGCCCGGGTTGTGGGTTCGATCCCCAGTGGGAGGCATGCAGGAGGCAGCCGATCAATGATTCTTTCTCATCATTGATGTTTCTCTCCCTTTCCCTCTCCAATCCTCTCTGAAATCAATAAATAATATATTTTTAAAATGGACCTGTACAGTTCAAACCCATGTTTTTCAAGGGTCAACTTCAGTGGCTTTGTGCTCTTACAAGTTACAGATCTATTGCTGTCTGAATTTGTGTTTTAATTTTTAGTGTCTGTGTATTTTGAATAAAATCATTATTTAAGTATCCAGTATAATTCTTTTGTTTCCAAGAATACAAAGTTATTTTCCCAAAAACACTTATTTTTTTTAATAAGAATTAGAGTACTAGAGCAATGATAAAGATTAAAAAACTTGTGGGAAACTATCAAATTGATATTGACATATTGTTTAATCTTCACTTTTTTATGATTTGAGGTTTGAGATGTCTCGCAGTTTAAGTTCTCTCATAAAGAGTGGCGCACACTTTGCTGAGCACAGTGTCCTCATGACACTCCTGAGGAAGTGTGCATGCCTGAACCAATTACTGGGCTGGAAGAAAACTGCTATGAAAAGACATCAAAAGCAATAAATAATGCTGAACTTGTTTTTTTTATCTGTAACTGGAATAATGATATTTATCACTTGCAAAATTTAAATGACAAGCCTTCTTTTACTAAGGAACACTGTCTTATTTTCATTTTTCTCTTTCTGTTGAATGCTAATGAATATATTACCTATTAACACTATTTTTATATATTATACTAGAGGCCCAGCGTGCATGAAATCGTGTGTAAGTAGCTGGCTTCCACTTGCCTCAGCTGAATGCCCTACCCATCGCCACTCATAGCTCGTGCCCAGCCCTCCACCGCTCATAGCTCCCAGCCATTCTAGCTCATGCCCTACCCTCTTCTGCTCATAGCTCTGCACTGCTCATAACCCTCTGCCGCTCATAGCCCTCCGCCGCTCATAGCCCTCCGCTGCTCATAGCTCTCCGCTGCTCATAGCTCTCCGCTGCTCATAGCTCCCCGCTGCTCATAGCTCCCCGCTGCTCATAGCTCCCCGCTGCTCATAGCTCCCCGCTGCTCATAGCTCTCCGCTGCTCATAGCTCTCCGCTGCTCATAGCTCTCCGCTGCTCATAGCTC
>NW_006293349.1:4918549-4933848 GCF_000327345.1 Myotis davidii
ATATATGTATATATATAGAGAGAGAGATAGAGAGAGAGAGAGAGAGAGAATTATATTATATTATGTTATATTCATAAGAGTTTAATCTTGGTTTTACTGTCTACTCAATCAATGGCAGACATATGGCGTGTCATTTTCCATTGTCCACGAATAATGTGAGTCTCAGGATGGAAGGAGACATGGACCCTGTCTTAATTTTCCCTGCGCTGCCTCTGTAGCAATGCCAGGAAATTGCTTCTCACCCGGAATAGGACCCTAGGGCCCTGCGTCTTGTCTGATATAACGCAAGGCAATTCAGACAGACTGCCCTTTGGGGTCTCCTGCACTGGGAAGGTTCCCTGAAGGTTCCCCTTGAGTTTGCTTTGAGAAATGGCAACATGAAAGTTTCACTTCCCCATTTTCCTAAGAGACAGGAGGTGTGCAAATTGGTCTCCTGTCAGTCAACACAGAGACCGTTACCCACTTCCTTCAAAAGCTCAGCGAAGGGTAGGGATCCCTCTCCCACTCAGTCTTTCTCCCCCAACCCTGGGGATCCAGTCAGAAGAGTTAAGTAGATGCTTAGGATTTCAATGATAATGAAAAGAAACTTTGGGTAGTAACTTCTACTGCAAAGTAGAATTTTAACTGTTACAGTTTTCATAACTCTAAGCACTAAGGACTTTTATTTATTTGTTTTATGTGTTTTTGTTTTTTGTGTTTTGTTTATGTTATGCCTGAAAAATAACATATCTACTAGTAGGTTTGGTTTTCATTGATGTCCTTTGGAAATATGAATTTTCTTGTTCCAGGGAATTGACAGATGCAAATAATATGATTTGTAATGGAGTTAAAATTGATTTGTTAAACATATAGATTTAATTCTGATAATTCTTTATTCAGACAAATTTGCTTAAAGTAAATTTTATCACAAAGCCAGAGATCATCATCAAACACTAAAATGAATGCAATTGAGCAGCCAATCATATTCAAGAAATCATTTTTAAAATATTGGTTTTAGAACGATTTGTCAATTTTGTAATTTTAAATTGATGGCTTAGGGACTTCATATTATGGGGCACTCTTATGAAACACTTTTACTAGCCATAGAATTACAATAATGTGTCTGTCAAAATTGATATAAAATTTTGGTTAATATAGTATTTTATCAGCTTTGTAATTTAAATTTTTTAAGTAAATATACACAGAACATTTCATAATTGAATTTCTGATTTATAAATAATACTTTCATTTAAAAGATAATGATAGAATATTAGATTCTATCTAGTTTCTATGAATAATAGTTTGAATATTTCCCTTTTCCGAAATAGCACAGTGAAGTCTTGTGAACCAACTGAAATTTGCTGAGATCTCTTTTCCCACAGGAAGCAAGAGCACTCTGCTTCAAACCCTTCTTTTCTATCACTAGTTTTTTACAGCAAAAAGCACAGGATAATGACAGAAAACAATGTCGCAATCTGATGCAGATCCTCAACTATTAATCAAGACAAATTGAAGAATTAATGTTACTTGAAAATTTACTAGTTGAGGCTAAAAATGCTCCTATCATATTTAGATATTTATAATCCCGCGCCAAAAGCAGCTCACTGGAACCAGATAAATTGGGCCTCTATTCATGAAATACTGAATAATTTAATTGACTACACTTAAAGCAACTGATTAACAAAAGAGGATGAGGAAATACAATAAAATATGAAACAAACATCTGTATTGAAACTTTAAAAGTTTCAAATAACAATATATCTCCCACTTTCCAAAACTACTTTGTGCCAAAGACCTCAGTGAGTTTTTGTCTATAACCACTTTAATTTCTCCAAAGGGGAAAATTACCATTAATCTTTAATTCACCATCTTGTGTATTTTTTAATAGAACACTTCAAACTTTCCTTAATGGAGAAAATTTACATGTTAATTTATATTCGCAGTGCCTTAGGACAAGAAGAAGCACAAATTAAGGATCAGAATATTAGTTATGAAAGTGGTTTAGGCAATCTAAATTCAGTTTACTGAACCATGAATTAAAGTTACTGGCTTATATTATATACAGTATTAAACACATTTTCCACCTCTTTCATTTTAAGCTAATACTATATAAATTCTAAAATTATTTCCGCTTATGTATAAGTATTGTAGTAATAAAAAGCACAAGAAGTATTAGAATGAACCTTATGAAGTGACTGTGTTTGATGAAGAAAATGATCATACAGTGACAATTTTTATATATGGTCTCACTTAATACAAAAATAAATTATTTCAAGTACATATGGCCTTCTGCTTAAAATGTAATTTCACCAAGGCATTTCCTCATTTATTAAAGACAATATATAGAGATACTTTTTGAACCCTTCACCAGTGCAAAATCCTCTGCAGGCATTAAGCTTTAATCCATACGATAACGCCGATTTGCTGGATACAAGTCTTAGCTCCATTTTACAGGCGAGGAGTGTGACAATTACCGCTTACATACATGTCCAGGATTATACACCAAACGGGTGAGAACAGGATCTGAATCAGGCTGGAAAGTCTGTGTCCTCAACCACCATGATAAAGACAAGGCAGATGGTAGGGTAGTCAGGTTCCCTATATGTTTGTTTTCAAAATGCACATTTATTTCAATGCACTCGATACATTAGAAAATGATTTGGACACGATGCACATTTCAGGTTGGTTATGCATGATTTCAACTGAGAAATACTTGGTAAATGCAGAACATGGTGCTGTGTACACAGTTACTAGTAAACCAGCCACTCAGAGATCTAAACTGCACACACACACACACACACACACACACACACACACACACACCAGACATCTGCCATCTGCCTCTAATGTTACAACTCTCCTTCCAGTTTCAGGGAATCATCCTCCCTTCACCACTTCATGATAAGTAGCAAGACGCAACCCTTCCGAAGCCCACTACCACAGCAAACTCCGGGTCTTTTTCAAGGTAAAGTGCCATAATTCTTTTCCATTTAATTAAATTTAGTGGGTGCCATTGGTTCATTAAATTAAATAGGTTTCAGGTTATAATTTCATAATATATCTTCTGTACATTGCATTGTGTGTTTCCCACCCAAAGTCAAATCTTCTTCTGTCATACATTTGATCCCTTTGACCCTGTACATCCCCCACTGCCCTGCTTTCTGAAAACTGCCAGTGTTGTCTGTGTCTATGGCTTTTTATTTATTTATTTTTTATTTGTTGTTTTAAGTTTTTATCCCACATATGAGTGAAATCATATGGTTCTTGACTTTTTCTGTCTGACTTATTTCACTTAGCATAACACTCTCAAGATCCATCTAAATGGCGGTATTTGTCTCAAAAGGCAGTATTTCATGTTTCCTTATGGCCGAGTAGTATTCCAGAGTATACATGTACCACATCTTGTTTTTCCAATCATCTATCGAAGGACAGTTCAGTTGTTTCTGTTTTGGGCCACCAGGAATAAATAATGCTGCACATTCAATCATTTTCCAGGCCCAACATATTCTATTTTCGGAATGTCTCTTCCAATCACCTATTTTGTTCCTTTCCCCCCATTTCTCTTGCTGAAGTATGGAGGAAGGAGTTGGTTTGGATAACTCTAGGAGGAGATGGGTCAGTGGAGAGAAGAGAAATTGTTAAGTTTAGAGAAGACAGGCACCTCAGGGTGCGGTGTGGAGGGCATGGGGTAAGGTCACACGTGGCAGGACTGTTCTCTCCACTCCATTAGAGCGCCATGCCTTTCTGCAGAGGTGCTTGTTGGACAACTGAAAAGAGGATCCGTAGGTTAGCTAGCCTTTGCTGGAAGAGAACGGTCACTAATCCAGCAGTGTATGGAGCTCCTGGCGTATGAGAGCAAAAGGCAGGTGGCTTTTTCTAATATACTGCCACAAATGCCCATTATTTGATTACTTTGACAGAAACCAGCCCAGCCGATGCTCAGAGCAGAGCGGATGGCTGTCTACATTTGTGTTCTGAGGAGTAACTGCATGCATTATCTTCTGAGAAGCACAAGACAAAACCTTTAAAACGCACATAGAACTTTATTGTGCAAGGTTTTGAAATGAGAAAATAATTTTTAAAAGATTGCATGAACTTTGCTCCTAATGCAAATCCATATTTTAGTGGCTCAGCATATTCTTCAAAAATGTTTCTCTCCTGCTAAAGTGGCAGAATCTTCAACAGCAAGGGCATCAGAACGGTCAGGCTTAGGAATCTAGTCTCATGAGAAAAGAGAAGAAACAAGAAAGGCTGGAAGCAGGGAGACTGAGGTTGTTGCACACTGATACCATAGACATTTAAAAAATATATGTTTTTATTAATTTCAGAGAGGAAGGGAGAGGGAACAAGAGATAGAAACATCAGTGATGAGAGAGAATCATTGATCTGCTACCTCCTGCATGCCCCACACTGGGGATCGAGCCCGCAACCTGGGTATACGCCCTGACCGGGAATTGAACTGTACCCTTCAGGTTCATAGGTTGATACTCAACCACTGAGCCATGCTGGCCAGGCGATACCATGTACATTTGCATTAGTATACCTTTTTGGTTAATATATCCTGTCCTGAAGTCCTTGCTATTCTTTTAAAAGAGCTTTTAAAAATGTGTTTGTGAGTTTTGTTTTATTTTTCATTTGCTTATTTGTTTAGGGAGAAACAAACAAAAAACAATTCACCCCTTATGCTATATAATAAAAGGCTGATATGCAAATCAACCAAACAGCAGAACAACCAGTCGTTATGACTCTCACTGACCATCAGGGGGCAGATGCTCAATGCAGGAGCTGCCCCCTGGTGGTCAGTGCACTCCCACAGGGGGAGCACCGCTCAGCCAGAAACTGGGCTCATAGCTAGTGAGCGCAGTGACAGCACTAAGGATGTCCGTGGGGAGCAGGCCTAAGTCTTCAGTTGGACATCCCCCGAGTGATTCTGGACTGTGAGAGGGCCCAGGCTGGGCTGAGGGACCCACCGAGTGCATGAATTTCATGCATTGGGCCTCTAGTATAGTTTAGAAAAAGCTGAGGTGTCTAAGATGGCTAAAGTTTATAAATACTGTTTCTCAATAATATTAATGTGTTATTTGAAGGGAACTATCAATCCTGCAACATAGAGGAAGTTTTATCAATCAAGGGGACTCTTTGAAAAGATTTTCTTTTAAATAGACTAAATTAGAGTTTACACATTCATAAGAGATAGTTCATGATCATGTGTGGATAATTTCCCCTAATCATTCACCATCTTTTGTCTCTGATTTTAAATGAGAAAACTACACATTAGGAATATGAAAATGAAAAGATTTCTGAGAAAAATCCTCAAGTGGAGAGGAATTGCAAGATGATGATTATAAGCTTCTCAGCTGATTGAGAATGACAAGGTAGAAAACACCAGCTTTGGATTGTTTCATTGCCAGTCAATATTGTCAGGCAGGGCCTTCACTTATGGTTGTACTAGTTTTCCCCATGGGTGTCCAGGCAGGGGAGTGAGTGGTGACTAAAATCCAATCCATGTCGCATTTGCCACGTCATGAATGGGAGTTTCATCCTGGAAATGGATGGACCCTTTTTCTTTAATTTGTGCTGGGTCTCCCAGGAGCCCTCCTCGAAGCTGAGCACTGTGCTGTAAGGAGCACTCGGAGCTCCTGGAAAACAGATCCAGGTGAGTTTCATACTCTCAGAGGACTTCCTCCAAGAAATGACTCAAATGAGTTTATGCTCTTTTAGTGCCAGATTGCTTCAGTAATGTCAAAATGCAATTAAGATCATTTTCAATTGAATTGTAGCATGACACAGACTTTTAACTTTCTATAGGATTTGTGCTCCCTTAAACTTTCCTTTCAGTTATGCATCCTTTAATTGTACTTCCTAATGAATACGTTCGTAGGTAGTCATGTTTTAACTGTGGTCACAAATTATGTGGAGAGCCTGATCAGCGTGGCTCAGTGATTGAGCGTTGACCTATGAACCAGGAGGTCATGGTTCTATTCCTGGCTGGAGCACATGCCCAGATTGCAGGCTCGATTCCCAGTGGGGGTATACAGGAGGCAGCTGATTGATGATTCTCTCTCATCATTGATGTTTCTATCTCTCTCTTCCTCTCCCTTCCTCTCTGAAATCAATTAGAAAATATAAAACAAATTATGCTGAGAACTGTGCACCTCACTGCACTCTTTTAGTCTGCCTTGCCTGTGAAATCCCTGGCATTTTGTCTATTAAACCTGAAATGAGGTAGCAATATCTTGGCTTACTGTACCTACATTGTAAGAATACAGAATTGATATAAAAAATTCAAATATATGCTATAGTGGCTATATCAGAAATATGTAAAAATTCACAAGTTCTAATAATTATTTTCTTAGCTTGAAAGAGCTAATGAATTTCAAGCCTTAAAATGGAATAAACATGCAAATTGTGTTTTTTCAAAAATGTAAAGGAATAGGAAATACTGCAAAATATTATAATACTAGAGGCCCAGTGCAAGAAATTCATGTACTTGGGAAGGGGTCCCTCAGCCTGGCCTGCGCCCTCTCACAGTCCAGGACCCCTCAGAGGATGTCTGACTGCTGGCTTAGGCCTTATCCTCCTGGGGCTCTTGCAGTTCTGGACCCCTTGCTCCTTGCCTGCCTGCAGAGGAGGCAGCGGAGACTCCCACCACTGCCTCTGCACTCACCAGCTGTAAGCCTGGCTGAGCCTGGCTTCTGGCTGAGCGGTGCTCCCCCTGTGGGAGTGAATTGACCACCAGGGGGTAGCCTCTGTGTTGCGTGTCTGCCCCCTGGTGGTCAGTGCACATCATAGCGACCAGTTGTTCCACGGGTCGTTCCACCATTCGGTTGATTTGCATAATAGTGTTTTATTATATAGGATTATAAAATTACCCAAACCTTTGTTTTGTGTGTGTGCATGCGTGTGCATGTGCCTTGACTGACTAAGATCACTGTTTGTGCACCACTTCAGAATTAGAGCTGGTTTTGGGACAGAGTTCAATGATTTCTCTTCCGGAGCCTGCAGCAGGCGGAGCAAGACCGTTCAGTAGCACAGCTTTCATTAGTCCTTTCGCATAAGCCTTCTTTATTTAAGAGTGCCTTGCTCCATGGATGTAAAATACATTGCTCGTTATTTCCTATTGCAC
Organism: Myotis davidii; assembly: GCF_000327345.1. NCBI lineage: Eukaryota > Metazoa > Chordata > Mammalia > Chiroptera > Vespertilionidae > Myotis > Myotis davidii. The sequence continues at coordinate 4,925,655 of NW_006293349.1, forward strand.
AACAGCATTATTCCAGTTCGTTACTAGGCGGACTTTATCTGGAATAGGGGGAGCTCAAATGCATGAGTGGCTGTTGGCAAAAGTGTCACTGTAGCTGAACCTCATTTTCCTTGTCTTTCTTCTCTTTCTTCCTTCCTCTCCCTCTAAACCCGTCCCCACACCCATGTGATCCAGCAACTCAGGTCTTCATAGTGATATCAGACTCTCAACACCCTAAATGTCCCCGCTGAGGGTGCTGCTGGCTACCAGTCCCCATGCCCAGGTAACCCATCCTCTCAGGTCTTCATGGCAATGCCACCCTCTCCTCAGCACCCAACTGTCCCCACATGCTGCTGCCTTGCTGCCCGGCACAGACTGGTGTCTGCCTTACAGCTCATCTCTGGAAGACCCACGCTTTCTCTGCTGAACTGACAAACTAATCCTTGCTGGTACCTGCCTGCAAAATATGCTCTCGATAACAACAGGCATTTTAATCATTCGCTATATCAACAATACTCTTCCCCCCCCCCCACTAAATATTTAATTATACCAATGTTGGGGTTTTTCTGTGTGAGAGAGACAGTTTTGGAGCTCCCAAGATCAGAGAGCACGATAATTAACCACATAATTTTGGAGTTCATTGTAGATATGAGGCACTCATCCAGGAGTCAGGTTTTGGCGTGGGGTCCCAGCTCCAATACGATGCACCTGGCCGGGCTGGGAAAGACACTGAAACTCTCTGATGTTCACTCTTTATTCCTAAAATACTCGGGGAGTGGGAGCTGACCATTGTTTCAGTCCACCTTTAGTCGCATTTCTGGTGTGTTTCTTTACCCATCTATAATTATATAACAGCTCATCCTTGTAAAAAGGGGCTTACATGTGGACTATATCATCATTACCTTCAGCTCAGTTGAAAGATCAAGGGATTCTATGTTGGAACCCCATTCTTTAGGTAATCAGAGTATTATAAAATGCAGATCTAATTGAAACAACACAAAGCTCAGAAATGTTACATCTTTCAAACTTGCATAGCCAGTAAATTTTGAACTATAAATAGGGCTTGAATTTTCTGTTGCCTAATTCAGCCAGGGTTAAGATGAACATGTTATACTCCAGGGCGGATTCTCTGTGAGAATTAACACGTGTGCCTGCTTAATGATGTGTGGATGCCAAGTCCTTCCACCTCGGAGAACGTTCCGTAGAGCTCACTCCACTCTAAGCAGCTGGCTATTGTGTGCGTGCAGTGCCTTGTGGCTGCTCTCACCAGCAGCCTGGCACCCAGACTCCACTCAGCAGGCTCAGCATTTGCCTGCACTAATTACACAGAAGTCGGTGCCCACAGAACACAACTTGCTTCTCACTCTTAGTCTCTTTACAATGCTTGAGGCCAAGATCAGGAGGAAGGGAGGGATGGGGAGAAGAAGGAAGAAAGACAGGGAGCGATAGAGAGAAAGAGAGGCCAAGAGATTGTCTCGAGGTAAATGGGTAAATGGTTGGGAGGGGTGATCTTTTTAGAGGAATGAACAGTAATTAGAAAACCAAGCTGAGCCTGATTACTTCACAGTCAAAACATAGCAGCACCAGACAGTCATTCCCCATATTTCTCCAAATGTGAAACTGCCTCTTCACCAATTTTATGAAAAACAGTGAAAGTCCAAGATTTCAAAAATGGGCCATGAGAATAATAAAGTCTATCTACATTATAAAAGGCCTGTGGACGTAACGCCGTAACAACCAAACCACCAGTCACCCGGAGGGGCATTGATGTATCTCGCGGCGTGGTGGGTCTGGGGTCCCGCCTTGTGTGGTGGGTCTGGGGTCCCACCTTGCACAGCAGGTCTGGGGTCTCATGTGATTTTGGCTCATGTGGTGTGGCCCACAGGCTCTGATCACAGCAAGGCTGGTGGCTGGTGGGCATGGCGAGGAGCGCGTGGGTGGGCGGGGCACGTGATTTCACACACTGGGCTTCTAGTAATTACATAACAATCCGCAGACTTGAAAACGCCTCTTTGCTGTTGAGAACTGGTGCCCCTTGTTTAGTTCATTCTCTCCTCATATCATGGTACATTGCTCTCATTGTTTCAGAGAACAATCTTCTCTTAAATACTTAACACACTGATGAAGTTTTTTGTTTCCCTTTATTACCATTCCCTTCCCATCTTACAGGCATCCCTGCCAACACAGATAGTGATATATGTTGTAGGTTTGTGATCCTGTAATGATGTCTGTCATTTTGTTTGAGTATATAATTAACATATTAAGTATATAGTATACACTTAAGTGGCATTGTTGTATATCACTCTATGAATATGAATCCTTATCATAATTTTTTAGATCTGTATATTATGTGTATGTCTGGTTCATTATCCTTTGACCTGTGGCATGGTGTGCATTCGCCACATACAGAGTGGGACAAAATTAGGTTTACAGTTGTTTTTATGGAAAATAGTACAATAATTAATAAGTAATAATACGAGAATAAACTGTTTTACATACTTATAACCGTAAACCTATTTCGCCCCTACCTGTGTTACATCTCCACTTCTCCAGACATGGACACCTTGTTCCATCTCTGCATCACCATGAACAAGACTCTAATGAGTGTCCTCGTACGTGACCCTTAGACACCGGTAATCTGTTTGGTGGTATAAAGCCAGAGCTGAGAGCTACTGATAGTGCCTGCATCTCCTTGCTTTGGCTACACCATCCTACCAATATGGTGTGAAGCCCATGCCTTCGGCAACACTTGGCATAATCCAGCTCTCTAACATAGCCTGCCTAAAAAGCTTAAATGGATCTGTCCTTACCTTAATTTGCATTAATATGAACAAATCTGAACTTTTTCATCTGCTTGTTTGTATGTCATATATATGTTGTGTTAACTTTTTAGTTATACATATAGATATGTAAAATTATACAATTTAAATCTGTAATCCATATAGAATCTAATTTTATGTAATATTAGATGGGTATCTCCTTTTATCTTTCTCTAAAGAGTAAACAAATTTCCACACCACCATTCATTCAAGAACCCATATTTCCCTTTGATGTGTGTTGCTCATTTTAGATGAAGTTTCTATGAAGCCATAGAAGTGAGCTTTTGATTTTCAATGAATATGTTGTTCTTTTTTCCACTGGAATTCTATATCTTTGTCCTCCTGGGACCTTCATGTGTACTATCAGCATCTTCTCTTAAAATATATTCAATTTTCTAATAAAATTCAAAGCATCCAGGGCACTGGACCATAACACCTCTGAATAGTTATTTGCAATAAATTGGGGCGTTCCCTTGGGTGTCAGCAGCCCCTGAACATGGTGTCATCCATATAAACCTAAAATCACTGCCGTCAGAGGCTCTCCTGTTCACTCCGGCATTTCAGCATCTTTATTTCCAAGTTGTTTCTATAGTCACATATGTTCATACATAAAAAAATGAAAATATTGAATTACACAAGAGAACAATAGGGAAAAAGCATGATTTGTCTGTATCACTCTCCTTTGTTAAAAAAAAAAGTGGAAAAAGCAACCTCAATATTTGCAGAATTTCTTTGGGTGATTGCCACCCCCACTTAAAGAAAAACATCTCGGTCTTTGTTCCATTCTGGTGGCGGTGGTTTTGAATGTGTAAAGCAGCAAACATGGGGACGCTCTCCTGGGTGATAAAAGGAAAGCATGTCTCAGTGAGAAAGAAAGTGGTAAAGCTCCTTGCAGTGTCCCAGGCCCTGAGAGGACAGAGCAGGGAGAACTACTCTCCTCCTCCTCCTCCTCCTCCTCCTCCTCCTTCTCCCTGGCTGCTCCGGCTCAGCCCTGAGGTGGCAGCAGGCGAGGTCTGTGGCTGCTCTCTCGCTATTTATAGAGGTGTGTTGCCTGGAGCACTTCGTGATCATTTTTATTTGCACCAGTCAACCCTCATTAGCCTACTTTCCTAGGACAATAGAATTATAAACTCACTATGTCAGTCTGCCCTAGCCTTTCCCACTAATAACTTTTGATCCCAGAGGCTAACTTCAACCAGACCTGACAGAGTGGCAAAAGGCTTAGAATTTCTGTAAAAACAAAGGCACTCCCAGAAAGTATGGCAACCCATACACCCCGGCCAGGGGTAGACCTCACAAGGGCAGGCTCAGCTCAAAGGCCTAAAGGGCGCAAAGAGATCACACCTAAATGTGCTCAGTGAGCTTGAAAATAACCGAATTTCAGCAAGAGATGTTCAATGGGAATAGTGTGTTTGAAATATCTATACTAATAAAAGGGTAATATGCTAATTAGACTGGGAGACCTTCCGGGAGACCTTTCAGACGTCGCTGCGAGGGAGATGTCCGACTGCTGGTTTTGGGCCTAAACCGGCAGTCGGACATCCCCCTAGGGGTCCCAGATTGGAGAGGATGAAGGCTGGGCTGAGGACCCCCTCCCCCCCTTCATGAATTTTGTGCACCAGGCCACTAGTATTTAATAAAATTCAGTTACAGAACCTGCTTCCAGAGTCTTGCAACAGCATTGTTAGAGAGAGACCAGCTGCCTCCTGCACGCCCTCCACTGGGGATCAAGCTGGCAACCCAGGCATGTGCTCTGACCAGGAATCAAACTGTGACCTCCTGCTTCATTGGTTGATGCTCAACCACTGAGTCACACCAGCTGGGCCAATTATTTTCTTTAGAAGCATTATCTGTCAATATATTTACAATAAACAACACAGCAACGACAACACCATTTTTACAAATCACCATAATGAATATTATGATTCGTTGGCAATTTTTCTGCTTCAAGTGCGTCAAAAATCCAGAAATGGCAAAATTTAAACCATTAGATCAACAAAATAGAATTTACTAAGAATTTATTGTACATATAAGAGTAGCTCATGAACTGGGAACTTTTAAACAAACACCGAGACGAGGCTGAGAGACGTGCCCTCACAGGATGGCTTATAAAGTGAAAATGAGGTGATCACCATGGGCTGTCCATCGGCAGGGGACTGGTAAGCAGCGGCTATCGTACCACTTTTAGGAAGTGCCTTTTATGGTTAGGAGAGACCCATATAAGAAATAACCTACGTTAAGTTTCAGTTCTGTTCATGACATAAGCTAGACTTCCTTTGCTTGCAGAGCTTAAATGGTTTTGTCTGTTCAGGGAATTCTCAAGTCAGGTCTTTCTTTGTGTTTAATTTTAACAAGTGCATCAAGCATGTCACCTTTGCCAGAGCGATTTTCTTGACCTCTTTTCTCAGACGCTCCCATCCTCCATGTCTCTGTCTCCTTGAAGAAAAGGAGATAGATTGGTATCCTCACACCAAAGTCGCAAACGCATCTCCAAGCCATTCCCCAATGTGCAGGATTTTCTATTACACTAAGTATTTATTGATAAAGTGATTATTACTGGCATACAAAATCCTAAATTAGATTGAAAAGACTTTTGGTCATTTGTTTTATATTCTTAAATCCTCTTTTCTTTCTTAGTTTTCTCCCCACTATCATCCTTTCTTTTTCTCTCTTAAAGTTGGTTTCTATCCCAAAATTTATTTTCTCTCTGTTCAGACACACACACAGAGGAAAATATACAAGCATGACATAAGCCCTGATTACAGCTTCATGGGCTTTACAGGGAAAACAAATTAAACTTGGCTTTTCTACAGATGAGCTCACACTCTCCCATTTTTCCCATTGGAAAGGAAAAGAAAAAGCTCGGGAAAAATTCCAAATCAGAGCCTTTATCCCAATGCCAACAATTTGCTTCCAACTTCTCTGCGTCTCCAAAGAATCTTTCCCTCTAACTTCTCAGGATTGCTTTCCACTCAGAAACAACAATACGCAGAAGCAGACTGTCGAGGAGAAAGAACAAAGCCGGGGAGTTTACATCTATGACCAAAGGCTGTCAAAATAGGGTCTTTTACTTCACGTTCATTATTCTGACTTTCTTATTGCAAATAAAGATAGGGTTGAAGTCGTGCCAATCTGTGATGTTACGAACTGTCTGTAAAACCCCCCAAGGCTTCTGATTAAATTACAACAGAGTTCCAACACCTCACCATGAGCTGCAAGGGCCCAGGTGTAACTGGACTCTTCCTGTCTCCCCGCTCACGCTCTCCACGCCCAGCACCAGGCCCCTCTCTTTCCTTGGACAGATCGCCCTGTTCCTGCCTCAAGGTCACTTGCTGTCACTCTGTCTTGGAGCTCAGAACCCCTGTGCCCCTGGGTTTCATCAGACTTGCTCCTGTATAGCAACCCCTTAATGTTCCCTTCATCTAGCAGCTCACTCCCACCCAGTCACATTACTCTGGCTTTTCTTCGTAATATTGATCACCCCTTGAAATAATCTGTCTTATTTTTTTATCTGCTATTTTCTAACTCAGTAGAATTTAGGTTTCCTGAGAGCAGGACACGAGTTACTTTTGTTGTCTTGACTCACCATCTCTAGGTGAGTTCTGTCGTTGTATAGGTTTCTAATACATATTTTGGAATATATGATTGAATAAATACCTGCCTTTAACACAAAGGTAGTATGTTCACACTGCTTATAAAAGATGCTAAGAAGCAAAGTTTCTCATAAATAAGCCACCCGTTCTTCTCACATATATTGGCTTACATCCATAATCTGTTCCTTCCAAATATATGGTTATCAAAAATTTGGTGAAGATGAAAGAAATTCCTTTATTATTATGTTAACATTATTTAATTGAGTAGAATAATTATACAGTTTTGACTTTCTAAGTAATTTTCTGTTGCACATGTGTAATATGATTTGTAAAGGAAATGTGGAGTCTTAACCGTCATTAAAACAAAACTAGGGGAGGAGCAGAGGAACAGAGGCAGCCGGGGAACATGATGTATGAGCTGGCGAAGAGGGTGATGGGAAATCTTGTTCTGCTGTTATCTCAACCGATGGGCTTTTAACCCAACTCCCAGCACGTTCCCCAAGCGCCGCCTCCACACTCGGTGCCATGTTCTCCATTTGGTGTTTTTCTAGGCTTGACTCAGGGTGAGAGATTCTTGCTTCCATCTTGGTCGCAAGTGATTTTCCCTCTTCTTCTTTCTGGTGGAAGCTTAGGGCCTTTAAGTAATTTGATGACAAACTTATACTAACTTGCTAATAAGATGTTTAAGGCAAAGCATTTTGTCCTAGGCTCCTTCCACTTAAGTTAACATGTTAAGAAATGACATAGGTGAATGTCGCTAATGGTGGAAACATAAAGACAGCTAAAGGGACAATTGTTTGTTCTTTTCTTCAACCTCCTGGGACTGGTAAGTTAGGGAATGCAGAGGCCCATGAGGCAATATGGTTTTCCATTTGAATGATCTGTAGTCTGTTCATTTGTTCATTGATCCAAAAGTGTTCTATTGCTATTCTTCCTAATCTTTCCGTCTGCTGTGTAAGAGAAGGATCAATTCACCAAACCTGAGCAAAATCACCTTTTACTTTCAGGATAAAGCCACACAAACCCATTAACAGTGCTTTTTGCTTTTCTCATTTCCTTTGCCTTTCCATTAGTCAGGGTTTAGCTGCTACCTGATTATCTTCAATTCCTGCTACAGATTTCCAAGTAGTGAATGTAAGCAATTATAGGCCAGTTATACTGGATGTTAGTAAGGATAGAAAGTTCTTCTGGGTTCTCAAGGGAGACTCTCACCTGTCTCCTAACAGATCGAGATCCTTGGCATGACCTGGTGTCTTGAAAACATGGTAGACACAGGGAATTTTGAACACATTGCATAAACCTTGTTTTGGTGACATGACACTAGAGAAATGGTAAATCAAGGGAATTTATAGTCTAATGCTGATTTAAAGTCCTATTTTATTATCAAAAAACTAGAGACCTGGTGCATAAATTCATGCACTGGCTGCTGATCAGGCAGTGGGAGGTTGGCTGGCTCAGGGGAGGGGCCGTGGAGGTTGGCCACCCCGATCGGGGCCATTGAGCTTGACTGGCCAGGGGGGAGGGGCTGTTGGCTGTGGGAGCGCACTGACCACCAGCGGGCACCTCCTGCATTGAGTGTCTGTCCCCTGGTGGGCAGTGTGCATCATAGCAACTGGTCGTCCCATCGTTCAGTCGTTCAATTGCTTAGGCTTTTATATATATACTAGAGGCCCAGTGCACAAAAATTTGTGCACTCGGGGTGGGGGAGAGGGGTCCTTCAGCCCAGCCTGCGTCTTGCAGTCTAGGAGCCTTTGGGGATGTCCAACTGCTGCGGAGAGGGGAGAGGCTCCCGCCACTGCTTCT
>NW_006293349.1:4934765-4945336 GCF_000327345.1 Myotis davidii
CAGGGACCGTTGGAGTCCTCCGTCACAGAAGCAAGCAAGCCTCATGTTCGCTTCAAGCTGCCTGGCTGCCGGCCGCCATCTTGGCTGGCAGTTAATCTGCATTCCTCGCTGATTAGCCAATGGGAAGGGTAGCGTCGTACACCAATTACCATGTTTCTCTTTTATCAGATAGGATAGATGTCCAGTCTAACTTTAAAATGCATGCATATTGGCTTTTCATTGTTTGTACATACATATAAGTAGAAACATAAATGCCCAGTCACAGAGCATTTCCGTACCCTGCAGGCTTTGTAGCATGATGTGATTTTGAAGGTGAGAGACCTGTGAGGCAGCTGGATGGAGAAGCCAGCTACAGGGAGGCCTATTGAGCATGGGAAAGAGCGGGTGACTTAGCCCAAAGAAGCAGGGAAGCAGGTAGAACAATGAAGGGACCTGGGTGGAGGGAGCAGGGCGAGGTGGTGAGGTAGGTGTGTGGCAGGGTGGGAATTCAACCGGAGACCAGTGTGTGAATAAAGTGCATCCATTTGTCCTGCCTCGGGGAGGAAAACCCATAACCAGGAACGGGTCATTTGGCTAACAGGACTCTAGAGAGCGAGCCCAAAACAACCTTCCGAGCACCAGGCAGACAGAGGTAATTAAAAAATATATCATTCAGTAACAAGTGGGCTTGCAAAAGCGAACACAAAAGAAACCAGCTTATGCATAATTGAATATGTAGCTTTATCTACCAGCTGCTTCTTCCTAAAAAAGAGACATGTAGCTACACGCAAGACGTACTGAATATGAATCGGTATGAAAAACGGATGCCCCTGCCATAAGCAGAGGTTAATCCCCAGCCCCTATAACGAGGAAGAGTGTCTGCACATTTCAAACGCAGCCCAGCTTTCTCTTCCCAGACAACGGCAACCTGGCTACTCCAAGGAGCTTGATTGCCCACTCATTGATCCTCATGGTTTCCCTCCCCGCCTCAGGGTTAAATGTGCCTTAATGGATCTTCCATCTGCCCGGCAACGAGGCTGACTTAGAGCTCATCTTACCCATGATACGCAAGGATGAGTTAATGAGGGTGAGGCGCACGAGGGGGTGCACTGATTGGTGGCACAGGGGAAGCATGGCCGGCTGATGTATGCACGTCGCCCGGGAAACAGTACTTTTCATTAGACTCATCATCATTTCCTGTTGCCACACTAACGAAGTTACCTCTTTCTGTAGCTTAAACAAATTGTGTGTGTGTCTTTTGGTGGCTGCCATTTCCTTCCAGCAAATCAAATGCCCGTGTCTTTTCATTAAGAGCCATAAGCTTCCTGCCGGCAACAGTGAGACTCCGTTCTGGCCCGCAGCGCATCCTTTGTACCGTTGGGTGGGGGTCAAGCAGAGGGTGTGCCGTTCATCTTCGAAGCTTTAGGCCGTTGTTGGCAGCTCCAGCGACCCAGCGCCAGCAGAGGAATCTCTCTGGGCTCCCAGTGCTCCTTCCCAACCGGAGAAAAATGCCTTGTGACAGAGTGACAATGAACTTAAACCAGCCTCTCCCCCTCGGGGACCTTCCCTCCTCCTGAGCGCACTCTGGTTATCTAATATTATCTGAGACTTCATATGAGCACGTGCGTCTCATGAGAGGATGCTTTTGAAGCCTGAGATCTTATTAGAACAGAGGATGTCTGATGGCCTTCGCTTCAACCAACTGAACTACCTCACAGAGCCGATGTGCAGGGTCTCTGGAGAGGAGATCTGTTGGGAAAACAAAACGGAAAGCGCCGTGCTTCAAGCTGACGGCACTGGCGTGTTCCCGTTAGGGCTCTCGCAGCTGTGGGGATGCACTCTGGATATGAATATGCAAGGCGGGTCTTCTTGCCCCACCACTGTCGGGGGCGCTGATTAAGATCCTCACACTTGCTTTCCCTTTAGAGACCACTGGAGGCGTGATGGGGACTGAGATCAGCCTCCTGAATCCTACGTCTGTGTTCTAGCCAACACGGGCATGGGGGCAGGGAGCACCCCTGCAGATGTATGTACTCCTTAGCTCTCACCCTATGCTTTTCTGTTAAGCTGTTGCCCATTAACATGTAGTCATGGAGGTCAGAGATGGTCTTCTTGATTTGCTTTACAGGGCAACTTCTTTATATGCTGTATATGTCAGAAATTCAACATTACATGTTGATAATTTCGATGAAATAAAATGGAGTAGTCTCTGTATATGTCCTGCTCAAAAAGTATGTCCTTGTAGATAGAATAACATTTAACAGGATAATGGTTAATAAGATCATTGTCCTTGTTGGCTTTTAGAATTCACTTTTTGAGTCTAACTACTTGGAAATCTCTTCTGTGCTGGTTCCCTCCGTCTTTTCTTTGGCCTATTCCTCCTCTGCTATGACTCTAAGGTCTGCTCCACAGCTGGTGTTTCTGTAGGTTTGTGCTCTGGCTCTCAGGTAGAAACATTGCCAAGCTGTAAAACCTCCCTATTGCTGTTCCAGCGAACCCTTAGGGCTTCCTTAGCCCTGTGTGTCCACTGAGTCTTCTCCTGTCTTTCTATCTTCCTTCCCAACAAAGGTACCCAGACATATGATTTCTTAAGATATGATTGGAATGGGTGTGACTCGAGTTGAGTGGGAAAATTGTTTTGAATTTGGAATCTAAAAATGTCACTTAAGCCAGCCCAGAGAGGCTCAGTTGGTTGAGCATCATCCTACGCACCAAAAGGTCGCTGGTTTGATTCCCAGTCAGGGCACATACCTGGGTTGTGGGTTTGATCCCTGGTCGTAGCATGTGCATACACAACCATTAGATGTTTCTCTCTCACATGGATGTTTCTCTCTCTTCCCCTTCCTCTTTCTAAGCATGAAACATGTCCTCAGTTAAGGATTAAAAAATAATAATAATAATAATTAAAAGAAATGTTACTTGTCCTAAAATCAACTTGTATAAGTTTATGACAATAGTTACCAATTTGTTTGCAGATTTTAAGTTGGGTAGTGGGCATATCTGAAGTCCAATGTTCTTTTTTGCTAAGCAAACATTTTATTCACAGTATATTGTTCAGACTCAGGCAGGACTACTTGCACAAGTAAAAATCATTATTAGAAATGTAGACCATGAAATCAATAAGATCATTTCAGAAAAATTCATCTAGTTCATCTTTAAAAGACTGTGAGTGCCAAGTATCAGGTACATAGGTTTCTTCAAAGTATCTTTCCTCTCTCTTCTCCCAATTGGGTTAAGGTCAAGAACCAAAGTCCACGTGCTCAGTTGATTCAGCCTGAGAGCTTTAGAAGCCTTTGTCTATTGCCTTCACACAAGTTAACCTTATTGCAGTTCAGCTGATTAGAGTAAGTGTCAAATGCAAATTAATTTTTGGTTAATCTGAAAAACCTAATAGAAAGCTGGTGCTAATTTTTTAGAAAACTGGGTATAATTCTGCAAAGCTGGCTTCATGTCTTATTGGTGAATGGAATTTGATGGGGTTTTAACCTCTCTTTTTTCATGCCTTTCTCCAGTGTTTTACACGTAGTAGACATCTGAAAAAAAAAACCAAAAAACTTTTTGTTTTATCAATGAATAGTGACAGTGCTGTGTTAACTTACTCAGAAAACACATGTGTTTTTTTAATAGAGACTTATCCTATTTAAACATTAATGAATGGCTTTGGTTAATATTCCAGACATCCTGCAAGTTTCTTTAAGAGGTATCTTTGGACAAGGAGCACTTTTGTACATCTCAATTCACAAGCAGGGAGAGGTCACTGATTTCAAAACTAAATGTGCAAATAAGACATGTTTAAATAAACTAGGATTTCATTTTAGGGATACAGTTACTCATAAAGGCTAAAAAATTATACATATAAGCCAATATGTGTACAAACGTGGACATATTATTTGAATAATTAATTCTAACTAATTCCTTTTATGAGGGATTACATTATTCTCTATGCTCCCTGCTTTGTTATTATACTTAACTCACCTTTGATGAATGAGGCCTGCCATGTTATGGAAACCTCAGAGGAAAGTCCACACTTATTGCCCAATTATCATTGTCCTGATTATGGTCGGTGTGAAGAAAGTACACAGGAGAGCCTGAAAACATATCACCTTAATGCCAAGGGGCCTCCATCAAAATGCTTCTCTCTTTGCTCATGTTAATTAAATCTGTTGGTAGAAACAACTAAGGCAAAATGCTACAAATAATTTTCCTTGAAAGTTCTTTCATTTTCTTTGTTAAAAAATAAAAACCAATTTAGCTACTGGGCATATGTTAGTGAAGATTTTTAAATACTAGTACATTATCTTTTTAATTGAATATTTGGGTTACATTGGTTAATATAATTATGAAAGTTTAAGGTGTACAGTTCTATAATATATTATCTGTATATTGTATCTGTGTTCACCACCCCATCATGTCTCCTTGCATCACCATGTATCACCCCTTTACCCTCTCTTGCCTCCCCCCACTGAACCATTTCCCTCTGTTAATGACCATGCTGTTGTCTATGAGGACTTTATTTATTTATTTATTTATTTATTTATTTTTGCTTAATAGCTTCACCTTTTTCACCCAGCACCCCTCCAGCATGAGTCTGTTCCTGTTTTTCGAGTTTTTTTGTTTGTTTGTTTGTTTATTTTGTTCATTAGATTCCACATATAAGTGAAATCCTATGGTATTTGTCTTTCTCTGACTGGCTAATTTTACTTAGCATCATACTCTCCAGGTCCATCCATGCTGTCATAAAGAGAAGATCTACCTAACACAATGAAACAGAACCAAGAGGCAGCCGAAATGGGGAGACAAAGAAACATGTCCCAAAGAGGCAGCCAAGTGGGGAGACAAAGAAACATGACCCAATAGAAAGAACAGGAAAAATCTCCAGAAAAAGAGCTAAATGAAATAGTGGCAAGCAATTTACCAGATATAGAGTTCAAAACAATGGTTAAAAGAACGCTCAAGGAACTTAGGGGACGAATGGATTAAATCAATGAGAACTTAAACAGAGAGATAGTAAACATGAACAGGGACATAGAGACCATACAGAAAGAATGAGTCAGAAATAAAGAATATACTAGAAGGAATAACCAGGAAGTTGGATGAAGCAGGGGATCAAGTCAGTGATTTAGAAAACAAGGTAGAAGAGAAACAATAGATACCTTTTCTAATGCAAGAATGAGTACAGTTATGGGCCAATCAATTTCAGCAACAGGTTTAATATTTCTGGAAGTATTTATTGAATACTGATAAAAAGTGGAGAATGGCTATTGTTGCCTTGTTAGTAACACAGTACCTTGTACTTGTATAGCTCTTTGATTTATTTTAATGTATCCTGTTAATAAAGATTTCAATGGTTAAAAACATTCATTTAGTTACTCAAAAAACATTGTCCCTGCCCTATCTGGTTTGGCTCAGTGGATAGAGCATCAGGCTGTGGGCCAAAGGGTCCCAAGTTCGATTCCAGTCAAGGGCCTGTACCTTGGTTGCAGGCTCCTCCCTGGCCCAGGTGGGCCCTGGTCAGGGCTCCTGCAGGAGGGAACTAATTGATGTGTTTCTCTCACATTTTATTTCTCTCAATCTATTACTCTCCCTCTCTCTCTAAAAATCAGTGGGAAATATCCTTGGGTGATGATTAACAATAACAAAAAATGTCCCTTCAGTTCCTGCTATGTGCCAGGCATTCTTCTGGCTACTGGAAGATGACAAGCCAAAGGAAAGCCAGAAAGCCAGGGCAGTGGGAGGAGGGAATAAGTGAACTATGGCATATTCGCTAGAATCTTCTCTCTCAAAACAAAACAGTTTTGCACAAACCAGATATTGGCACTAACTAAAAACTATGACATTAAAAAGAAGTCAGTCGAGCACAACTTTTTTTTTTTTTTTACATGTAATTCATTGAATTAACTGATGGTATAAACAGTGTATGAAAACAAATGTCAAAAAGATGGCACCGTGTTTGGGGAAAGGACAAACTACATTCTCGTCAGTATCATTGTGCTTTGAATTGGAAACTGTAATAAATGTAAAACCTCAGTAAAGTATAAATTAAACAATGTGAGTTAAGCTGTTATAGAAGCGCATACAGGCTGTTCTTAGCTTCATACATCGCTACTTTGGAATCGTGAACAGGAAAACTAAGCAGTGCATATTGGGTTAAAATCAGAGCCTTTTTATGTAAGTTGGATTTTAACATATAAGCTTAAAGATAATGAAAGAGAAAAGATAGTTTGCCAAAAATAAGAAACTTTCCGAAGCAGTGTTTCTGAGCTAAGGATGGTTCATGGAGCCACGCCTTTGCCCCAGGGATTACTGTCACACCCTCACAGCGGACCCCGCCCTGCTCTCATGCAGTATCCACTTGTTTGATCTATAAATAATTAGCTCTTATTTCAACAACAATAACAACAACACACACACACACACACACACACACACACACACACACGCGCGCGCGCAAAAATATCTTTTTTTCTGAAGATACCTAGACTTCTGTTTAAATTGCTACTTGAAAACAGCTTCAACCCTATTTCCACAGCACCAGTTCTGTTTAGAAATATTTAAATTATCATATATATAAAAGAGAGAGAGGCATAAAGACAGAGAGAAACAGGAAGAGAGAGAGAGAGAGAGAGAGAGAGAGAGAGAGAGAGAGAGAGAGAGAGAGAGAGAGAGAGAGAGAGAGAGAGAGAGGCAGAGAGAGAGAGAGAGAGAGAGAGAGAAGTTCAAAGAAGAATGTTAGAGTGGATACTTACCAATTGCCATATTACGCGTGCCTTGACATAAGGCGAAAGTGGGAGGGCCTCAGATGGCCTCGCTGTGAGTTCTCACCCCCGCCCCATGGAAAAGATTCAAAGATTCTCTGGCCAAATACCCGCCACCCTTCCCATGAGAAGGATCAAGTGCAATCCCTACTTATCTGAGTAACAAGTTTCAGTTCTCTGCCAACTGGCAGAATCACTCAAACAAGCCAATCACATCCACCCAGGGAACCAGGGAGAAGCTCACCCTTCTGACACCACAAAGCCCACCTCCCAGGCCTCTGCCTTCTCACTGTTTCCCAGGGCAACCTCTGCCTGGGCCTGTGTGGCTCCGCCCCGGCCTCCAGGTACCTATGACTGACTCAGGGCCATCTGTCTCATTTGTGGGGAGCTGGATGCCCTGTGCTTGTCCAACCCTACAGCCCGAGTGAGAATCCCCCCCTCACCCGAGGGGTGAACAGAAGGCAATCCAACACCATTGCATACGAATTTTAAATGTGATAAAAAGATGTCTCAAAAAATCTGGGCATGGATATTTGGAGACAATCCACTTTAGTTCTTATATCACATACAAAATACACTAAGGGATTACACGGGGATAAGAAAGACACATATAAAATTAGAAGGACATAGTAACAAGCATTTCCAAATGTCTTGGAGAAGAAGGAAGACTTTTAAAATGCAAGTGATAGAAGAGATAAATATATATGATTTTAAAATGCCTATATTATCAAAAAACTATAAAAATAAAAGTAAATGAAGAGTAATAGAGGCAATAAAACATGGATTTAAATTTCAATATAGAAGGAATCAAAATAAGAGAAAATATTTGAACATTTGAGAAATTTTAGAAAATATTTGATAACATGATAGGTATATATAGAGATAGCTTGTCAATCAATAAGGTGCCACACAGAAAAGCAGAAAATTGATGTGACCATATAAGTCACAATAAAAGAAAGAATTGTGAGTGTTTTATAAATACATAACTTTTTGTTTTTTGTTTTGTTTCATGAGTAATTAAGTCTAGTATTTTCTCTAACAAGATTTTATTTTGCCTGCTGATTAGCAGATTTAAAAGTGAAAATATTCATTTACTAGTTAATCTAATGAAATAGATAATCTACTAGTGAGAGTATAAGTGCTAAATATAGAAAATAAGTTACATATATTAAACTTAAATATGTTTATCCATTTTATTGATTAATAAGACACAAGGACAACAATTATGCAAAGAGAGGCTTAGCAGAGGATAATTTATGACAATAAAACAATGAAAAATTGTCTAGTTTTCAACAAGGGAGTATTTGAAACCACATCAAGATATATACATATATATATATATGATAGAAGACCATGCAGCCATTAAAAGTTATATTTTATGAATAAATTTTAATGTAGTGACATGTCATATATTGTAAAAGTTACTATAAAAAATTTGTATAAGCAACATATTTTAACTATGATGATGAAATATATTCATAGGTAGAAAATT
Source organism: Myotis davidii (assembly GCF_000327345.1). Classification (NCBI taxonomy): domain Eukaryota; kingdom Metazoa; phylum Chordata; class Mammalia; order Chiroptera; family Vespertilionidae; genus Myotis; species Myotis davidii. Next base: position 4,942,992 of record NW_006293349.1, read on the forward strand.
GTTAAGCAATTACTAAAACTCTAGCAGTTGTTATGGTACATTTGAGATTTTTTATTATAATAATTTTTTGCATGTTGTACTTTCTCCAGTGAACATGTGTTATTATTATTATATGAAAATCAATTAGGTAAAACAATAGTTTTTTAATTTAGAAAAATATATAGAATTGAGTCAAATGTTTCACCCAGGTCTTGGCTCTTCATTTTTCTAAAAATATCTTTAAAATAAAAAGAAAAATATTTTAAATAATCATATCCTAAACTCCCTTACCTCTTCAAAACTTATTATACACAAATGCACACAGATCTACATGAGCACCTATGTGCATACACTCATCTTTCCATATCTATCGTCAACCAATTATTTTGCTATCAACCACACTAATAACTAAAAAATGGAAAAAGATCTATTCTTAGAAGTGCCTGTGTTGACTCCATCACTGGACTTAATTCCTAACTCCTGAATATTTCAGAAAGACAGACAGAATAAAAGAAGAAAAGCCAGAGTCACGTGGTAAATAGATTTGTGGCAAAGACTGCTCATGTTCTCGTGTGTCTCATTGATTTTGCTTCCTGGTTATACAACGAGGCTCCAGGTTCTGGCATCCTTTATAATCGGATGTGACCTTGCACTGAATTCTAACTAATTAATTGTGAGTGAAAGTGATACATGCCACTACCAGGACTGGCTGTGTGAATCTCCCTTGCCCAGTGTCAGAAGTCTTTATCTTCCCGCCGAATAGATGCGGCTTCAGCATGTCTAAGTGCTCATGCTTACTGACTGACAACAAAATAAAACAACAACAACAAAAGACTTTTCATTCACCAGCAGTCCAACGCGTAAAAGCTGGAAGGTTATCAGACAAAAGATTTGGACAAAGATTGGCAGTAGAGGTTAGTTGGCCAAAGGATATTGAGAAGATGGGTTAGAGAAACTTGAAGGGACATGGGCTTCCCTGGCGGGACCACCCCACAGGACATGGGGGCCCAGGAGGCCCTCGAAAACGTGAAGACACAGTCAGGACCCGAGTCCAGTGGAAGTACTAAGACCCAGGAATCTACACTAAAGAAGGTTTCAGAATTTGAGGGGAGTTGACATGAGGTGAGAAGGGTGTTTCTCTGGTCACCAGAAATAAAAACATGTCATGAAGTGAAATCCCTTTCATATAAATAACATTATGAGCAGATACTCGGAAAGCATACCTAGTCTATAGCACAGACCACAAGACACATTTATGCTACAGAGGTTGTTGTAGTCTAAGGATTAGGCTAAGAGTTTGACTACACACAATGTACACTTATGTCTGATTAGAGACATCACAACTGAGACAACCAAACAAATATTTACTTCTCTTGAAAAACAGAATGAGGGGGCGTTATCAGCCCGCCTTGAGTATAGCTCACTCTCCTCTCCCACTTGCACTCTTTTATAATAATAATAATAATAACAATAATAACAACAACAACTAACAATTACTGTCTACCATGAACTAGGCATGCTAAACTATTCAAGGCTAGTCTTTCAGAATTGAAAAAAAAAACCAAACCCACACATTTAAAATACACATTTAAAATTTAATAAGTATATACTGTGCCAATAAAATGAGATGAGGGATTGGTAGATTCAAAGAATGATACAATTCTCTTTGGGAGCCTGAAGCTTCTAGAAACATCTGACTTGGCCAGTGGACTGATGCATCAAATTGCAGGAGCAGATTCTGACAGGAGCCAACTGAGGCCTCATTTTGGTGTCACACCTGCTCAGGGACACAGCCTTCCTTGGTGATGGGCTGAATTCAAAAAATCCACAAACAGGGCAGTCCAGCACCCCGCAGACTGCTCCTCACAGTGTCTGGTGCCTGCTGGGGGAGGGGGCGGGGGAGGTAACTCGTGCAGAAAGTGCTGGCATCGCAACGTGTTACCGGCTGGCAGGAGGACTGGGCTTCCAGCCCAGGAGCACTGAGGACCAGGAGGCAGGGGATGGGAACAGCTGGCAGGTGTGAGTCCACATGCATCTCCCCCTCCCCCGCCTTTGCTCTTGGAAGATGAAAACGGTCTTCTTACATCTGGGGCAGGAGTTGCCATCACAGCTCATACAGCCCTGCCAGGCGGCTGCTTCTGGAAGAATTCAAATGCCAACAGGTGTTTCATCTAGAGTCAGCACAGACCTGTCAGCTTAGAAGTGAAGGGGGCACACGTGTGTTCAGAGGACTCCCCAAGCGTGGCTCTGGGTTACATGCGTTTTTGTTACCAGATGTGGTGACACTTGAGAGACGCCTGTCCCACATAAGACCTGATCATAAACGGTGTACGTGGGAAGCTTCCCTCTCCTGCAAATTTTCACTC
>NW_006293349.1:4946055-4963145 GCF_000327345.1 Myotis davidii
CTGAAGAAATGGTTCCTTTTGAATAGATTCATTTGAACATTATGATACACACATATGCTCCTATTCCTCATAAATTGTGAGACTATTTGTGTAGATGAGATTAGGATACGGAAAAGGCAGGCACTTGTACATCCATCTGAAAAGTGGGGCTACTCCTAACGACATTTGAGTTTGATATATAGCAACATAAATAATGCATGCTGTCGCCTTTAGACCAGTCCTTAAAAATAATACTTGCTAAGCAAATGTTGTATCTTCAAGCCACCCATCTTTTCACTATTCTGACAGATGTTGATCTCTCTCACAATCGTTTTCCATATTAGTTGCTTCTATCTTTTCGATGTAAAAGAAATAAATTGCTATCCCCTTTCTGTGAAAGGAAACGAGGCTGAATGAAGTCTATAGTTTACTTTATGCCGTGCAAGTAGCGTATGGCCTTATCTGCATTTTTCCACAAGGCACCACTGCTTTAAAGAAATATGGACTTGAATATTCTGGATTTCTAGAAATTTGGGTTTTCAAAAGCTTTAGCAGCAGCAGGACACAAAGCATATGATTTTTCCAAGCAATAATATTTGACTTTAATATTGGAAACTATATTTAATTCAGAGTATTCTTGATGTGATAGGAAATATTAATTTACTAATCAACACCCATCTCCTCTTCCATTGATGGATTATAATAGAGATCAGATCTATTTCATTATAAATGGAAAAACGAGCCAGCAGAACAAATGGCACATTATCCGTTGTTACCCAATATCATAAGCTACTGCATTTTTCATGACTATCGTCTCAATATTAACCTCGGAAGGTATGTTATGTTTAGTTTACTGTACCTATGCTTGTGGCTAATTCCATTTTTTGTGATGCAAATGTCATGCGTCAGGGTAGATCCTGCTTTAATGTATTTTTGTTGATTTTAATTTTAGCCTTTGTGAATAAGTCTTCATAACATGGATGCTGAAGCAGAATTTGAACTTTGCTGAGCAAATGCACACAAAGGCACAAAAATCCTGGGAAATGGAGGGGCTCCAGAATGCAGGAACTTAAAATAGGAAAGTTTAGTTCTCAATCAAGTCATAAATTGAGATATTTGTGTTTTGCCAGAGATTGAGAATTATAAAAAAGACTGCAGAGCTCAGAGAATGATTAGCAAAACTTTCTTTTTCTTTCTCCACGCTGTTTTTTTGTTGGAGTGTAATGAAAACATGTTCATTCTCCTGTTCTTAATGATCTAGAAATGGACTCTAGTCAATATGGACAAAGGTCATTTATAAAAGCTTTATGGTACCTTCTAAATCTCAGAATATTATAGCCCATGAAAAGGTAAGTCTTACCTGTCTTCTAACTTTCATGAAACGTTTTTCACAGTTCAAATTTCCTCTCCAAAGACCTAATTTCAGATCAGGCTGCTTTAATCTTCAGTGGCTCTGTGTGTTTTATCTGGGAATAATAAGTGTAAATTTAGCATTTAAACTAACAGTAATTCATGCTATAAGAGCAATTCAAAGGGGACACCACATTGAAGCTATGGATGAAGATGTGAAATTACAGGGCCATTATCCACAACTTAAACTTCTGTTTTAAGAGAAATTTGTATGAGCGTCATCATCAAGCAGTATAACCATATAGAACCTGATTAGCTAATTATGGTTTAATTTTCATAATGCACCTGCCAGAAGAAAATGATTCTAAAATTGTTTTTTTTTTAACTTTATCAAGACTAAAATTAAGGATATTGCATGGTATCTGAACAGTGGTCTATAGTCTGAACTACTTGTCTATTAAGAGAGAATCCCATTCATAAGCTTAGCTACTAAAATAGTTGAGTTTCTTTTAATACATGTGACAAAAGAGCCAACAATATATGGTTTTAATTATAATATTGTAAAACGTTTTCTTTATGACATTAACAGCCATTTATAAAAAATAAAACAATGGGGTACAAGTGTGCCTCATCCATTACTAACGAGTAACAGGCTATTTCTGGAAACATTTTAATCATTTAAATTGTTGATGTAGTTGGATGGTAAACTGTCTCTCCAAAACATGTGTTTTTCATGGTCTGAATCCTATTTTTCCATCTCAGCAGGGAATGAACTTGCGCTGGCATTACCATGATAAGAGAATGACTCACTGCTATTCATTTCCCAATAACCAGACATTGCCTTCTACAGATGTCAAGGCATAAATTACCTGAGAGGGAAATTGCAAGTTATCTCGGCTAAGGGCTATCAGATATTAAACAACTGATGTATGTCAGAGCAATGATTTTATTAGAAATATTTCTGCTTTGGTTTGAGGCTGTAATTGTCATGTTTGTCTAACCTTTAATCCATTCCTTTAAAAGTTATGATAAATATACACTGTTATCAACAGAGGTTTATTTCAAAGAATTTAGACATAGACATTAAAAAAGTGTTATTATTGAAAGTATTACATATGACCCCTTTTTTCCCCTCATTGACCCCTTCTAGCCCACCCCCACACTCTGCCCCGGGGCCTTCACCACCCTATTGCCTGTGTCCATTGGTTATGCATATCCTCCTACATAATAAAAGCCTAATATACTAAGTGTCTGGTTGTCTGGTTGTCCATTCAACCAATCAAAGTATAATATGCTAATGATATGCTAAGGCCGCTCAACTGCTCACTATGACGTGCACTGACCACCAGGGGCAAGATGCTCCAACCGGTAGGTTAGCTTGCTGCTGGGGTCCTGCTGATCAGGACTGAGCAAGAAGGGCCGGACATGCCCTGGAGCCCTCCAGCGGTCCCTCCCTAGCTGGCCAACCTCCCGCGTCCCTCTCTGGCCTTGATCGTGCACTGGTGGGGTCCTTTGGCCTGGCCTGTTCCCTCTTGCAATCCGGGACCCCTTATGGAATTTTAGCCCGATCCCGCAGACCAGGCCAAGGGACCCACTGGTGCATGAATTTGTGCACCAGGCCTCTAGTATGCATATAAGTTCTTTGGTTGATCTCTTCCCACCCCCCACTATTCCCCACTTTTTTTCTGAGATTTGACAGTGTTTCAGACTTCTATATCTCTGGATATATATTGTTCATCAGTTTATTTTGTTCATTAGATTCCACATATGAATGAGATCATATGATACTTGTCTTTCTCTGACTGGCTTATTTCACTTAGCCTAATATTCTCTAGGTCCCTCCATGCTGTCTCATTGGGTAAGAGATCCTTCGTTTTTAGACACAGCCATTTTAAAACTTCTGTAAAATGAGAAAACGCCTTTGCTCGAACTTTATTTCCAATGCTGATGCAAAGCTTATTGTGAATACACACATTTAGCATTGTCTGAAACAAAGTGTAGATCCTTTCATCATCAGAAGCAGGTATGAATTTGTCACGGGTGTAACCTTTGGCAAGTGCTGTGCAACATGATTCAGCAGCAAAGCTGCCCTCCAAGGCAGGCTGTCTGTCCACCAGTGTCACCTCTGAGCTACACTGATCATCACAGGGCCAAGTCCGAAGGCTGGGGAGTAGCCCTTGAGACTGTGCAGGAGAAGAGAAGTCATCTACTTCCCACAGAACTACAGGCTAAGAGCACACGCGGCAAAGAACGCCATGGTGCAAAAAGGAGTGTCTGTGTCAAGTCATCCAAAGCCGTGGTGGGTTATGGGAAAGCATGGGTAGACTTCTATCCAAGACCTGCAGGTATCTGAACGGATAAGTCTTTTGGAGTCAAGGAATGTTTATATTCTTTAAAAAAACACACTTGGGGACCTGGATGAAGAAAAGGAGTGTCTAGAGTATTCCAGAGAGATATGACAAGGAGGTAAACTCCTGAAGAGGAATAGATGGGCTTGACATTTACAAGGAACCGTGGGAAGAGTGAGCTAAGAGTGCACCTGGAGAGTAAAAGAAAGCAGGCTCAGCTATGTGAAGTGGGGCACGGCGATGATTCCAGAAAGCGAGGCATAACCTTTTAATACTGTCATTTCATGGGCTTTAAGACTTTTTCCCAGGAAGACTTGGAGACCTCGCCTTGGAGAAGGTCTTCAGGAGAGGTGTACCCCTGTCTCCTCACTGAGGCTTGGAGACATAACTACCTCCGACACCTCATAATTAACATGGACACCTCGGGCTGGATCTGTGGTCTTAGGTGACATGGGACTAAGAATGCAGCTCGACTTTTGTCCAAAGCAAGTGTCAGGACAGGCTTGCTCATTGTCCTTGTCTGGTCTATAAAGAGCCAGGACCAAGGCAGACATACAGCCTCTGCAGTGGGGGGTTATCAGTTTCTGTTTTATGGTTGTTAATGATGTCCATCCACTAAAGGCAGAACCAAAGTGCACGCCCTAGAACTTGGCTTTATCATTGGATCGTCAGTCTGACCCCCTGTCCTGCTGCGTTTTGACTTCTGGCCAATAGATGCACATGGATTGTTTAAATCTGGGATCCATGCCCTCAGGAGCCACTAGCAAGCGTATGTTCTCATAAACTCTGGCCTCCGTACTGCTGTGACTCGATTTCTATTCCTGCAGCACGCTCCATGGGTCCTTCGTTACCTGTGTTTTCATGATAAATTCCAGTTCAGCCTTCTTCCTAACTCTTCAGGAGATCCTGTAGCTAGAGGTTTTTTTTTATGTTGATTTCCTATAAATTCTATTATATTTTATTTTGAATTAATTATGTCTATCTTGAATTCAAATGTATGTGTACATGTCTAATGTTCCCTTTTAGATAACAGGTTATTCATGGGTAGAAAGATCATTTGTTTTATCCTCCAATATTTTTGTCAACATTCTCAGCACCAAGCCCCACTCACTGAGTCAGCAAACTGGATCTGTTGGCATGAAAATGGAATTATAGAAAACATATTAAACTATAATTAAAATGTATTCAAGTGTTTTATGAATTTTTGGAAAGTGCCTTAATGCTTCATACTTAAACTACCTTCTTTAACAAAGTTTATAATTAGATATAAAATAACTTAAATTCAGTTGCCAATTAAGAGGTTGGCAGAGAAACAAGGACTAAAGGAGCAAAGCATGAATAGTCAAAAAAGCAATACAGCGTTTGCGACACAGTGTTCAAAACTTCAAATCATACATCTTTCAGTGACTAGCCCCGTTTTAGACTCTCACGTGCTACCCAATGCAGCTACTACATGAATTTAGAATCACAAGAGAAGAAATTTCAAAGCAGTCTTCCTCGCAGCATATTCTGCATTCCATTTAGGCATTTCCTTACTATAATCTCCAACTACAGTTTGAGAGCAACATTGTCAATTTTGGTGTGCAGTAATCTGTTTCCTGTGGGAAACAATGCAATCATATAAAAGACTTTTTAGGTTAGAGGTGAGAAACTGAAGCAGACAATATTTTAACTTTCAACTTCATCTTATTTTTTTGAACTACATCCTAGATTTCAGGGGTTTCTGAAGAGACACAGAGGCGCAAAGAATTCATCAGTCACAGAGGTCATTTGAACCACACCCATTCTCTACCTCTGGGCTTCCTAGCAGTGAAAACTTACCTACTAGGGAAATAAATGGCTTCTTGAGATTTCCAAATGAAACTATAAACTTTTGCCTTGAGCCATATATTTTCATCCATCTAAAGTGTATTTTTCTAACCCATTTGTCCACGTACTAATTTATGTAATCACTTAGGGGATGTTTTATATGCGAATAAGTCAGAGCGCTATCTGCTAGTGTATATGAACTGTGTAAACTACAGATACACTTTCACTAATCAGTGTGAGGACTTCCATATAAAACACATCACCCACTGCCAAGGGTAATATTGTTTAGTGGACTTTAAAAATTGTTTTAATGATGTGTAATTGACATGTACCATTATATTAGTTCCAGATGTACAACATAATGATTCAATGTTTGTATATAGTGTTTTTCTTAATAAATATTTTCAGTTCCACCTGAGAGCAAATTGTCATAGAAATTTGTTCTCAGATTTTTTTTTCCATGTTCACATTTTATGTTTTAAAAGCTGGGTAAAGTTTTATTGCCAGTATATAATAATGAACATTTATAAAACGATGTTGTTTTTAGTCATATCTTTTATATGCTTGTGTCATATTTTCTTTTTAAAGGGGGAAAGTATTTTTTTAATCCTTTTATCTTTCAAGATGACAATGAAGAGATTTCAGTTACATTCAAATAATTATATGTATATGTTTGGATGAGTGCTTTACATTTATTATTGCAAACCTATTTAAAAGATAAGAAAACTGAGATAATGTTTAAAACAAGTGATTGGTAAACATAGAACTCAATGTTGTTGTAGACTAAAAACTTCTTAAATGTGATCACTGTTTTAATCCTTCTCCTTTTCCTCACATTATTACATATGGAACAGGATGCATATTGAGGGCATAAATGAAAGCATAATTCAAACTGAATCACACAGACCATATCTGAGATCGGAAAGGCAACAGGAACAAAAACAGAAACATAAAAAAAATCTTTGGGTAATTGTGTCTTTACATAACCTTCCTGTGCATAGATGATTTCTCCTTTCTTTACCCCGGAATGAAAGATTATACAGTTACAGCAAAAGCGAAAGCTTAGTAAACTCCATCATAGGGAACCAGTGAGGAGGCACCGCCAAGGCCCTGGGCCTGGACCCGGCCCTGTACATACATGGAGTCAACCCTCCCCTCAGGCAGGCTCAGCCGAAGCCTGAGCTGCCCTGTCTACAGTCTTTATGTCTTTAGTCGGTTCAGTTTTCTTGAGGGCTGATGTCAAAAGCATCACCGTAGTGCCCTGGACAGGTGGCTCAGTTGGATAGAGCATTTCCCATACACCAAAAGGTTGAGGGTTCGATTCTCGGTCAGGACACATACTTAGGTTGCAGGTTTGATGCCCAGTCTGGGCTCATATGCTCATATGGGAGGCAACCACTTCATCTCTCTCTCTCTCTCTCTCTCTCTCTCTCTCTCTCTCTCTCTCTCTCCAATAAGAACATATCCTCAGGTGAAGATTAAAGGTGGTGAAGGGGTTGCTGAAGAACATAAATGCATAGCCGATGGGTACAGACACTCGTTGGGGAGGGCCAGGGAGATGGAGAGGGTCCTGGGTGGAGGTGGGCAAAGGAGGGTGAAATGGGGGCATCTGCAATAGTGTCAACAATAAAAATTTAAATAAAAAGTGCAGCACTTCTAAAAAACTCACAACAATAAAACATCACCTAAGCTTGGCCATCACATCTGCTTTCAGTTCTCTTAAATGCATTTTCCTTTTTTCCCTCTACAACAAGGCAATAGAAATATTTAAAATCCTGCCTTGATTCATTATTTTTTAAAACATGACATAAACTTTGGCTCTATCTTCCCTTTGTATTTTCTATGATTTCACATAAAGGAAATGACTTTTATACCTTAAAACATCATACTGATAATTCTACTAAGCATATTTAAAATTAGATATAGCTCAAGAAACACATTTCTGTCACTTATCTGAACTCACTGTATATATACAATATTTCCAAGTTCCATATGTCTTTTGAATGAAAAATTTCCTCTGGAGGGAGGTACCAAGGTTCTATTAACAGTCAAAATACTTAAAACACAAAATTTTCCCAATAAAATTGTTAGAGAAGACCTCCAGAGTGTCTGAATGTCTTCCAAAAGACCCAGTTTGCTGGGATTCAGGGCATTTGAAACACATTCATATGGCTTGAAATTGCAAGTTGATTTAAGCATTCCTATTGCTCCCACCCATATAGGGAAAAACACACAGAGCATACTTTAATGTTACAGTTTTGTTGTATTTCCTAAGAATTTCTTTAAAATTTTGTCATCTTATTGAAGTATTCATAGCAAAACTCAAAAAGTTTGCATTGATTAAAGGCCAGACCTTCCTAATGTTTGAGAAAAATACAATTTATTCTTTTTTCCCCTGAGCATCCTGGTTGAGAATTCAAAATAGGCGTGAAGCCCAGCCTGCATGGCTCAGTGGTTGAGTGGTGACATATGAACCCGGAGTCAGGGTTCAATTCTCGGTCAGGGCGTATGTCCAGTTTGCAGGCTCGATCCCCAGTGTGGTGTGTGCAGGAGGCAGCCTATTAATGATACTCTCTCATCACTGGTGTTTCTCTCTCTCTCTCTCTCTCTCTCTCTCTCTCTGACATCAATACATCCATAAAAAAAAATTAAAAAGAGCTGTATTTCTCTCTCCCTTCCTCTCTGAAGTCAATAAAAATAAAGCAAAAAGCCCCCAAAGAAACCAAAGTAGACATGTAAATTAATTTGATGATGATCATTGAATGCTATATATAACCTCATATTATGAAAGCATTTATGTCTCTCCTGGAAACTGAACATAAACTCAAATCTTCACTTATGTTGGATTCAGTTTATTTATACCTGGCTGGAGTAGGAGGAGCATAGCACATTTGTGGAAACACATTCTTAGTGTAGAAATCAACTCAAAGAGACCAGGGGAATTCAGGGTTTTGCTCATGATGACTAGTTCCAGAAGTTGGGTTGGATGTCTTTGAAGAAGTTTTCCCTAACCTCCAATAGCTTCCTTTCCTTAGTCCCTACTCTTATCAGCATCACCCGATCACTTCCTGGTGCCTTATTTTTATACTCGCACCTAAACATATGACTTGCATTTATTCACATGTCTGTTTCCAACACTAACTGTGACATCTGTAATGTGTCTTCTTTCTTAGCATGCTGGAATTTAGCAACATCCTTCAGATTAACGGATTCAAAAAAAAAAAAAAAAAACCAAACAAACAACCAGTCTGCTGCTTATATGAGAAGAAAAAAAAAACAACTCTGAGATTTCCAATTAATGAGTAAAAATGGGCTAACAAAATGTTATATAGCATTTGTAAAACTATATTTATGGAAAGCTGTTAACTTGCATAATTCAGACAGGTGGTCTTTGCATATCTTATAGAGTAGGAAACACCATGCATATCTTGATGAATTATAAATCTGTGCACCCATATCTTCCTTGACAGCATGGCTGTCTCTACTTTATAACACGGTACCTGTATGCAATCTCTCTCTCTCTCTCTCTCTCTCTCTCTTCTCTCTCTCTCTCCACTCCATTTGTTTGGTAGAAAGAAGGAAATAATGAAGACCACAGATATTGAGACTAGGAGGCAGAAGGTGTATATTTTATATACCAAAAGGAGAATTAATGTGAACATTTAAGAAAAAAAATTTCATCCAAAGCCAGAGACAAGATAGACTATAATTTCCACACAACTTCTGTCCTTTAAATCAGCCGTCCTGTGTCTGTAGCAGGGATTCATTTTCCCAAGGTCTGATAGGGCACTTCTATGGCACTTGTCTCTGTTTCCAGTGTACCGGCCACGACTATCATCAGCTTTGCCTTTTCCTAAACCACATATTTATGTTCAGATGTGCTTTCTCCTGGTCCCGCAGCCTTTCCCTTTCAACCTTCCCCAAGGAATCTGACCGAGCTCATTCCCCGACCATGTTCCAGCTTGTTTAGAGGAAACTCAATCAGTCATCTCTGCAAAGAGCCAGGTAAGAAGTGGCCTAGACCTACAGGGCCACACAGTCTGTCACAACCACCCCACTCGGCTGTTGTAAGGTGAGAGCAGCCATCGACAGCAATTGGTATATCTGTGAACCAATGAACTCCTGGCTAGAAACCAGTCAGAAGTTTAGTACTGTAGTCATTTATTCAGTCAAAAATATAGAGAGAAAGTATTATGTGCGACTAATTTGTAGGCACTTGGCTGTACGCATGAGTAAACAGAACTGGTACTTGTCCATCTGGATGTGATAGATACGAGGAGGATAATGATAATGGAGAGTCAGAGGTGTTGTGATGGGGAAAGGTAAGGGGAGCACATGGGGAAATAACTTGGGCTAATGGATTCGGGGGATCTGAGAAGCCTCTGAGGCACAGATGTAACAGCTGGGATTTAATGGCTAAAAATGAATAAAACAGTTAATTAATTTTCTAACTGAATGATGCTTCAAACTGGTTATTTTCTTTATAGATGTGCTACATTGTGTACTGCCCTATAAACTTGGACATCTGCTAGTTTTCTTATCACCCTTTTTAAGTCAGCAAACGTGGTGTATAACTCAGAGTAAGCTAGGTTGTGCTGCTAGAACATACTAACATGAACATACACACACATATGTAGAACACACTTTACTTTTCCTAGTAATGCTACATAACACTATGTTCCAAACACATTATCCAAAACTGTTTTCATGTTGCCACCCAATCCCAGGGAGCCTAAAAATGCAACCATATACCTAGAAGGTGGGATTTCAAAAAGACTGTGGAACATATTAGTAATTAACACACTACCTGGTTTGTGCTTTGTTGGGAATTCTTTTCTTAGCGCATCACAATTTTTTCCTAAATATATTTTTATTGATTTCAGAGAAGAAGGGAGAGGGAAAGCGAGAGAGAAGCATCAATGATGAGAGAGAATCATTGATTGGCTGCCTCCTGCACGCCCCACACTGGGGATCGAGCCTGAAACCCAGGCGTGTGCCCTGATGGGGAATTGAGCCTCAACCTCCTGGTTCATAGGTCAGCGCTCAACCACTGAGCCACGCCGGCTGGGCTGAGCCTGCTTCTTTACTCTACAAAGTTACTGGCCCAGAGGTACTTTCATATCTCAAGTCCCCCTCCTCCTCCTCCTCCTCCTCCTCCTTCTTCTTTCCTGGAATGATCCTAAAGCAATCAGCTAATCCACTTCATCTCATGCTCTATGAAGTTGCTGGTTCCACATTGATGTTTCTCTCTCTCCCTCTCCTTCCTCTCTCTCTAAAGATCAATAAAACATATTTAAAAATTCCAATGCCTGGGTCTCACCCCAGAGATTCTGATTTAAGTCATCTACGTTGAGGCCTAAATTTCTTGATTCATTTACATCTTATTTTAATTTAGTTCGCGCCGACCACACTTTTTCTACTACATCTTTCTCAAAGTGATGTGAATCTTTAATATATGTTATCCTATCAAGTCCATGCGCCATAAATTATGTTCTCAATTATTGTTGAGGCATGCTGTGCCTCTCTCTCTTTCATAGATCCTTCTTTATAGGAGACTTCCTGCGTAGCTAAACGAGTCTACTAGGTACTAGGTCTTTATTTTTAGATCTTCATAAAGAGTATTACAGCCATACTTTTTTTTTTTTTTAACTTTAAGAGCATGTTTTATTGGGAGCATCCTGGATATGGTCTCTATTTCCTAGCTTTGGACTTTGATTTAAGAATCTCTTACTGAGAAAGTTCTTTTTTTCTAACTCTATATAATATCTGAACTTACTGTATTTACACTGTATTCTGCTTATTCTTCAGGCAATATCTTACCAAAATGAAGATAACCAGAGCCAGCACAAACTTTTAATATTCTGCCTATAAACCATCGTGTCCAAGTCTACAAGTTCAAAAGTGCAGTTTTTATTTTGCAAGGTGCAGCGGGCTATCGTTTGCCCAACGTCTCACCACTCTGCTATCATTCAGGTCAACATGTTTCCTAAACACTCTCTCGCCATTTTCTCCTGCTTCCTATCGATGTGCCCTGATACTCAATCTTACAACCAATGCCACGTATTCTATTTGGTTACAGCTGCACCCCACTTCTTTGTTCTAGTTTAATAACAAATGTCCATAACCTCTTGGTGGTATAAGATTTAAACATTTGTGTTTTTATTTATGAGGGACTGTGGACAACAGCTGTGATTCTGATTCAAGTGGTGATGCTCCACTGGCAATGTTCACAGTGCAGGCGGCGCCCCACACGCCTCCATTCTGTGATGTAGACGGAGGTATCAGCCCATGCCGAGGCTAATGGTAGTGAGTATTATTTATTGGCTTATTTGCCATGTACACATCCTTTTTGGAGGAATATATGTTCAAATATTTTGCTAATTTTCTAATTAAGGAGATTGTTTTCTTACTGTTGAGTTTAGAGAGTTTCTAAAATGTATTTTGAATACAAGTCTCTTGTCAGATATGTGGTTAGCATATATTTCTCTCATTGTGGATTATCTTTCCATTCATTTAACAGGGTTTTAATTTTGGTGAAGTCTAATTTATCTCTGGGTTTTTTGTTTTGTTTGTTTTTTGAAATGTGCCTTTCATGTAAAGCCTAAGAACTCCTCACCCGACTATAGGTCACACATCTTTTTCTCCTGCTTGCTTTTGAAAGTCTTATGTTTTTGTGCTTTACCTTTAGTTCTATGACCTATTTTGAGTTAATTTTTGCAAGATGTGAGGTTTAGGATGAGACCACTATTATTATTTCTTGCTTTCTTTTTTGTATTTTTTGTATACCTAACTGTTGACCCAATATCATTTGTTGAAAGTCTATCCTTCCATTGGATTGTTTGTGTACCTTTCTCAAAACCAGTGAGCTATGATTGTGTGAGTCTAGTTCTGAATTCTTTATTCTGTTTTATTGATCTATGTATTTATCCACCCAACAAACCACACTTTCTTGAATAGGAGAACTATGTAAGTACAAAAAAATAAGGCAGTGGGAGACCTTCAATTTTTTCTTTTCAAAAATGTTAGACTATTCCTGTCCCCTTACTTTCCCATATAATTTTAGAAACTGCTTACCTTTCTAGGCAGACTCCTGCTTGAGTTTTGGAAGGGTTGAATTGATATATTGATTGGAAAAATCAATAATGTTAAGATATCAATTCTCCCCAAAATGACTCATTTTTCTGCATCAGAGTACTAGTGTTTTTTTGTTTGTTTGTTAAGTAATGACTAATATTTGGGCAGAAGGTCCAGAAAATAGAATAGCCAAATCATTTTTAAAATGAACAAAGTTAAGGACTTATGCTACCTGATTTATTACTATATTCTTACTATCTTATAAAGCTATAATAATCAATAAATGTAGTATAAGTGAAAGGGTAGACATATAACAATGGAACATAATAAAAATTTAAAAAGTAAATGCAAGTATATATGAGCAACACATTTTTGGCAAAGGTACAAAAGAAATTCAAGAGAAAATAGTCTTTTTAAAGAAATTGTGCTAGAAATATTGGACTTGAATGTTGAAATAAATGAACCTTGACTCATAATATGCATCTTCTAGAAAAATTACCTGAACTGCATTATAAATCTAAATGTTAAACATAAAGCTAAAAACTTCAAGAAGAAACCATAAGAGTACGTCTTTATAACTTTGGGTTAGGTAAAGATATCTTAAGATACAAAAAGAAGGCATGCCCTAACCGGTTTGGCTCAGTGGATAGAGCATCGGCCTGCGGACTGAAGGGTCCCAGGTTTGATTCCGGTCAAGGGCATGTACCTTGGCTGTGGGCACATCCCTAGTAGGAGGTGTGCAGGAGGCAGCTGATCGATGTTTCTCTCTCATCGATGTTTCTAACTCTCTATCTCTCTCCCTTCCTCTCTGTAAAAAATCAATTAAATATATTTTTAAAAAAGAAGGCATTAAGAGAAAAGTAATAATTCAAATGTCATGAAAATTTAAAAACCTTTGTTCTTCTTAAGACACAGTTAAGAAAATGAAAAGACAAGTCAAATAGGAAAATAATTGTAATTATTTATCTGATGAAAGACTGGTATCTAGAAGATATAAAGAAATTTCTTAGTTCAATTGAAAAGAAGTGAGCAAAAGACTTGACTATATATCCCTAAAAATGAAGCTGTTATGTAAGAGTATGGCAGTTTGCTCTGTCTCATTAGTCTCCAGGGAAATCATATGTTATTCTTTGGTAAGAATAGGATAATTACTTTTTCAAGTGTCCATTATGTTCACAATATTTACAACTGTTCATGTCAGTAGATGGTTGTTGGAAAGTGGGCCACCTAGGTGTTTAATCATTAAGGACACAGTTTAAGGCCTGTCTCGGTTTGCTCTAAAGACCTTTAAATGTTCTGCACATGTTCTAGTTGAGATAAACAGGCTATTTCCTACTCTAGATTCTGTTTACTAATTAGATGTCAGATTTCAGAATTAACTCCTTTGACAAAACAAGGTGAAAAGTCTGCTGTTGCATCAGCACTTTCTTTTACTTTCAAATGTTGTCAGACAATATTTTCCAGTCAATTCCGAAAATTTCCTGTTGTTTCATCTTCTGTGTTATTGAGCATTTCAATCAATCAAATTATTTAAATCAATTAAATCATTTGAATAATATTCAATTACATTTTATTGCAAATGTTTTCTGTATGGCCTTTAAAAGCTTTGCCTTGATTTTGGGGGCCTTTTTTCTATTTTCTTTTTCCATCTTTGGTTTTTTTGAGAAACAGGCATCCTGAAGTTCCCTTTCTGGGTCAGTCTAATCAGCGTTTGCCTTCTAGGAGTTATCTTTCTGAGGTTCTGATCAACATCATTGGTGTTTCTCTCTCTCTCTCCATTTCCCTTGCTCTCTGAAAGCAATATACTAGCATATATATATATAAATATTTATTCAGAATATTATTTGGAGCCCCCTGTAGTTCATAAAACATTGCTATCCATTGAGCCGAAAAATCTTATTCCCTTTCTTTTCTATGGAGTCTCTGAAATAAACAATATTGTTTAAATCAAATGTTTCCTAGAGTGGCCACTGAGAACCCAAATCAGCTTTGGTTAAATGATGGCATTTAGAAAGAGAGGCTTAAGCATTAGTATTGTGGTAAGAGTACATGTGAAAAGCAGTTCTGTTTTGTTTTCCTAGAAGAGAAAAGGTCTGGACGTAGATGACAGCTGGTGAGAGTCCGTGGGGATATAATGCTTGTGCAGCCTTTGTCCTGGGCTCCAACCTGACAGCTGACCACTTCTGAATGCAGACCTACAAACAGGTGCCTTTCTGCAGGTCGAAAACCAAAAAACCTCTCTCTGTGGCTGAAACCTGAGTTCTGAGGGCACAAGTCTAGATGCTGGAGAACCATTTTCATTTTATTGGTGACTCACAAAGAAGTTTGTCCAAGTGGATGCCAGTCTGGTGAGAACTACAGACTCATTGGTCTCTGAGGCCAGCTTAACAAGAAGGCTTGTGTGACCTATGCCTGTGTCCTACTCTCTGATGTACCATCCATGACAAACAGCACACTTACACAGCACCGCACAGAACAATAACCAGAGACATTTAAAGAGACAAAAAGGAATGGCCTGCTCCCGCCAAGAATGCCCAGCCAACGGAAAGCAATAGCAAACCCCAGATACCAACCGGAACCCAGAGCCTTGGCTCTAAGGGAATGGGGTTCATGACTCAACCCTAAGGGAATGGGGTTCAGACCTGCTGCTACCTCACAATGTTAGTGCAGACGCCACAAGGCTCCATCAGCAAGGCGCCTGGTCAAAGGCTGGGGTGTGCTGCCACCGTGTCTTAAAGGGACCTCAAGGAAAATTCTGCAACTGGACAGGACCACCCAGATGAGAACAAGTGAAGGCCCTCTATTCAGAGCTTGTTACAGCCAGGGAGGCAGTCAGGATGACTTGCATTTGGCAGAGACTCACAGGCAGGCTGGGAAGTTTGAAATCTGTGTTGTGGGAAAAGAGAAGGTTCCAGGAAGGCCCAGATGAGAGGCTGTGGCTCTTATAGACGGGATGGACTAACTCGAACCTGCAGTTCTATGCGATTGCTTAAGGAACATAGCTGGCTTTTCCTGGTTGGCCCTGAGCCGAAAGCAGAGGCCAGCATGAAGGAAGCTGGTAGTTACTGATTAGGTCCTGGCCGTTCCGCTCTGAGTGCTACAGAGATTGTGGTTTTGCTTCCTGGGCTGATGGCTGCAGATCGCGGGTCAGGCTTTAGTTTTACGTACGGCCTGGCTGTTGTTGTTTGTATGTTCTGTCTACCCAGTGCTTGCCAAGGTTTGGAAGATGATCGACTACAAAGGAGCAGGGGGGAATTGTCCATATCCTGATTGTGGAGGTGGCTTCCACGTCCACATACGGTTGTTAAAATCATAGACTGAAACTCCTTCAAAGGATGAATTATACTTTATGTAAATTGTAGCTCAATGAACTTGACTTAGAAAAATCAAATTAGACACATTTGCTCTCTGATTTTCCCCAGCAAAGTTCAACTGTGTTTATGTGAGCACAGAGGTGCATCGTGAGTTCTATTTAGAGCAAGTAAAATGGGAGGCGAGAGAATGAAGAAATTTAGAGTCTGTGAAGCTGGATGTGATACAACACAAGATCAAGCCTGTGCAAAGAGGGGAGTGCCTCCAAGAAGGGACTGATGCGTGGTGTGAAAGTGGTGAAATGACGGACCCCAGCGAGAGAAGAAACTCATCCATAAGGCTCACTGAGCCAATGGACGTGAGGGAAAGTCAGGAGTAGACGGGTGGATGCTTGAATCTATGATTTTATAGACGGTGCAATTTTCATTAGTGACAAATTCTAGGCTGAGCTGTAGAGAGGTAGAGAAAAGTAATTGCAATAAGAAGTTCATGGAGAGGGATGGATCGTCGATGGGGAGGGTAAGGGCAATGTGAATGACGCAGCAGGTTCAGAAGAGTGGAAAGATGTAATTTATCTGCAAATGTTGTTAATAAATGAGGGAAAGTGTCCACAGGGCTGCCATGTTCATGAGCATTTTTCCCTGTGGAAATGAGATGGGAAGGGGTTATGGGGCCAGATTGCATAAGCCTCAAAGAAAAATTGTTTTTCACCTTATTTTTTTTAGATGACAGTGGTGGGTGTGGGGGAAGGACATGTGTAAGACTTTCAACAATAAAGATTTATAAAATAAAGTGACAGTGGTAGAACTTTGAAATGGAAGTTGCATCAATTAGTGTGTAGGAAATGTACTCACAGTGTTCCCCAATCCTAATGTAGCAGGAGTGTCTGAGAACCAGCAGCCACCCCTAAAGGCTGTCGTGCCCTCAGGAGGCGGTTACCTTTCAGGAAGCAGTGGTTGGGGGAATCTGGGGGTGTCTGTGACTCCTGGAGAGAGCTTCAGCAGCCTCTGCATCATTATTGCTGCTGGTTTTGTTGTTCTTCATGATATTGTGCCTTCTGTCCATCTAGAATCTTTACTCCTCATCTCTTATCTCTGGCATCTTCACTGACTTCTAGCTCATCTTTATCTAATACACTCAGCTCAAACTCTCCCCTTCTGCCACTAAAGACATGGCTCTAACCACTTAGGGATGGAAAAAGACCAGAAGGGAAAGAGA
>NW_006293349.1:4963203-4965459 GCF_000327345.1 Myotis davidii
AAAGAGCTGGGAAAAAGAGTAAAAAGCATGAGACAAATATTTTATCCTTCATTAATGTTATCAGTGTATTTTCCCTCTTTTCTGCTATATGCCATTTGTTCTGTTTTTGTGATTTGTGTTTTTTTTTTCAACAAGGCGATGGATTAATATATCGGTAGGTTCTTTTTCATGCCATTCAGGCATCTTGAATGTACATGTTATTGGTTATGTAACAGATGCCTAACTCTATCAATAACACACCATCAAATATTTAAATATGTTGATAAATTATTTATTATTATTCTAAAAGGAAGATGAAATTATACATGTTTGAGTAGCATGTGTTTTTTTTTTATAAATATGATCATGAATTAGACTCAAATAAATGTTTTTCTGTTTCCATATATTTTTTTAGAGATTTAGGCTTCTCTGACAAAGAGTTAAAGTGCTCTGAACCATGATTTCTATCCTCTTCTCTTCCTCAAGTCCCAGAATGTTAATGCAAAATTAAAAGTTGAATAGGCAAAACAAGAACGAGAGAATAGGAACAGAAGTTATATCTGGCTGCTTAGATGACTAGGAATATGATGGCAATTTGGGGCATCCTCATTGTGCACACATGACCTTTGCAATGTTACAGGAAAATCCTCAGTATCACAGTAGCTTTTTAGTACACTAATAATCAGAAAGGTAGAAATCTTCTGATATGTGTGAATGTGTATATTTTTAATATTCAGGGTATTAGGAGAGCTTTTACTCTAGTCTCTGGAAACACAGCTTTCCATATCTTAAGTTAATTGCATTTCCAGCTCTCCTAAGAGCAAGGATAATTTTTAGCAAACAAACTAAGGTTGCTTTAACTTGACCCAGCCACCGTGAAAAAAACAAAAAACAGCTTTAAAACTCACTTTTTCTCTTACTTACCATGTGTCTGAGCTCATAATTGATTTCCACAAAAATTACTGTTACAATGCAGGGCCACTTCATGAGTTTAATTACTGATTGTTATTTACTGATTATTACATCCCCCCAACAAATAACAAGAAAAATAAAGGAAACAGGAAAAAGGAAGAAAAGTAGGAAAACATGGTGATTTCTATGCATAGATATGCCTTTCTTAATATCATTTGCATCCCTAAGCTTATCTGTAATGGACTGCCCATGGGTATCATGGAACCGGGTGACTATTAGCCAATTCAAACAACGTAATTTATTTGAAAAAGGACTTTTCAAAATGTGACTGATCATTGCTGGTCAACACAGCTGAAGTGGAAATAAAATATCAGCCCTATTGATTCCGTTTTGTTAAGAGAAATTAAAAAACAACATGAGCTTGTATATCAACATAATCTCACATACATCCCTGAAAGTAATTTATTTGGTCCTATCATTTATTATCCTTAGGTAGGTCCCAAGTATGATGACTAACCAGCCAACTGAAGGACACTTTATTATTCACACAAAATAATAATTAAAAACACAAGATGATAAAAAGAGCTATTGGGGATAATACTGTGCTCCATTCCAATGTTTATTGAGACAGCAGTGTCCAGAAAAGTTCTCTGTTGATAGAGTTCTGTTTTTTATCAGAGTAACTTAAAAGTTTAAGGTAGTGTTAAACTAGGTATTTAAGGCCTTAGAAAGAAACAATAACTTTATTATCTAATATTGCTCTTTTTTAGGTGACAATGCTGTAGTCAAATAATATCAACAAGTGAAAAGTCTATTTACTGGGGAGCAAAGCCTGTAAAATAGTAATTCCAGAAGCTACACTTGTACAATCAAAGTGGCATGCTCATAAAAATGACAAACTGGATATAATGCAAAACGAATACTATCATATTAAAAATAAAATTATTAAAATGTAGAAGCTAATTCAATTTGCGATGTAATCTCTTAATAAACAGTCCGGTCCTTGTGTTTCCTACGGTCACGTCTTGACAGTACATGGCAGCTGCTCAGTGTCAGCTCCTCAAAGTAGTAATGCCCCTTGAATGGAATTAGCTCAGATATGTACACTTTCTCAATTAACTTTGGCTTTGCTTTGCCTGGATTATTCTCTCATTTGGAGACACTATCGTTTCTCTACCGGAATCTAATAAAATGCACTTTGCATAATCTTACTCAGTTTACCCACCCAGGGCTCATAAAATTGAGTGGCATCTGATATTAACAAATATCTTTTAAAAAATATATATTTTTTTATTGATTTCAGAGATGAAGGGAGAGGGAGAGAGAGAGATAGAAACATCAATGATGCTGAAACCGGTTTGGCTA
>NW_006293349.1:4965655-4970516 GCF_000327345.1 Myotis davidii
ACACTCAACCAATGTTGGGCAAAGGACTAACTTTTTCTTTCCATTTCCAAATTCATGTCTCCAGGTGAATTCCCCCAAATCCCAATTTGTACCTAGTAGGTGATCCCATCCATCTTTGCCAGAGTGAGAATTACAGGCAGAGAAAGAGAGTGAATTGTGAGACACTGGGGTGTAGGCAGAAAACAGATGTGGCATTCTGTCCATGTGGTAGAAATAATTTACAAGAACTATTATGACTCTGATATTAAAATGCGCATGAGAACATTGCCTTCCACTGTGCAGTGTCATGAGATCAGAGTTGTTTAAGGGAACAGGAGGGTTTAATTATACTCAGGAATAACACACAGCTAGGATTTGTCATTGTAAGTATATTGTCCTATGCAGGCACAAATTAAAAAATAGGAACTATATTAATGTAGCAGCAAAAAAATCCTTCTATATTCCTCCCTCTCTATTTCTTTCTAGTCGTGACAGATTTCCTTAAAACAATCCTTTCTTATGCATTCTCTGGAATTGCCAGGGACACATATGGGAGGCAGTTGACCAGACTTAAAAACAGTGAGCTAACATTGAGGAGAAGGGCAGCTCTAATAACGATGATGAGCACCAGGAATTTAATCTAGTGTCATTTGCATTAGACCTTGAGTATTCATCATTTATAATAGATATTTCCTCACGTGCTTTAGAATGTTCTTATATGATGAGAATTTCTGTTAAATCTAAGCTAAAAACACATTGCTATTTAATGTCAGAGTTAGAACTAGTACTTTTTTTTATTGTTCTATCATCTTTCTCTATTCAGTGGAATTCAATAACCACAAAAGCAATAACTATTGTACTAAGTAAACTACCTGAATACTTTGTAAAATTATAAGTGATTTCTATAATAATCAAGACAACATATATGTTGTAGCAAAAAAAAGTTGCCTGTAGTAAGTTCAACTGATTATATTCATTACTAAATGTAGCTACCTAGAAAAAATCCGTATTTTCTATTTTTGTTGTTCTATCTTAGTTAAATTTGATTTCTTCAACTTGAATCTAAAAGAGAGAAAGAAAACTTTGATCTGTTTGCAAATGCCAGTTGCCAAACCACTAAGTATCAATCTTCTAAATATGGTATTAAACGGATCAGAATGACTGAAACTGAGTTTTGCTTGTTATAGCTAAATGTCAGGGGACAGCTTTTCTCTGTCTCACTGGCCCAATGTCCCTTGCCGGTGATTATTTAACCTTTGAATGCATAGACTGTAATAGCGAGGAAAACTCAATACTCAGAATGAAGATGTATTTGCTATTGAAGGTCCCCAAATTGGAAACCTAGTTTTAGATGAAATGTTTGGCTGCAGATATCATGATTGGATATGTGTCTATATTAACCTTTTAGAAACGATGTTATAAGTCATAGTTCACCATGCTTTCCAAAAACCCACATGTAGTCCCTACAGAAAATGGGAAAATCTGCTCTACCACTTGTATGCATTTAAGAGCAATTGAATGGTAAATGGTAATGGGCCCTGACTCTGCCTGGGGGGAAGCAGGCTTCATTCTAGGAGAAGGAGAGCGAGCGGAACACTTTCTGGAGCTTCTGAGTAGGGGTGCTTTCAAGAGCCTTAAAGGTTCACGTCACCTGTTTACAATTGTACACTTTAATCTCTGAACCTAACTTTTTTCTTGGAGGTGTGACACTTTTTAGATATAAAACAATTATTTTTATTTGTGACAATAAAATAAAATAAGTAAATGTAAGGGAAACAAAATCAAGGAACGATAGAAAAGATAGCATTGAATAAAGGAACAGGGATAGAGAACTATTCTAGGGAGGATTAGAAGAATTAGAAGGGGGGGTATGGTGACAGCCATCCACTGAATATCTGCAGACACATTTCTGAGGTGGCTGCCATTGGTGGAGTTCACAAACTTAATGATAATGGGCACAATGCTGGACTCTTCGGTGATAGGATACTGCATATCTTCCTCATGGATAATATCTCCATTACTGACTCTATCCCAAAAGGTAGAAACAATGAATTAGTTATATCTGTGATCATCTCTGGTACATTGTCTAAAGGAGATGTATATTATATGTAGCTGGTTATGAAATAATAGTCTAGAGCTGCGGTTCTCAACCTGTGGGTCGCGATCCCTTTGGTGGTCGAACAACCCTTTCACAGGAGTCGCCTAAGACCATCCTGCATATCAGATATTTACAATATGATTCATAACAGTAGCAACATTACAGTTATGAAGTAGCAATGAAAATAATTTTATGGTTGGGTCACAACATGAAGAACCATATTTAAAGGGCCAGAGGTTGAGAACCACTAGTCTAGAGTATTCCTTCTTGTTCTTTCAAAGGGGGAATTTATTAACTATATAATTTATTATATTGTCCGAATTAAAAGGGTGCCTGTTATAAGCAGGACATTTATGATGGTAATTGGTTACAAGAGAACTATTAAAATGTTTGTTGTTCCCAGGAATTAACATATATTTAGATAGTTATTTTATAACTTGAAGTTTCTACATTTTGACTCTCCTCGCCCCTTTTGCTCACCGTACCTCCTGCTTCTGACAACCATCAATCTGTTGTTCTCTGTATCTACGAGCTGTTTTGTTTTGGGTTTGGGTTTTAGATTGCATGTGCAAGGGAGACCAGTAGTATTTGTATTTTTCTGTCTGACTTCTTTCACTTAGCAGAGTATCTGCAAGGTCCCACTGTTATTGTTTTTCAATTTAAGGTTAAAATGAGGGGTGGGTATTAGAAAACCAGGTGGATGAATATTAGCATGTCTGTCTTTAACTGACAATTGTGTAATTACTTCTCCAAATAGGAATTAGAAGGTTCATAATTGAAAATCAAGATATTAGTGTTTAGTACTGTGTTGTTTATGGGAATATCGAAATACTAAAAATGTAGGTGGCAAGCTGGCACTTTGTTTTTGAGTTCAAAAGGTCCAACAGAAATGTGTGGCCCATGAAGTGCTCAGATTTTTCACCATTAAGACTGAAAGGTATGAGCTTGAGTTTCTGAATTTTTAAAAATTAGAATTGTATTCTTCTAGGTCTCGAGGGATAGATTCAATGTTCTCCAGATACCGACAGTTCACTTGACAACTCATTCGTTGTATTCCTGGGGGTGCCCAAAAGCATGTAGGGCTTGTCTCTGTCCTAGTCATCATAAATCTCCATAAAGTTATTGATTTTTATGTAAAAGCCCCACGCAGCTTTTACTCCACCTCAGGATCTATAAAAGTACAGTTTTCTCTGTTGTTATTCCACTTGTAGCACCCAGCTGCTAGGCAGTCTTTTGAGAATGACACGGAGGTGTCATTTGAAGCGCCTATCTATGCGTGGTGTTCACCAGTGGACCCAACGGCTGAGGAGAGGGTAATAAATGTCATGAAGTGCCATATGCTGCTTGCGGTTTCTCCGTCAGTGGATGTAGAATGTAATGACCCTCCTTAGGAGCTGGCGTGAGTCTACAGCCCTGCCGGGTTTCATGTACGGAGGTCAGCATGGCTGTCCTGGCCTCTTGGCTGGTATTCTTCTACTCAGAGGTAGAAAGAAGAATAAAAAGATGAACAGTAACCCCAGCTTAGAATAAATCCTGTTAAGAATGATGCCCTGACTCTAAGGAGAGGGTTGTGATCACTGGGTACATGAGGTTCCTTGCACCAGGCTGCTAACACTGAGTCATTGGTTAACTAAGCGAAGTCAACAAGATTGTGTCCTTCTGATGACAGGTCTATTGGTCTGTCAACCATGGGCCGGTAACATGGGTGAAATGGTTCAACTCAGTCATTGGTAGAACATTGTGCCTCTGTAATTCTTTCTGATTTATGTCACAGGCAGTTTTGTCTCCCAATATGATTTATATAGTAATGAATGAAAAATACAGTCCCTCCCACTAAGACATTTAAAAGTGATATATGATGCTTATCATTAACATATAATAATCACCTTTACAATATTTTGTTTGCGTCTTGGATTCTTTGTTTTATCTTTCTTCTTGCCACTGCTGTTTAATTTTGGTTTGATTTTTTTGGTTTGTTTCGCTTCCTCCCTGTCCCCCCACCCCCGACCGGTGAGGTCAGGTGGCCATGGCCTAGAGACGTCAATGAGTGGAGAGTTCAGTTTCAAGCTCTCATCTGTGGATATATATTCATGGCTCATATAGTTATTCTGCTACGATGGACCCTCTAACTAGAACTCAATGTCTGAGCTTCTCTGGCTGAGGACAAACTAAAATAAAAATAAAAAAAAACCAAACAATAAAAAACAACCTCCTCAAGGAAAATGTGAGTTGCTGTTAGCTACAAAACCCGGAATACATTCTGAACATTTAATACCACCTATTGGTCTCTTCCTGCAGAATCCCTACACAGCACCAGGGTATAACACTCCGCAGGCTGGCAAAGAAAAGGTGTGGGGAATGATTTACAAATATTGACAGTGATATATCCTGCATTCTGCCAACTTATTTCTTTACTTGGGCTCATTTCTTTCTTCCCGCGACACACATTTGAACACACAGGACCTCACAGCCACTGTGCTAGGCAGACATTGCAAGAATAGAGGATGAATAACTACATCCTGTTGATAAGGGCGTTCTCTCTCTAGTATGGGTAGCACAAATATTGAAAACTATTTCCTCAATTCCTGCTAAATCTATATGTTTTTATTGATTTTTTTTTAGAGAGAAAGGGTGAGGGAGAGAGAGATAGAAACATCAATGAGAGAGGAACATCATCAAATGGCTGCCTCCTGCATGCCCCCCTACTGGAACATAAAGTATTTAAGACATAAAGACTCCGTGGTAAACACGGCAACACAGGCATGTGCCCTGACCAGGAATCAA
>NW_006293349.1:4973464-4974179 GCF_000327345.1 Myotis davidii
AATAAAGAAAATAAGACTTTCTAAGAGCATCAAATACATGTTTTCTTATATACAAACATATACTCCTCTCTCTCTCCCTCTCTCTCTCTCTCTCTCTCTCTCTCTCTCTAAATATATTAGTAAACACCAAAGAATCTGATGTCTCTATTTTAACTGAAAGCAAAACATTTTTTCAGACAAAAATGTTGGGTAACTTCCAAGATAGTATGCTATGCAAAATCTATCAGAATAAATTATTAAAACTCTCATACTAAACCATTTAATCATTCCCAGACCACTTTAGATCAGAAGTCAAGATAGTTTACCCTAAGGTTTGTTTTATATTGATACACACAGTAAATTGTTAACAATATTTAAAAAGTTGGATATTTAACGCGGAGGGGTAGTCTATATAACAATTATGATATGACTGCAATGAGCCCATAGTTTTGCAATTTAACAACTTCTTTCCTTTAGGTGTGGGAGGGTATTTTTCCAGTTTGTTCCCACCAATCTCTACTGTTTTGATTCTGCTCCAGTTGCCAAGTTTCATCTTCTGTCTGGTGGGAGTCATTCTCAGGTATTTGAAGGCATTCAAAGTGTGGCCAACTCCTTGCAAAGCCATAGGACATCCCCCAAGATTTTAGATAATAGAACGTCTTCACATCTCATTTTCTCCATATCCAGGGCTCTTTTATTTTCTTTAGACAGAGTGTTCATCCCTCTCCTATTAGAT
>NW_006293349.1:4974609-4979927 GCF_000327345.1 Myotis davidii
AAAGACTACATTGTAAACATCAATTTGCTTCTCTGTTCAAGTCGATTACATCAAAAATAATGTCGTTACTTACCTGGGGTAGGAAAGGTGCACTACCATTGTCTGCAGCTTTTCCAGAAGACGGGTGTGTGGCCAGCAGAAAGTGTGCAGAGGAAGGAACTGTGCTTCATGGCTTGCTATTGATGTCCATTCCCATTCTTGCATAATTATGTGTGGATGCATTGTCATGTATGAGCTATATGTACATGCTATCCTTATATTCTCAGGAATGGGTCTTTATGTAATTTAAGGAGTGTGTCTATTGATAACTTTTACATTAAAAACTAAAAATTTTACAAACTGTTCAGCGAGTAAGGATATTAGTGATTATTTGAATTGCCCTGTCTGCACTGGGACTGTAAAAACATGCCCATTAGGAAGAAATATATGTAGTTTAAAACATTCTGAAAGAAGGCTACAGCGGTTGTATTTTTCATAAAGATCCAATTATGTAGTCACTGAATTATAGAGGTTAAAGTCACTTTATAAAATTTTAGCAAAGTTTTCACATTGATGGAGATGTAAATACTTAATCTCCTAGGGAAAGTAATGCTATCTCTATATCAGTATTGTCATGCTATTCACCATTTTGAGAAAACATTTTGCTTTACATGATCTTAGAAATAATCTCCTGGAAGCCAGACAAACACAGAACAGAAAGTCATGTTATCAGAAAGTCATGTACCTTTAGTGCACCTCTAACCTCCTCCTCGGGTTCCCACCGGGAAGTGCGGCGGTCACTTTCATGAGGCGATGTGATGGGACACAGGGTGTGCAGATATTTAGCTAAGCGTCATTTCTGGGCATGTCTGTGAGGGTGCTTCTGGGTGAAATTCGCATTTTCATGTGTAGACTCAGTAAAATCCATTGCCCCCCAAATGTGAGCGGCCATCATCCGGTCCACGAAGAGGCGGGGGCAGCGAGGAGGGCCCGGCTGCCTGTGCGGGGGCTGGGACATGCGTGGCCAGGTAAGAGCCGCCCAGGAAGCCCACGGATCCCGGGCCAGCGCTCCCAGACACAGGACTGTGGCCTAACGCATGTTGGCTGTTGGAAGCCCCCGGCCTGGGGGCTGTTTGCTGTGCAGCAACAACCGGACGATACAGATGTAGCCTCTGTTTTCTCTTATCTGTACTTCACTGATTTTAGGGAGAACCAGAGGACCCATGAAGTCATCTAAAAGGCATCCAGTATTTTCACCTCCTTTCAGGAATTCCTTCACTCATAACCATGCCTCCACACGCTTAAAGCACATTTCTCAGCAATGTTACTTAGAGCATCCTGGGGAAAACAGCGAGATGTTTGGGGAAAATATCTTCTCCAATTGATGAAAAAAGTAGCCTGTGTAGGTCTTAAAAATTGCTTCCTGCTTTAGGAGCAGATGGACTAGGAAGAATAATCAAAGTAAAATATCTGCAATGCTACTGACTAAGGCATGGCAGGTAGCATTAGAAAGTGCAATTAAAGGCGTGAGACTTGGGGCCGAAAGAAAGTCACCCTTCGGAAGCACAGATAGGTGGAGAATGGAAATGCCCGATAAGTGAAAATACCAAGAGATCTGAGCAAACACAGCGGGCAGTCATTGGGCTTTTTAACGGCAATGGGGGAAAAAAAAACACTAATCCAGCAAATGGAAAATTGTCCGGGATTTGTGCTAGAAGAAAATTTTCTACTTGATTTTGATGTTGATTTCAAACGCAGATTCAGGAACAGGAAAATTGAAGGGAGTAATGAAAAGATTCTCCAATACGATTAAGGGACTGAGGTACTAATATATGAAAAAGATTAGAAAACACAAATGCAGAGATCTTAAAAAGTGAGTGGATGGAAATAGGACAGCGGTCTTCAAATCCATGAAAGTTACATGATACTTTTAAAAAGATTTTCTTATTTATTTAAGCACTCAGAAGAACTCTTTGAAAAGTTTAATCCATATTATATTACATTAAAAATTAAACACTTTTCTCCCCATACAGGGAAGGACACAGAAGAGAAAATTTAATGAAATATAGTTATCATTTCTAAAAAAAAAATGGACAGGAAGATCGTAATTTTTAAAATTCTAAACATGAAGTAGGTATTGGTGGTGATAATAATTGCTTATTATTTCTAGATTAAAGCACAAACTAAGTTATGTAAGTGCTGCCATTGGATTTATTTCCTGTTTTCTGCCAAAAATATTTGAAATTATATCTTATAGCATACATATAAATGAAAACCAAATAAATTAGAAATATGATACCAAAACATGGTACACCCCAAAAAATCTTCATATAATTGTGTTTAAGCATTAAATTTACCTCTCAGCTTTCTATCTAAGACAACACTTCAGAGAGGCCAGGTTATATAATTTTGTACTCAAATGAGGCAAGCCTACTCATCAAAAGAGATAAATAAAATCATGAGGAAGTCAGAAAGTTCAGAGAGGTAGTTCCTCATGCCTCCCTTACATCTACTTCTGATTTCATTCGAGTTTTATTGTGACACCTTAGGAAAACTGCTTGCCATTCTCAGCCTCATTTTACTGGGCTGTACAATGACAGTTATTGGATTTATTTTATCTTAGGCAGATGTTTTGGGGTAATTCTTTGATGCTTTAACTTGAACTCCAATGAGAACTGTTCTAACCTAAGGTAATAAAATATCCTATTGCAATGTTCCCTGCAATATTTTTTTTTCATTATTTATTTTCCATAATAACAGCAGAGGGAAATTTTTAGCTCAAATACCACTGCAATAAATGTTACACCATGTCAGCCTTCCAGGAGAAAAGTAGAAAGAGTAGAACTTAGGGGAAGAAGAGTAGAAATTTCTCTGTAATTTAGGGAAAAGGTAATCAATTAGGTTTTGTCTGAATAGGTACAGAAACTGTAGTGAGGCCACTGAAATTCTCTGCAAGTGTGACCTGTGTACTTAGAGACCATAAAGAATCAATTCAGAAAAAAATCTGGGAACAGTAAGAGCCTTGTTAATATTTCTCCGCTTGCCATGTCTGACCACTTGTGGTTATGATGATTTATGATTGGTTTATGTTCGGACTTGACATTGGGAAATGTCACTTAGAGCAATGACAAGTGTTCCGCCGGGTCTGGGCCCAGTCATGGGGATGACATCATCCTCATGCCATCAGCGCGCACACGGTTCTTGCCAGTTTGCCATCTTTTCATTTTCATGATCATCATTATGAGTTAGAAGCCTCTTACCAATCATTCGAATGACCTCCGTTTCCCTCCACAGTCTCCTTCAGTGCATGATCTGCTCATTTTACTCTTTAACATCTTTCACGTTTTAGCAAAGTAGCCATTTAAAACGCATGCCGAGTGAGAGAGTAAATTACCAGGGTTAAGGGCATTTCAGATGATTGAAAATATGCCTCCTGAGCTGTTGCCTTTCCCATTTCACAGAGTTACTGCGACGGCGATGGGAGCGAGATTTCACAGGGAAGTCAGTATGTGCTGTAGGTGTTTGGTTCCAATGTACCCTTTTAAATGTTTCCCATCATCCTCATGGTAGCTGTACCTGAAATGAATAAAATGACACAGACTCGTGGGACTCAATTCTTTGACAGATTTAAAACACTCAGGCACTTGGCTGAAGTTTTCTCTTTAAGATTTCACTGAAAATGTGTAGGCCATCCCTGTGGTTGGCTGATAACTTTTCATCTGTTGTTTATAGAGAGTAACTAATTTCACATGCATTTCCATACACTACCTGAATGTATAGATCATCCAGGGTTACTTGGAACCACCAGTACCTCTGTTAGGAAGAAACAAATAAGAACTTAGATTTTGAAAAGCAAAATTTACCCAGCTGTGGCCAGGGGGCACACAACAGTGTGAAATTTATCAATGGCTATATTTTTAATCTATCTATCTATCTATATATATAGAAGGCTAATATGCAAAGTGTCCCCTCAGGAGTTCAACTGGGAGACCGGAAATTCAATCACTCGCTATGACATGCACTGACCACCAGGGGGTGGCACGAAATATGGCGGGTGACCAACAGTGGCAGTGGGCCCCTGAGGGAGCGAAGGAAGGAGGAGGCAGGGAAGCTAAGAACCTGATCGGCCCTGATCGCCAGCCAGGCCTAGGGAACTACCCCTGCATGATTTCGTGCACCAGGCCTCTAGTATTTTTATAATAAGTTACTTCTCCCTTTCTTTTGTTTTTAGTATATTTTAAATAGAAAAAATGAGTATCACATTTTTTTGTATATAAGTGTAGGTTAAAACATGGAGTTAATAAAATACATATTTTTGTTGATTTCAGATAGAAACAGATAGATAGAAACACCAATGATGAGAGAGAATCATTGATCGACTGCCTCCTGCACGCCCCACACTGGGGATCGAGCCCACAACCTGGGCATGTGCCCTGACTGAAAATCCAACCATGACCTCCTGGTTCATAGGTCAATGCTCAACCACTGAGCATGCTGGCCAGGCCCCTTCATCTTTTTTATTAACTGACTAGAGGCCTAGTGCACGAAATTCATGCGGAGTGGGGGGGAGGAGGCAGGTGGTCTTTCACCCAGCCTGCCCCCTCTTGCAATCTGGGACCCCTCTGGGGTTGTCTGACTGTCAGTTTAGGTCAGGATCAGGCCTAAACCGGCAGTTGGACATCCCAATCGCAATCCGTGACTGCTGGCTCCTAACTGCTTGCCTGTCTGCCTGATCTCCCCTACCACTTTGCCTGCCTGATCTCCCATAACCACTCTACCTGCCTGCCTGATCGCCCCTATCTCTGCTTGCTGGCCTGATCACCCCCTAACCACCTTCTGCCCCCCTGCTGTCCTGGCCTTCCCCTAACTGCCACCCTGCTGGCCTGGCCACCTCTAACCACCTCTGCCTCAGCCCCTGTCACCATGGCTTTGTCTGGAAGGAAGTCGGACATCTGGAAGATGTGCAGTTGACCCGGTCTAATTAGCATATTACCCTTTTATTAGTATAGATAGATTATACAGGATAGGATTGCTTAAATGGGGGAAGCCTTTTTCAGGAAGAGATGCTCTTGGCAGACAAAAATACATAATCCCAAATCTGGACTGATAGCCAGCCATATGCAATATACTGCCAAACCAGTCATTAAAAAATTGAACTGCTTTCTTACACCTTACACCAAACAGCTGTTGCCCTTAAAACCCCTCCTCAGCCCCCACCTTAGGTTCTGCCTTCGCAGTTCACCCAGATTAGGTTCTGATTGGTTGGTTTCTATGCCAGTCAGTGTCTCTGGGTCTATCTCCGGGCCTGATCAGAGAGGCAGGGCTGATCCACAGACCTT
>NW_006293349.1:4980025-4984927 GCF_000327345.1 Myotis davidii
CAGTTTTTTTCTAGACTCCCACCAGACTAAGGCAAAGTATAGCAACTGTTAGCAACTGCAGCTTTAAGAGTCTAAATATTTTCTCCTTGACAAAGGTCGCAGAAATTTCACATTGTAACTGCTCTACTACATATCAAATAAAATATCCCAAAGTGCAAATTGCAGTAAGTTTAGCTTTATCCAGTCACAACATTCTGTCTTCAGAGTCTTGGGTGTATTCATGGTCCCAGATGAAGATGCAAACACACCTTCACTGCATGTAAACAGAACAGGCCACTACAACCTACAGCCCATGGTGAACTGTGAGTCCCCTAAAATGTTATGCAACAATTTGGATTCATAAAGCCCAAATGAATTATTCTGGGGAGAGAATCAAGAGAGGTTCATGATTTTTTTAAAAAAATATGCTTTTATTGATTTTAGAGAGACAGAGGAAGAGAGAGGGAGAGAGAGAGAGAGAAACATGGATGAGAAAGAAAAAGGGTATTTGGCTGCCTCCTGTATACCCGCTACCTGGGATCAAACCTGCGACCCTAGCATTTGCCCTGACCAGGAATCAGACCCAGCGACCTCTTGGGACATGGGAAGATGCTCAACTAACTGAGCCGCACTGTCTAGGGCAGTCCATGATTTTGAAAGGGATTATAACTACTCATCATTTAAAAATTGCATGGCCGGCCCTAGCTGGTTTGGCTCAATGGATAGAGCATCAGCCTGAGGACCAAAGGGTCACAGGTTTAATTCCAGCCAAGGGCACATGACTGGGTTGCGGGGCTCGATCCCCCGTAGGGGGCATGCAGGAGGCAGCCAATCAATGATTCTCTCTCATCATTGTTGTTTCTATCTCTCCCTCTCCCTTCCTCGCTGAAATAAATAAAATAAATTTAAAAATTTTAAAAAGAAAAATTGCATGGCCATAAAAATATAAATTAGTTCATTTTTCATACCTTTGTTTAATGGGGAGGTTTTATTTTTCTTCATTGATAGGTCCTTCCCATTGATTCACATTAAATTTTGATACATTTATAACAAAAAGTGGATAGTATTCAATATTCTAAGAACTATTAACAGGCTGTTTTTAAAATTCAATTTGAAAAAAATGTATATTCCTCATATCTCCTGGTGAGTGCGGTTTTACTTACATTAAGTCGACTTACTTTCCAACAAGGAAATGCCGTTTGCCAATCCAAGATTCCTTGCTTCTTCAGAAGATGGGTATTAAATATGTCCCACATCTCTTCAGTGTGTCCTGAATCGCTACAGAATAGCTTGCATTTTAGTGCCGGGGGAGGGAGGTGCAAGAGTCCAGGGAACTTGAAGCAGAGGGAACTTCGATTTTTTGTTCATATTTTACTGAAACTGTCACTTTTTAAAAGCATTTCTGTAGTAATTAGTAACACCATTCTGAGCCTTTTTATCTCGGATTTTAGCCCTGATTGGTGGCAACTGCCCTTGCATTTTAGCATAAATCCAAATTACAACCAAGTATAATCTTTCTTTGCAGAAGCAATGTTTGTTTTCCCAAGATATATTTGTATTGATTTCAGAGAGGAAGGG
Organism: Myotis davidii; assembly: GCF_000327345.1. Lineage (NCBI taxonomy): Eukaryota > Metazoa > Chordata > Mammalia > Chiroptera > Vespertilionidae > Myotis > Myotis davidii. The sequence goes on from NW_006293349.1 coordinate 4,981,583, forward strand.
AAAGGGAGAGAGAGATAGAAACATCAATGATGAGAGAGAATCATTGATCGGCTGCCTCCTGCACGCCCCCTACTGGGGATCGAGCCCACAACTCAGGCATGTGCCCTTGGCCAGAATCAAACCCGGGACCCTTCGGTCCACAGGCCGATTGATGTTCTATCCACTGAGCTAAACTGGCTAGGACAGTATAGGCTTCCCTTAAACAGGAGGTGGTTTTTGGCTGTCTTCTTGTCTGAGAAAGACACCAAAGATCTGACTGGATGCTGTGTGTGTGTGTGTGTGTGTGTGCATGTTCCGACTTCCAATTTCCTAATTGCGTTTCAAAGCTAAGTGAGCATCAAAGTGTCATGTTTGAAAAGTTACCAAACTCAGAATACTTAACATGTGAACAACAGAAATAAGAAGACAGTGTCCCTCACCCTTACCCATTTCTTCTATCTGATCCCCCAAAAGGCTTTGGCTGTGTTTTACAAGTCCCAGCACCCGGCTGTGCAACGAGACAAAGCAGCTCATTGAATGGAAGTGCTAGCGACGTCCCCGCCTCGCACACACAGCGGCTGAGCACACTGTCCAAAGCGCTGGCAATGTCACTCCTTCCCTGGGCCAGAGAGACCAAACTAGATTGGAGCAAATTATCCTTTGAACTCTCAAGGACCTGTTCTGTTAGAATTTCCTATGCTTAAGCAGAAATCACAGACTGCAATATTTGCAGTGTTTCTCAGAAGGGAAAGAAGCAACAAGAACAACAACAAAAAGAAAGAAATGTGAAAAGGTATTTAAATACTAAGATTACATTCACATCAGAATCCCCAATATGTAAATGCAGTTCACGTACTTAGCATATAATTATATATTATATTGTCCTTTTCATTGAGTTTTCAATATATCCCTGTTCATTGAGTCAGGAGAGCTAAGTAAGTCTAACTGCCCTATTCCATATTACTAACTACATGAAAACGTATGTAAAAAGGCAATGATTTTGATGTTACGTACTTGCAAAGAAATTGGAAGAACATTTCAAAGAATGCCATTTGTATGTGTGAAAAGAATGATGTAGTCAGTATCTCAACTGTTAAAATATTTTACTGTTAGGGCCAGCCTGACAGGGTTGAGCCGGGCTGAGGCAGGGAGGTGGAAATTGAGAAAAGAAAGAAAGACAGGAAAGCGGGGTCAGGAGGACTCCAGTTCTCGAGGAACTGAAGCAAGTTTATTAGCCACACAATCTTATTTATACACAACACACTGAATAGGAGGTCGGTCAAGAGGAATGTATTCTTTGTTCCTCTTAATCTCTAAGGGAGAGACACAGCAGAAGGACAAGTTCTCAGCACAGCATATCTCAGTAAATAGTTACAGACTTCCTGGTGAGCTATGAAAAGCTGTTCTCATTCTACAAAGGTTGCTCTCATTCTACTGATAACCGCCATCCAAACAAGTCCGGGAAAACTGTGTGGGTAAGGGTCCCAGCCTTGCTAGCCCCTTCAGGTGCAAGGACCTTGCCAGCTTACATCTGGCCCCCAACATTTTACATGTTTGTAACTAGTGGCTATTATCTAGCTAGCTGTCACATTCGCATGGCCACTGCATTTTATGTAAAAACTGGTAAAGTATGCTTTAATTTACCAAGGATATTTGCTCCAATTACTGCCATTGCGCCACCTCGTCACTGAAGCCGGGCATTAGAAACCTGATTTTTTTCACACACCTATTAATCTTGAGGCATCTAGTTGCAAGCAGCTAAAAACCATCTTGAACTTGCTTAGGCAAAAGTGAGATTTCAATGCAATTGAGCTATCAACAACTGTGAAATCACATCCCTTGCCAACTCCCACCCCTCCTTCAATCCATGTTCCAATTTTGAAAGAAATTAGGTGAGGTAACTATTTGGCCTGGCTTGTCTTATATATGAACCTTGCACCATGATAGATAGAGGCATGAAGGGGAGGAATTAAGGCTGACAAATTGTGGGTCGCTTGTCTATAAGCTAATCATCATTATAAAGGGATGTCATTGAAGAAATGGATTTCTAATTAATTCACACTTTGGATAGGGTGCTGTTACCAGGAATAAGAGGAATAGCTGGAGAAGAACAAAATAAAGCAAAATGTCCCAGTACTATTCACCTGCTGTTTAGCGTATCTTTCTGTTAAAAAAAAATAGATGTTTCAAATTCTGTGAAGGCAGAAAAAGTAGACTTTTGTTCCTGGACCCAATTTCAACATGTGCTTGTGGTGGTGGTGGTGGCGGGCGGGGGGTTGTGGGAGAAGTGGCTTCCCACACACCACGGGGTATCTGAGAATTCTCTCATGTCTTACTCTACCAGGAGATAGTATCAGATTCCACAGGTTCAAGGTTCAGGCCTATAAGACTATTCCCATCCTCCACTTCAAACACCGGTCACAAGTCCAGGGTGTTACCTATACTTCTTATCAATTGGCTGTAAGTCACAGGTTTCCACAACCCTCTCCTTCCTTTGGTTGGATACATTCACTGGAGTGGTTCCCACAACTCAGGAAATGTAGTCGAAGGAAAGCTCATTCAGTTTGCTGCATGACCGCCAATGAGTCGAGTGACAAGGAGTTGGGGCAAGGACAGCAACTTTATTCGGAAAAGTCGGAGAGCCGAGGAGATGGGGACTAGCGTCCTAAAGAACCATCTTGATAAAGTATAGAACTCAGGCTCTTTTTATGCCAGGGGAAGGAGGGAACAGGAGGGCTTTGAGGTCAGGAGGGGATGGATGACCGCAGACATCTAGAAGGTAGCAATTGTCCAGAGAGATGGTGAAGCTTCAAACCGCTTTAGTCTCCGTCATGTGGTTCCTGTACATCTTTTTGTTGTTGTTGTTGTTGTTAATCCTCACCTGAGGATATTTTTCCATTGTTTTTTTTTTTATTGATTAAGGTATTACATCTGTGTCCTTATCCCAAAATGTCCCCTCAACCCCCCACTCATGTCCTCACCCCCCTGCTGTTTGTGTCCATTGGTTAGGCCTATATGTATGCATAGAAGTCCTTTGGTTGATCTCTCCCCCTTACCCCCACCATCCCCTACCTGCCCTCTGAGGTTTGAGGGTCTGATTGATGCTTCTCTCTCTGGATCTGTTTATGTTGTTCATTATATTCTACAAATGAGTGAGACCGTGTGATATTTATCTTTCTCTGACTGGCTTATTTCACTTAGCATAATGGTCTCCAGTTCCATCCATGCTGTTGCAAATGGTAAGAACTCCTTCTTTTTTACCACACCGTAGTATTCCATTGTGTAAATGTACCAGTTTTTTAATCCACTCATTTGCTGATGGGCACTGAGGCTGTTTCCAAATCTTAGCTATGGTATATTGTGCTG
>NW_006293349.1:4985051-5010154 GCF_000327345.1 Myotis davidii
TATTTGTTGATGATAGCCAGTCTGACAGGTGTGAGATGGTACCGCATTATTGTTTTGATTTGCATCTCTCAGATGATTGGTGATTTTGAGCATGTTTTCGTATGTCTCTTGGCTTTCTGAAGGTCCTCTTTCGAAAGTATCTATTTAGGTCCCTTGCCCATTTTTTGATTGGGTTGTTTATCTTCCTTTTATTAAGCTGTATGAATTCCCTGTAAATGTTAGAGACTAAACCCTTATTGGTGATAACATTGGCAAATATGTTCTCCCATGCAGTGGGCTTTCTTGTTGTTTTGTTGATAGTTTCTTTTGCTGTGCAGAAGCTTTTTATTTTAATTTAGTCCCATTTGTTTATTTTCCCTTTAGTTTCCATTGCCCTAGGAGTTGTTTCAGAGAAGATATTGCTTTGGCATATGTCTGAGATTTTGCTGCCTGTGGATTCCTCTAATATTTTTATGGTTTCCCATCTTATGTTTAAGTCCTTTATCCATTTTGAGTTTATTTTGTATATGGTGTAAGTTGGTGGTCTAGTTTCATTTTTTTTGCATGTATCTGTCCAATTTTCCCAGCACCATTTATTGAAGAGACTGTCTTGATTTTTAGGGAGAGAGAGAGAGAGAGAGGGAAATCCAGAGAGAAACATTGATGTGAGAGAAACACCTCGATTGGTTGCTTCCTGCAGGAGCCCTGACCAGGGCCGGGCTGGGGAGGAGTCTTGCAACCAAGGTGCATGCCCTTGGCCAGAATCCAACTTGAGACCCTTTGGTCTGCAGGCCGACCCTCTATCATCTGAGCCAAACCTGCTAGGGCTACACATCATTTGGTAAACAGTCATTATGTTTGTGCATACCTTCCTTCTCCCCTTGGGGTGGTAGTGTGGAGCAGGGAGGTTGTTTCAGTAATGTCTAGGTGACAGGTTAGATTCTTGCAATGATTAGCTTACCTATGTGGGGGAGTGAGCAGAAGCTAACGGACATGTCAGGTGGAGTGAGATGGAGTCAGGAAGACTAATGACTTTGTACTATCACAGAAACATTTAATTACTAAACCGCTGGCTTATCATAAAAGTGTGTAACTCAGGAGCAGCAGATGGAAGATGCACAGGGCGCGGTCTGGGGAAAGGATGCAGGCCCCTGCCACTCTCTCAGCGCCTTCACAGGTATCCACATATCACAACTAGGAAGCTCCTCAGACCCTGTCCTTGGGGTTGTATGGAGGCCCCATTACATCTGCATGATTGGTTAAGTCATTGGACATTGGTGATGGACTCAGTCTCCAGCCCAGGGGTCCTCAAACTTTTTAAACAGGGGGCCAGTTCATTGACCCTCAGACCGTTGGAGGGCCGGACTATAGTTTAAAAAAAACTATGAACAAATTCCTACGCACATTGTACATATATTATTTTGAAGTAAAAAAAAAGAAAAACGGAAACAAATACAATATTTGCATTTGCATGTGGCCCGCAGGACGTAGTTTGAGGACCCCTGCTCCAGCCCAATCTCTTCCTTGGAGGTCAGCAGGGTGGGGTTTGAAGTCATAGTTGGTTGTCCTGGCAACCAACCTCCATCCTTTAGTGCAGTGGTTCTCAACCTTCCTAATGCCACATCCCTTTAATACAGTTCCTCATGTTGTGACCCAACCATAAAATTATTTTCGTTGCTACTTCATAACTGTAATTTTGCTACTGTTGTGAATCATAATGTAAATATCTGATGTGCAGGATATATTTTCATTGTTACAAATTGAACATAATTAAAGCATAGTGACTAATCACAAAAACAATATGTAATGATATATGTGTTTTCCAATGGTCTTAGGTGACCCTGTAAAAGGGTCATTCGACCCCCCAAAGGGGTCACGACCCACAGGTTGAGAACTGCTGCCTTAGTGCTTTCCAAAAGTCATCTTGATAACATAACAGAAACCACCTTTGGCTCTCACCACTTAGGAAATTACAAGGGTTTTGGTTCTCCTGTGAGAAAGGTGGGTGAATATCAGATATATATTTCTTATTATAAACTAGAGGCCCTGATGCACGAAATTTGTGCAAGAGTTGGCCTTCCTTCCCCAGCTGCCGGCACCAGCTTCCCTCTGGCACCTGGGACCCGGGCTTTCCTCACAGCCCGGGCTTCGTCCAAAGGTCATCTAGTCTAATTCGCCTATTATGCTTTTATTATTATAGATTATTATAGATTACAATTGTGCACAGACCAAATGTATAAAAATACAGTATAAGGAACAATGTTAAAGGTAGAAAAATATGTGGGGAAAATAATAATAAGTCAACGTGACACTCACACTAAGGAAGCTGCCCGATTGGATTGGTAGGTTCTCTGTGGGTGTTTGTATCTTTCCTTCTAAATTCTGGGGTGTCTTTCATCAAGGCTTCCATTTCTATCCCCGTTGTTCATAGCATCTCCAGCAAGAAAATAGAGTTTACTTGAACTGTTTTCTCTTTAAGAAACTTATTTTCTAGGGAGAAAAGAGATTCTTTTGTTGAATAAGAACATCTATCATAGTTTAAACAGAATTCCAGAAATGACAGGTACCTTATATAGATAAGCTGACACATTACAGCTTCCTTTCCCCTTCCCTTTTCTTATACAGTGAGATCTATATAGAGACAAAATTACTCTATCAGACCAAGTAAGTATCAAAGTCAGGCCTCATCTCCGAGTTTTACATTTCCTATCCCGTTGAATTCATCTTGTTGCTGTTTGAAGGACATCTGAAGTGGATTTCTGGATTCTGCTGGTTACATGGAGTGATAATGCTGAACTGAAATTATTTTTTGGTGAAAGGTTATTGGCAGAAATTGTAATGCTTCTGAAATGCTGCTACAGGCTCTTAAGAATCTGGATTGAAAAAGAATGAAATAGCTCAGAATGTCAATGTTCGCTCTTAAAATACATTTTAAATCTTTCTAAAGTTCTAATTCACAATGAATTTCATATATGGCATAAAAATATTCCATTCCTGGTGTTTTACTCCCTGTAAAATGCTTTTATGTGCAGCAAAAATACCCAAACAAACAAACCCAAAAACCAAAAATATACAAAAAACACCTTCAACATTTAATTGTTAATGACATACAAAGTTAGTGAGCATTCCTCTTCTCTGAACTCAATTGTTCAAGTAGATATCTTCCTAAAATTTGAAAATAATTTAATCCAATACATAAATAAATATTTCAGCATTTTAAGATATAAAATAAAAACAAAACTGATTCCTAGGAAAATTATAGTGGGAGCAAATGTGAAACCCTAAATTTCCTTTAAAATATACAATAATAAGTTAGGTTGACTGGAAAGGGGCACAAGGTAATATTTTTTTAGTGTAATATAAAAGTTCTAGACCTTGCCTGGATTGGTGGTTAAACAGTTGTATATAATTTCAAAAATGGTCTAACTATATACCTCATGTCTGTGCATTTTATTATGTGTAAGTTATACGTCAGTAAAAAGAATTGAAGCTCCAGAACAAAATATAATAATTTTTGAAAACAAATAATAATATACCCCTACTTTGGTAGGTTTTCCTATTGACTTCTCTTGAAGTTTCTTTGTGTATTGCTTGAAGTCTGCAATAAACAGATGCTAGAAAAAGGATGGTTAAAAAAATATTAAAAAAATGAGTTATTCACAGATGTTTGGGGTTGCTTAAGGAAAAGCAACGGGCTAGTGTTTCCCGCGACTCCACTCCCAGGTCCCAGGACTTAGCAATAGTTGAATCTCTTTGGAAGAGGTTAAAACACAACAAGACAGAACAACTAATACTAGTAGTAGAAGGAGATGGGGTCTGACAGGTTATGCCCCTTGGTGGAAGAAGATAGAAGAAAAAAGGCACCGCAACCCTTGACCAAGCAAGGAAGGACCAGGTGAACAAATACCAGACTTACTCTTCTCTCTCCTTACATCCTCAGTCTCAACTTAGCATTGACCCAGTCAACCAGAAGGTAGAGGGTCTGCTAGTCTGTCTTCAAGATGAATGTTATTAATCTGTTCATCCTTTGACTTTTAAACATATTTGTATTGATTTCAGAGGGGAAGGGGAGAGGAAGGGAGAGATAAAAACATCAGTGATGAGAGAGAGTCATTGATTAGCTGCCTCCTGCACACCCCTTACTGGGAATCGAGCCCACAACCTGGGCACGTGCCCTGATGAGGAATTGGACGATGACCTCCTGGTTCATAGATCCATGCTCAACCACAGGGCCACACTGGCTGGGCTCATCCTTTGACTTTTAATTCCTCCACCAAGAGAAGGAATGTGTTCCCGCCATCTTTTAGAATCTGCCCTGGTGGTATTGACCAGCTTCACCTATAGCACACTCCAGAAGTAACTCTAGGAGACCTCCAAGGCTAGGTCATGATGAGCCTTGAAGACCCCCTGGTGGTATTTTTATTTTGTGAGGTAAAAGGAGAATTTCTTTCTTATGATCTCCAATCATAAGAAATTAGATTCTATATATTTTTAAACATCATTGACAATATAGCCTTTGGAGTTTGAAGGAGCTAAATTAAAATCTTAGCACTTGAGTTAATAGTTGTGCGGTGAATGGGAAATTTATTTAAAATGTTGGAAGCTCATATTTCTTATTAATGGAATTAAAATGACAATAATTACTTTATAGTATTGTTCTGAGGGCAAAATTAATTTCCTATATCAATCTTAGCTCAAGAAGAAATATTTTTTGTCTTCTCTCTAAACAAAATTATCCATCAGCAATGCTTCACTTTGCACTTTTTATTCCTTAAAATGTGTCTTTTTTTTCTTGAAAGATGGGACTAGAGACATCCACAATTTTCTTATTTTTTTTCCTACCTATTGCTTCACTAGACATTTTGGTAAATGCAATTTTTAATTCAGTTTCCCTTATATGTGCAAATTATGTGCAAGGAAACCACATGATTTCCTATAAATCCTTAAAGAAATGTTATAAATCTTAAGTCATAGCATAATTTTTCTTTTCTTATTAAAAATATATCTAAACCCTTTATTTCATTGGTTTGTGTTATAAGGCATTACATGATGTAACTGCACAAAAATACAAGCACATACTAAATAATCCTACAGGAAAATGATTAAATAAGTTGTGCTACATATATCATAGAATACACTACAGCTATAGAGAATTTGCTGTGTTCATGATTGGTATTTAGTTATACTTACTGCTGAGCCATATCCGTTCTTTAGTGCTAGTATCTGTTCTTACCACGCTGATCATTATGTTAGATGTAACCCTGGGCACTACACCTGTGGTCATTATATAATTGTGACCAATCTCCTTGGAGAATGTATCTTTTTCTACATGAAGCACGTATACTTTTTTGTATTTGTAATTTTTACTGTGTTTTGAATTTTATTATATAAAATCAATACACAATGCTTCCTGAGGAAAAAAATAGAGTAGTTCGAAACACAATAACTTACTAGTATTGCCATGTATACTCTAAGCTTTGAATAAATGATGATTAAATTAGGTGAAACAGCGAAACTATGCACATATGAAAAGTAGTAATTTTTCTTAGTATCATTTTAATGCTGAAGTAATTTTATAGTATAATATTTGAAAATTAGTAACCCATGTATGATGTAGATGAGAACAGAACATTTGAATAATGAGAAAAACAGTTTCCTGCCAAGCTAGCTAACTGAGAACTGATTGTAATTGGAGGAATGCGTTTATGGGTGAGCATGGGGTAAAGAGAGCTGCATTTAAAATTATGTGAATATGAAAAAATGAAATGCAGGATCTGAGCAAACTGACGTCTACATAAAAGTAAAATATGTAAAGTGCTTAAACATATCAGGAATTTTAAAATGTAGCATATAAAAATATCGAATAGTCAGTAAACATTTTAAAATTATTTTCTGTACATAGAATACTATTCAACATATTATATTTGCATTCCCTGACTCACACTCAAGACTCCCTATCTCCTCCTCTCACAAGACCTAGTTCCTCCTGCAGTTCTTTATCTAATCAGGACTGAAAATATTTTGCCATAACTAGAAATATGCAGAATATACAACTCTTCGGTTTTCCTCTGAACACATTTTCTGAGAGAGAATGAGAATGGTTTATAAGGTTATTTGTTACTAGAAAGCATTTTTAAAAATGATTACTTAATTGAATAATATTTTGAAAAATACCCCCATAATTCACTCATGCTTCTATCCAGTATATTAACAAGTTTAAAAAAATCCCTTTTTCTATATTTTTATTATATTTCATTTGTCTGTACTACAGTGTTCATGTGACTGCTGTTTTCCCAAATGCAAAATTCAGTCAGACCATGCATCCTTCAGCATCAACTGCTCTTGATTTGTAACTGTAAGTCTGCTAATTCTTCACAAGGGCCACAACAGCAATTCTGTTAATTTTCTAGTTACATAAAGCATTATTTATATAATTTTTAAATTTCTCCCATTCTGTCCCTTAATGCAGACACATGCCTAGATTCACTGATGGCTGTCATCCCTACCACAGGTCTCTCTACTAATGTCATTGTCATATTTTTTAATAAAGAAATGTGTGCATTGATTCATTTTCGACATCATGACCGAAGACAGTTTACTTGTAATTTGACCTGTGCAGGTGGCAAATGTCTTGATTCTCATTGTGTTAACAGCGAGGTTCCGTTGATGAAGAAGACATCTCCTTATCTGGGCTGTTGTTGCCTGGCAACATCTGGAGAAAGCTCTCCGTGAGCTGGTGAAAACGCCAAGTTCAGCACTGTCTCGTAAGGCCCCTCCTATCCTGCATTTTCTGAATTAGTTTGCCAAACCGTTGGCTTCTGTAGCATAATTTTAAAATCTGGGCAATAAGATGTCGATTACTAAGTTACAACAGGGTTTACTTCTCCGTAATAACATACAGGAAGAGTATGCTTTTCAGTTTCATTTAGTTCCCTTTAATTCAGTAAAGTAACGTGAACGTTGCTTAAAAACATCCACTCTATGGAAATGCCATTTGCATTGACATTTGGAAAGCTTAAAAGCCTGACACAAGTTGTGTATATTGTGACAAAAGGAAACGAAATGACACTTGGAATACCTTTACCTCAGCATTTTAAACCTTGAGAACTAGCAGGTCACCAGGGACCTGAAGAGATTGATGAGCTCATCCTTTTGCCATCTGGTGGGAGCCCGCACTCTGTCCTGTACAGATGAGCATGTCCTCTGTCCTATACAGAGGCCACCAGAGAGGATGCATCGTCTTGTTTTACAATCTGCTTTAATAGCAGTTTAACACAAAATGTTCACCAGCCACAACTTCTTCTAACTCACTTCATATGTAGAAATGGAAATTTTTTCTGCGCTCCCGTCTAGGTATTGTGCGCCATTAATGGCATCTGCCTGGGAGGTGTAGGAGGAGCTTCCGAGAAGAAGAGAATTGGAGATGCGCCCCGAATGCAGCCTGGCAGGGAATGTTTACCAAACCTGTTCCTGCTTCTTCCTGGTGCACAGCCAGGTAACACTGCCAGACCCCACTGACGTCAAGTGTAACATGCAGCTGGCCTATTGACAATGGAACAAGAGCAAAAAATGATATGTGCACGCCCAGGTCTGGCCCATAAATCCCTGCATATTTCTTATGTCTCTCTCCACGGACTCAATGCAAATAATCATGATAACTTGGAAATTATGTTTGAAAATGACAGGACCCCTCGCCCGAAGGAGCTTGGGTCCCTGAATGATCTTATCTACAAGAGAGCTACTGTGTGAGCAGGGCCACTTATTGGGGGGCTTCCCATGAGTAAGAATTAAACAACGGACATTTGGGGGTTTACCTTGGAAACAGTGGCCTTAATGCTACCTTACCTGTGGGAAGGATTGGGGCAGAAGGAGCGTAGGAGGGAGGGAAGTCATGACAGGAGACAGGTTCAGCGCAGCACGAGAATGACACAGAAGCAGGAAAGCACACGCCATGCGTGCAGCGTCTCCGGGGGCCTGGCTGTACCGTTAGACAGTCACAGCGGCTCATGGAAGATAATCAGAGTTTAAAGTATATCGGGGCCATAGTTTGATAGGTTTCAAGTGCCAAGCTGAGGCCCTTGACATGTTTGGGAGGTGATGGGGAAATTAATAATGAAGGCTCATCAGCAAAGGGAAACACACAATTTGAATTGTAGTGTAGGCTTATTGATCGAGCCACTATCACTAACACAGTTTGGAAGCCGGGAGTAATAAAAATCTTTGCAAAATTATTCTCAGAGTAAAACTAAGTCATGTGAATAGATCAAGGGAAGAGATAATGGCATTGCAGAGGTAGGATTCATAAGGTTGGCAACTGATTGGCATGAAGGTACAAGGAAAAATAGGAACAATATTAATCATAGTATAATCTGACCTTTCTTGTCTTTCTGTACATTCACTATTTCATATGGCTTCTCTCCTTTAGTCTTCGCAATGCCCTACAAAGTACATACTAGCATTGCCCTTATTTCACAGAACCAATTGAAACTTTTACTTACATTTACTTGAATTGACACATATGTCACTGTGTATGTTCATCTCTCCCACCACGGCAGTGATAGCTATAATTTCTTTTTACCAGTTTATAATTTTAGGTGACTTATTATACCAGTATGAAGGCACCTCAAGATGTCATTTAAATGATCACCATGAGGCTGCTGGGTGATAGCTCTAAAACTGTGCCATCTGACTTTCACTCCGGTGGACTCCCAGAGAAGGGGAGAGGGGCACCATACACATTCTCAGTAGCCTTGTCTAAGACAAGTCGAGTCAAGAGCTCTCTTATTAAGAAAGAAACAAGCCCGGCTGGCGTGGCTCAGTGGTTGAGCATCAACCTATGAACCAGAAGATCAGAGTTCAATTCCAGGTCAGGGCACATTTGCAGGCTACCAATCAATGGTTCTCTCTCACCGTTGATGTTTCTATCTCCTCTCCCTCTCCCTTCCTCTCTGAAATCAATAAAAATATATTAAAAAAGAAAGAAACAATAGCAGTAACAATAGATCTGTGTTTGTAATTGTGTCTGTTTCTTTATTTAAAACTGTGACCAGGGAAAGGTACACATCTCAGTAGTTGACCAGGTTTTCTCTCAATTTTTGTCTTCCTTTTCTCCTTTCCCCACTTTCTCCCTCAGTCTCTTTCTTCCTTCCTCCTATTTCTGCCGACTTCTTTTTCTCCCCATTTTGCATGAAAGCAGTACACTAGTTTGAGGACTGAAGGCTTGAGCCTAAATCCTCTTGATTTTACAAACTGAGACAGGCATAGATTTTTAGGCTTTCTTGTTGATTCTGGTCTATATATTAAAGGAGGGGTATAACTGATAAATATTAAATCTCTGAGAGCTTAAATTTTATGGGAAAGACCTCTGTGTTATTCTCTATATTTAAAATGTTTTGAACAAATATAAAAAGTAATTGGAAACACCTAAGGTCACAAAAACCTTTATCAATCATCATCTGTTATTTTCATTTCAAATACATTTTAAGCCATATTTATTTGCAAATAAGATTTGTTATTTGATACAACTTGCAAATAAAAAGTGCTGGTAAACTAAAAATACATTGATATCAAATTTTCTTATAAAACTAGAGGCTCAATGCACAATATTCGTGAAAAGGCCTCTGCCTCGGCCCCCGCCACCTCAGCTTCGTCTGGAAGGTCGTCTGGAAGGTCATTTGGAAGGATGTCCAGAAAGATGCCTAGTCTAATTAGCCTATTACCCTTTTATTATTGTAGACTGGAGGCTCAGTGCACAAAGTTCGTGCCCTCGGGGATGGGGAGGGGTTCCTCAGCCTGGATTGCAAGAAGGCGCAGGTGAGGCCGAGGGACCCCACCGGTGCATGATCGGCCTGGGGAGGGATGCAGGAGGTTGGCCAGCGGGGCGGGACCTCAGGAGGGCTCCAGGGTGTGTCCAGCCTGTCTTGTTCAGTCCTGATTGGCTGGACCCCAGCAGCAAGCTAACCTACCAGTTGGAGCATCTGCCCCCTGGTGGTCAGTGCATGTCATAGCAACTAGTTGACTGTCTGCCCCCTGGTGGTCAGTGCGCATCATAGTGACTGGTCGACTGGTCAACTGTCTTCCCCCTGGTGGTCAATGCATGTCATAGTGAGCGGTTGAGCGGCCTTAGCATATCATTAGCATATTACACTTTGATTGATTGAATGATCAACTGGATGATCAGACACTTAGCATATTAGGCTTTTATTATATAGGATAATATTTTATGTAATATATCTAAATATGAACTGTAAAGATATGTTGCATTATTGACCCCTTAAAAAATAATTATTGATCTCAGATTATCAATTTTTAATTCTTCCCTATAGGGTTAAACTCACAAGGGTGAGGATATTCATAGCATATTTACTACAAAGTGGCAAGTTATTCTGATGAGACCATGTTCAAATTCTGCTAACGTTTCTTTCATGCAGAGACTCTCATTGGGATTAACATATGTCACAATTCAAAGACCTAAATAGAATTCCATTTGAACCTCCTCGTTCTGAAGGAGAAAGTGCTCAGGTGTTTGTTTGTAGCACTTCTGGGAGGAATGCCAAACCCCTAGGACATTAGTATTCCGGCAACTTTACATTCGCTTCCTGGAAACTGTTCTGAAAGACACACAATAGTATTAACCTGTTACAGTTAGACCATACACGGTCATACGTGGAATGCTTTGCTAGTAGATTTAAAACAGCGGATGGGTAGGTGGGCAGTAAACATTTAAAATAAAGTATAAACACAGCTTTTATGTGTTTTCTCATTCACACGTATATTTTGCATGATTGTCCTGCCTCTATGACTGAAATGCCTAGATTAGTACTAATAATAACAGGAAAAATAAAAACATTACATTTGACTATATGCCAGATGTTTTACATCCATTCCCTTATTTTTTCTTTATGGGGACAGGCAATGTAAGAATTGTGAAATCTTAATTTTTGACCAGTTAGATAAGAAGTCCAAGGTGACTAATAAAACAGCCTGCATTGTTTATCTTTGCATCCCCCAGTATCTGTAACAAGTTCTGCTTATTGTAAATATTAAATATTTATTTTTAAAAAAGGCCATATAGCCCAGGTGATGTTGCTCCGTGGATAAAGAGTTGGCCCTTAGACTGAAGGGTCCTGAGTTCAATTCCAGTCAAGGGCACATACCTTGGTTGCAATCGATCCCCAGCCCTGGTCCAGGGCGCGTGCTGAAGGCAACCAATCGATGTGTCTCTCTCACATGGATGTTTCTCTCTCTGTATTTCTTCCTCCCTTCAACTCTCTCTAAAAAAATCAATGGAAAAATATCCTTAGGTGAGGATTAACAACAACAACAAAAATGGCCGTACAATGCCTGGGAAGTCATTAAATCCATCTACAGCACAGTATAGATGTTACCACCTGGAACTACAAGGCTGATCCGCAAGGGTGGGGAGATTGAAGTTTCTAACCAGGGTGTCATTAAAGTGAATGGCCACAGGAAAAACAGAGTCTGGGGTGAATTACACGAATAGTGAAAAGCAGAAAGGAGATGTGTCTGTGAAACTGGGTGATTGGCAATGTAGGACAACAAAGATGAGGTGCTGGGACATTAGTGGGCTTTGTGGGTATGTTACCAGGTGTATCTGTGGGTATAAAAGTGGGGAGATAAAATATAATCGCACACATTTTCATCCTAAATTCTCATTAGAAGGTCCTTAACTTCTTATGCTTAACTGAGCTGTGAGCTCCTGCGTTTTCCTGCCTTTATTGTTGCCAATGCTTGCCCATGCCTGACCCTAACGGGTTGATATTTAGTACTGCTTTGCAGAGTCTTATTAGACAACACCAGAGGGTGATTTCACTGGTAATAAAAGGGAGAGAAAGGACAGGATTTCGTGCTCAGAGAGGGAAGTGCCAGCCTGCGAGAGTGATGAAGGTGGAGATATTTCGCTTGATGGTGGGATATGGTCATATTGGTGAGTGGTCGAAGTGGACAACGTTGTCATTAAGTTTTTAAGTTCCCCAAAGGAGTGAGGGGAGGCGTGGTATTCAGATAGGGGCCCAGGCTCTGTGCTCGCTTCACTGACCTGTCACATCAACGATGCAAGCTAAGCATGAATAATCCCATTTCACACACGTGGACAAAAGGGTGGTGGGATTAAGCATTTCCAAATGCAAGGTAGCTTGCTTTTGGCGAAGAGAAAGAATTGGAAGCAGTTTTCACCTCACCACAGTGACCAGGGGAAGTTTATTTTTCTTTCTGTTTCTCTTCCTTAATGTATATCTCACTATGACTTTATGCATAAATATCCTTAAGCTCCTCAATTCAGAATGAGGCCTTCCTAGGTTGTGTTCCAAAAACCACTGCTCTCTTATTTTAATATGTAATCAGGAGTTTTCCAGGCCCAGTAATAGGTTGAGCATTGGTAAATTAGTCTCATAATTACTTAAAGTGGAAAAAAGCCTTTCAAACCCATATTATATTATAATTGACTTGTCACTTCATCTTCTTCCCTCGCACTTGAGTAAAGCCCTAATGAATGCATTTTGGAAATGGATTTTCCTCAAGAGCTATTCTCACTCATTTGTCACAGAAAATAAAAAAAGAAAAAGGCAGAAAATATCCAACTTAAACATCTGCTTCATGCTGAAGAGAAAATCAGTCACATCAATTTTGCTTGGTTTTTATTTTTGCACATTTGATCACATTTCTAAATGGACCCAGAAGAATTCAAAATGCTTTCTAACCAGATAAGGCATTTTCTCTTTACACTCTGAACTGGTTATAATTTCTAAACCATAGAAATTATATGTGTGTGTATACGTGTGTATGTATACGTGTGTGTGTGTGTGTGTGTACATATAAATCTTCCACTAATGGGTTGTGGAAACTTTCTATCTTGCTAGTTGTTTGATTTGTTGACGGTTATGACTTTGATTTAGTTAGCAGTCATTAAAAAGCCCTGAATCCATTGATTTCCTGACCTGTAATTATGCTTCTAATCCTTTTGGTCAAAGGTGGTTTAAGTTTTCGTTGATTTTTTTTAAATCCTCACCTGAGGATATTTTTCCATTGATTTTAGAGAGAGCCCAGGAGAAAGGGAGAGACAGAGAGAAATATCGATGTGAGGGAAACACATGGATTGGTTGCCTCCTGCAGGCGCCGTGCCCTTGACTGGAATCAAACCCAGGACCCTTTGGTCCGCAGGCCCACACGCTATCCACTGAGCCAAACTGGCTAGGGTGTCAAGTTTGGTTCTTATGATGCTGGTCCCGGTTCCACCCTGTCCTCGGAGCAGTTTGATTCATTTTCGTTTCCTAATAGCTGCTTTTCTTTACTCTTCAGACACAGCTTTAAAATGCAATCAAAACTTTCCCATGGACCTTTCAAAGCGCTGTAGAGACCGGGAGGTTAGCAGGCACCATGCACCTGACTCCAAGCAGCACCAGGAGCCCCGGTGGCTGCAGACGGCGGTGGGCCACGGCGGAGACAGCAGCCCCTGTTCCCACGCGGCCTGCACGATGCCCCTGCATTGGCGCTGCGTTCCCAAGGGCACGGACGGTTAAGGATACACGTGTGTCTTGCAGGAGAAATCTCCCGAGGAATATTAGAGCAATGAGCCGAGTACTCGGACGTCGTTTTGTTTTCCTTCCTGTGGATAAAAAATCCTACTGTTGTGCTACATACAATGTCCTTTAGGCTTTTTCTCAACATGTAGAAACATAGTCTTCAACACACAGCTTTGTCATCCAGGAAAAACCTGGGGACCAGAACAGGTCAGGGGAGCCAGGCCCCATCTGGTCCCCTCGCCTTCAGGAACTCGGGGGCCCTCTACAATCAGGGTTGGGTTCCGGGTTTCTCTCTTTCTATTTTTTTTTCATTTGTATTGATTTCAGAGAGGAAGGGAGAGGGAGATAGAAACATCATTGATGGGAGAGAATCACTGATCAGCTGCCTCCGGCACACCCCACACAGGGGATCGAGCCTGCAACCCAGGCAGGTGCCCTGATGGGGAATCAAACCGCGACCTCCCGGTTCATAGGTTGATGCTCAAACACTGAGCCACGTGGGCCGGGCCAGGTGGTTCTCTTTCCAGGGACCGGTTTAGACGGAGGAACCGCCAGGATCTCGCGGTATCTGGCTCCAGGGTCAGACACCTGTCTGTGCAGAGTGCGGCTGGGCACTTGGCCGGGGTGCTGGGCTGGAGTCGCCTGGATTTCAGGGCTGCAGACTTGGGGACTGCACAGCGGCTGGTCCCCAGCTCCTCCCACGGCAGAGCTTGAGGATTCTCAGCCTTCAGTGACGTGAGTCCATTGCTTATCATCTGTATTTTCTCTGTGGAACCCTGACTAATACGATAAGCATATCTCCATACTGGCTCATGAGCGGTGATAAATGTATCATGCTGGCAGTAAGATTGGGTCATTGAGAATCTAGGTGTGGGGTATAGAACAGTGTGTAGTGCCTTTGGAATGGTTGCTTTAAATCTAAAAATAGTGTAAAATAAAAGTTTTACTTAAAAAAGGACATTGATATCAGATTTTGAGCCCGAGGAAATGAATACTTGTGATCTTCGTGGAATTTGATGAGCTGGCGTTTTTAAGACATGACTGTACATAGCATGTATTGAGAATGGAATATATATTTCTCTCTATTTTTATATTTAAGTCTATATAGATCTGTTTTTATGTTTTATATTTGCTTCAGTTTTGAGAATTCTTACAATTAAGGCTCTTGCCAACGTTGCCAACTCAGTGTGAGGCGGGCTGAGAAAATGTTTACAGACATGGAAAGCGGTTTATGGATGGAGAGCGGCTTCTTCTGGGTTTTGTGTTACTTTGGAAAACTTACTAGACACAAGATGACTTAAAACTCACGTGTAACTGTTTAGGGTTTAGGCCCATGGTCGGCAAACTGTGGCTCGCGAGCCACATGCGGCTCTTTGGTCCCTTGAGTGTGGCTCTTCCTAAGCCTTAGAAGTACCCGCATTAAGTGAATAACAATGTACCTACCAATATAGTTTAAGTTTAAAAAATGTGGCTCTCAGAAGAAATGTCAATCGCTGTCCTGTTGATATTTGGCTGTTGACGAATGAGTTTGCCGACCACTGGGTTCGGCTGTTCCATCAGCCAGTTCAGCTCTTACAATGGATTTTGAAGGAGACCCCCTCTGCTCATGCTGCGGAAGGAGTGGATGCGATTCCATCCTTATGAGGCGGACCTGGGGGGGCATGAGCCTGGGGGCGGTTGGAGGTGCTCTGACCTGCAGACACTGACCAGCCACGCACCACGAGCGTGTCCTGATGGACGGTCCCCGTGGCTGGAGGTCCTCCCAGCCGCAGGCGGGCAGCGGGTCTGCGTTTCTGTCTGCCCCCCGGGAGTGGCCTCAGCCGCCTGGGGAAGCTCCTGTTCCTCCCTCAGCTCCCGGGGGTGAGCCGTGGCCTGTTCTCCGCTCTGCCAGGAGCCCCGGCCCCGGTCTCCTCCTGGCCCCTGCTACACAGCCCCGGGGGCGAGTCGCTTTGGGCCTGGGTCCGAGGCGTTAAACCACCCACCTGACTTTGGGTGCTGCATCGCCAGGCCTTGGCCGCGCTGCTCATTGCCCAGGCCACCTGGTGCCCTTCCCTCCGGATCCACGCCCGTCAGCGTGGGAAATCCTCGGAGAGCTTGACATGACTTAAGAGGAGTCCCCCTTGTCCCCAGCGGCCTGTGCCTAGGAAAGGGTCACGACTTAAGCTCTTTGAACCGGAAGCCTATGCTGCCTGCTGAGCCAGGGGCACGAATGTCCTTCGTCTCTGACACTGATGTCCTTTCCATCTAACTGTGGCCTTCGAGGTATTTAGTCAGAAAATAGAGTAAAATCGGACTCTTGACACTTGATGACAATGTTTATGGGTGAAGCGACTGGCATTTCTGGCTTTGCCTTTCTTCAGCATAGACCAGCTTATCTCAGTAGACACAGATCTTAACTCCAAAAGTGAACTAATTTTTGTTTCCCCAAACGATCCTCTCTTCAAGTTTCCCCAGATGAATGCCTGTTACTGTGGGTGAACCCAGGGTAGGACGCTTGCGCGTGACCAATCACTGTCCTGTTCCTGCCGCTGTCCCCCAAACCAGACAGCCTTCTGTCTTCGGTCCTGCTATTATTCTCCTCTCATCTTTTCTTGAACCACAGACGTTTCTCGAGAAGGAGATCCGTTATGTCAATACCTAATGAAAAACCTTTCAGGGACTTCCAAGGGGCCTTAAATGAAACCAGAGTACTTCAATGTGGCTTCCGACACTGCTGCTCCCACAGCTGCCCTTTCTATCTCGCCCCACCTCTCATTCCTCTTCCATGAAATCTATGCTGCAGTTGTATTAAACCTCTTTGAATGGCTCCTGTGTGTTTCATTTGACCCAAAAATGACCTGGCCATGCTGTTCGCTGGGTCTGGAACATTCTTTTCTCTTCTTCATCTGCCTGAAAAGATGCAGACAACACAAAACATTGAAGAATCCTCCCTCCTCACTATGGAGTAGGAATAGGTAGTGTCAATACAACCTAATTAACAGGTTCTAGAATTAATGTGTTCAGACATTTGCTTCACAAATTCATAGAAATTAATTTCCCCCAAACAAAAGCATCAAATTAGAATATATAGAAACTAAAAAAAAGAAAGAAAAATCACACTGTACTAAGCTGATGAGATAAGCATTTGTACGCATGTATGAGTGTGTATTCTTTATGAATTTCTAGGAGTGAGGGTATAATTAACTTTGAAGAATAAATAATATTATGATTTAGTAATATGTCTTCAATTACAGGCAATTAAAATATAGATAACTGAGTGTCAAAATTAAACATAAGACATTATTACATGCAATAATTAATGTAGGTATTCTTCAACACTCATTTTAAATCAGGCACTGGGTCAGGTTGTTTACATATATTATCTCATTTAATCCTGACAACATTCACATGGGTGGGTATTATTATTAACCCATTTCAAAGATTATGTAACTGAAATTTAGAGAGGTTAACTTGCCTCGTGTTTCTTTTTTCCCCAAGTATATTTTTATTTATTTCAGAGAGAGGAAGGGAGACAGAGTGAGAGATAGAAACATCAAAGATGAGAAAGAATCATTGATTGGCTGCCTCCTGCACACCACCTACTGGGGTTCAAGCCCACAACCTGGGCATGTGCCCTGACCCAGAATCGAACCGTAACCTCCTGGTTCATAGATCAATGCTCAACCATTGAGCAACACTGGCTGGGCATGCCTAGTGTCTTTGAGCCAGATGGACATACGCAGAGAATAAACCCTGGTCTTCAAATTCCAGAGTAAGCTTCTCTACAGGCCCAACTGCATGCCATCAGGAGGGTGAAATGGAAGCATACGTGCTCTCTGTGAGACGTGATAAATGTGCTGAGGAAAACGAGGCTCCTTTTTCACGTGGTGTTTGTTCTAATATCACTGTTATCTTGAACACCTGCCTTTCCCAGAAGTGAAGCTATCTACAGGTGAACTTGGGCATCTGGTTAGAAGAACAGTCCAACTGTGGTGAATTATTTCGTCAATATTGCTAAGCAGGGAAAGTGAAGTAAGGTATTGATTTCACATGGTGTCTCCTTTAAATCTCAGTTCCAAATCCTGGTACCTCAGGGCATGGGGCTGTGCCATCACCACATTGCATGAAGCCCTATGGGGAGTGCTGCCCTAGACCAGTGGTCAGCAAACTGCGGCTCGGCAAACTGCGGCTCGCGAGCCACATGCGGTTCTTTGACCCCTTGAGTGTGGCTCTTCCACAAAATACCCCAGACTCTCCTGAAGACTCTTTGAGATGGAAATCTTAGCTAACAGTACTCACCTGAAAATGTGTGTTCACTGCAGAACCAAGACCATGTTGTGCTTTGAATGGAAATACAATTATTCAAAAAAAAAAATCAGGCTTTGTGATGTTATTGAAGTGATTAATCCCAGAGAATGAAGATACTACTCTGTTGCTAAGAATATTACAACTAGGTAATTAGGATTATTTCTTTACTTCACAGAGCTCACAGGAGATATTCTTCCCCAAAGCTACAGTGACTTGAAAAGTTTTGGTACAAACATTTTCAAAGAGCAAATTAATTCCAGTTAAGTTAGTATGTAGCCTGTTTCAAGAAACCATCAAAACAATAACGCACAATTACATTTATATAGCAAACTATTATAAAAATTGCCATTTACAGAATTAGTATTTATTTAGAAAGGTAGATGTCTAGTGATTACTACAAGAGGCAGTAAAGAGTAGAGATTTAGAAGAAAAGCTCTGGAATTAGACCAGCTGCTTCACCAAGGCAATACCACTTTCTTGCTGTGTGATTTGACAAGTTAGTCTACTGATGCTGTGGCTTTCTCATCTATAAAATGTGGATGATCATAATACCTATTCCATAGCATTTCGTGAAAACCAATGAAGTAGTACATGAAAAGAGATATAAAAATTATTGGGATGTAGTAAGATTTAATAAATACTAGCTATTTTCATGTGTCAAAACACCATGCTAGATATATATGCATTATCTCACTTAATGTACTTAAACTATTACGTGAGACATATTATTATTCTCATTGTACAGCATGAGGAAACCAAGGTCTCAAGAGGTTAGGTTAATTAACTTCATAGATTACTTTCTATTATTCATTATAATAAGGCCTTTCATTTAATAAGATTTAAGCAAAAGAAAACAAAATTACCCTGAAGCTTGCTAAATGGCTTAGCATTGATTCTTGATTCTTGATGTACTTGTGCTTAGAGATCATAAAAAAGTTTTACAGTTATGAAAAATGTATTTAATAAGATTCCAGTAATCATTAACAGGATACATAGATATTAACATATTTTAAACTAAAGCTAAATTCTTATAATACTAGTGGCCCAGTGCACAAATTCATGCACATTGAAAGGAAATTAATTAGAAGACATATTTTAATATTGCTATTTGCCCTTTCTTGATAATAGAAATGTCAACCAAATTCATGATCAACAATGACAGATGGAAACACATGCATGTGATTGGCGCCTATGAGAACTTTATATGTATTGCGCATCTGTGAGTCAACTTAGCCTTTTATAGATATAGAATAAACTTTCTTAATTAGACCTGCTTTCTAATTTAGCTAAACTTTTTCCAGCCCAATGAAGCACCCCAACTTCCCTTCCAGGTAATTGTCAGCAACACAGCAGCAAATAGCAACATGAAGCAGATTAGTATTGTAGATCACGCAGGGAGAACAAAGGGTAAAATACTTAACTGCAGCAGTGTTTGACTATATTCTGTGCAGTGAGAAAACCTGAAGTCATTTTCAAGGTCTACCATTTCTTACTTCTTTTCAGTCAGGTCAAGTTTCTAAGCTTTCTAAATCTCTGTTTTCTGGCTAATGAAAAGAGAATAGGATTCCACCAAGTCTCCTATCTACCTACTCCAGGACTTCTGTGAGGACCAAATGAGATGAGGCACGGGAAAACGCTTGACAGACATATGGTTACAGTGTAAAATTTTTCTACCTGTCTGTAAAGCAAGTCTGGTTCCTGGGCTGAAGAAACTGAAAGGAGGCTAGTTGCTAGGGAGAGGAAGCCGGGCATTACTACATGATATCATTACCCGGCGCCCACAGCTACTGTTTCCGGGTTGGCCATGGGGTCTCCGCAGTGTTGGCTGCGATTTGGTGGGCTGTCACTCTGGGGTGGTGGCAGGGCCTGTGACACACTTGGGGGAAGCTAAGTGTTGCTTTGTCGGCCAGGTTTGCGCTGCCATTTCTCTGTAAATGGAGAGTGTGCATGACGGCAGCTCCTGCGCTGAGCATCTGCCCCCTGGTGGTCAGTGCACATCATAGTGACCAGCCAGACAGTGGGAAGGACACTTAGCATGTCAGCCTTTTCTATATCTAGATTGCTTTCATCTACTTACCAAGTCTCATTCCCATTTCTGTTTCAACTTTTATTGTAACTTTATATTTAATGTTAGTTTTCCCTGTCCTAACTTTTTGTATGACATTAGCACTGTGTGCCTGCCTCAAGCTAGTTAGATCTGGGTTGTGTCATTTTTATATTGTGTCTACTGACTTAATAGCTTTCCTTTCTAACTACAACATCCACGAGTGTAAGGGAGCAGGTATCTTGTTCACTGTTGGTGAGGCAGAGATTGCTGCAATATTTCTGAAGGGCAAATTAAAAATTCCTAGCAAAAGCTCTTTGCCCAAGAGAATATATACTTTAACTTAGTAGGTCCACTTACAGTGATCACGAGATTTTTCAGTGGCACATTTTTGATACTGATGAAATACAACCAGCCTAATTGTTCTATAAAGTTGCATTAAATAAAGGTATTCTATGTGATTGAGTACTCTGGAATCATTAAAACAATAGATAAAAGAAATAAATAATAGTAGGTGAAAGTGTTCTCATTATTTTAAGTAGAAAAGAGTAGCTGTTAAAACCCATGAATGCTAAATAAACTCCAGTAGAGGAACACTCTACCTGCTAACCCAGTGGAGATTCCTGTTTTAGAAGATTGAACCCAGTTCTGTCCTTTATCCAGATGTGCTATTGATGCCCTGGAGTAACTCAGCAGTTCAGAAGTTCCCAGTGCCCTTTCACTTGGTAGGGAGTTGTCCTCTTTTGCAAATCTTTTTTTTTTTTTTTTTTGGTAAATTTGGGTAGTATTAGTTTTTGACTTTTAATTTTTTATTTTTTTTTATTGATTGAGGTATTACATATGTGTCCTTATCCCACCATTACCCTCCCCGCCAACTCATGCCCTCCCCCTCCCCTGTTGTCTGTATCCATTGGTTAGGCTTATATGCATGCATAAAGTCCTTTGGTTGATCTCTCCCCCTTACCCCCACCCTCCCCTACCTTCTCTCTGAGGTTCGACGTTCTGATCAATGATTGTCTCTGGATCTGTTTTTGTTCCTCAGTTTATGTTGTCTTATCACTAATCTTGGGAGATAAGTTAAAAATTATCAATTCTTGCCGAAACCGGTTTGGCTCAGTGGATAGAGCGTCGGCCTGCGGACTGAAAGGTCCCAGGTTTGATTCCGGTCAAGGGCATGTACCTGGGTTGCGGGCACATCCAGTAGGGGATGTGCAGGAGGCAGCTGATCGATGTCTCTCTCTCATCGATGTTTCTAACTTTCTATCTCTCTCCCTTCCTCTCTGTAAAAAATCAATAAAAATATATTTAAAAAAAATTATCAATTCTTTTAACTACATCTTAGATAACAGTGTCGTGTTTAATTTTTGAACAAGTTGGATTTTTGTCTTTATTGCATTAAAACATATATGAAACTAAATGTAATATTCCACCCGTGCAGATTCCTGCAGGACGATTGCCCGCTCCCATTAGTTCAATTCTATATGATGTTTGCTTTTTCGCTTTCTTCTTCTTCTCTCCTTTCCCATTTTTTTGGGGAGTCACATGGCACTACTGAGGTCGACCAAACCTCCGTCTTCACCTCCCATAGAATTTCTAAACCCATCTTTGCTACTGTGAGTTGATTTTGAACCTATATCCAAAATGTTATTTTTATCCCTGTTAAATAAGCTGTTTATGTTCTGTGTATTTAGTACTTAGCTCCTTGAAAATGTTTTACGCGTTTGCTCTCCAAAGCACTTGTTGTATGTTTCATACAGAGCCCAGCCATAGGCTGATCCTTCATTTTCCCCCAAGACACGGCTAGAATATTGCCCAGCCCTCACTAGCTTCACAGACAGTAGTTCACATGTGGCCATATTACGGACGCTTTTATCCACAACAGGGGATATCCTTTCCTAGCAGGCATCGAGGATGAACCTGGAAAGTAGTAAAATTGTCTTTCCTACCCTTCTTAGCTGAGAAAAAAAAAAGGAAATCATATCCTTGTTATTGTATCTGTGCTTTCAGAGCATATTGGTAAAAATCAATGCTATTACACATATTTTGGTAACTGTAGAAGAAAATTTTAAATCATTATAATCATTGAACAAATTGAATGGATTTTCATTGATATGTGAATCAATAAAAACAACTGTACTATTGACTGAAACCATTGAGGTTTCTAATATTGATAATTCGGTTTTTATTATTATCCAGTTTAGTGTGTTGCAATGGATGGCGTGTTGTTTCTGTTTTAAATACTAATAGTAAAAGCAGATTGTGTTCGCTTTCCCTGAATTTTCATATTCTTAATACAGTGAAGACCTATTTACTTAAATATTAAATATTTTTTCTTTCTTTGTAAAGTCCTTTTACCATTTTGAGGTTTATTTATTTATTTTTAGGAGTAAGCCAAATTCAAGTTATATTCCTTAAAGATAATATGATGTAAATTGTTTTTTTATGACAATCATTTTCAAATTCAATGCCTGCTTTCAGTATTGTTTTTAGTATATTTTAAATAGAAGAAATGAGTATCACATTTTTTGGATATAAGTGTAGTTTTAAATCGTGGAATTTTTATAAATTCATAGCATGAACCAAATTTGGTATTATGATTTGTTTTACTACTGGATCTTCCCAATTGTAGAACTTAATTTAAATTGTCTTACTTCATTGATAAACATTCGATGGATTGCCATTCAATTTGCCAAGGAGTGGCTAGCTCTTCCTGGAAGTGCTTGCTATTGTTCAAAACCTGGGAAAACGTGGAAAAGCTAAACCTGCTGCTGTACAGATGGTGCTTTGCCTCTGGGTCCTCCTTTCACTAACGCGCTACTGCCACTGAACTTGTCATTGTAAAGTACTAGCTTGTCAGTCCAATCAAATGGCATTTTTAATTGCATTAATGTTCAGAATGGCTCGGGTCTAATCGTGGAGAAAGAAAAAGTCATGGGTGGAAGATAGACTCATGCATGAATCTAGAAGATAAAGAAAAATCTCTTTTTCCAGGGTAATTTTTCATACACTGCAACTAAACCCTCTGCTCTGAGTTAAATCTGATGAACTGGGTAATGACTATACTGAGAAATATGAAAATTATTGTGTTATCTGGAAAACTGCTCATCATACTCTACCAGGATATTTAGTTTTCTAGGGAATGTTATGAAAATATAATTTGTTGAGTCAATCATTATTTCTAACAGTAAATGAAATAATATCTACTGTGGTAGACACTTTCTAGGGTGCCTTAAGGTGTTATAAATTTTAACTAAGATAGCTGTTCCCATGGCATAACTCTGAACCTGTTTGTATAATACATGGAAGTGCAATGCAAATGGGTGTGCTCAGGGTTGGTCATTACAAAATGTTTGTGATAGCAAATTAGTGGAAACAACCTCAACATCCATCAAAAGGTAGAGGTTAAATATATTATAATTCATACTTACCATAGAACATTCTTAAGAGAGAAAGAATTTGAAGACTTTTTATATGCAAAGATTAAATATTCTGAATAATGTATGGATACAGCAGAAGTAAGATGCAAAATATGTAAAAAATGGGGGAAATATTATGTATACGTTCATGTGTGTGCATGCACTATTTGTATATGCATATGATATGGCTTCCTAAGAGGATCATTACTGGTTGGCTGAATATGAGGAATTGGAGGGAGACTATATACTCCTGGGATGCTCACCCCTTTTGAAAAAATTAAATCCCATATATGAATTAAATAAAACAGAAATTAATAATTGCAAATAGTAAGCTTTGGTTTATATGTATCTTGCTTTCATATGACTCTTCAGGAACATGCCTGTACACGGCTGTGCAGGAACTTCGTATCCAGGCACTTTCTCATACAGATGACATATGTTCTGAACAAAATACAGAATAACATGCATATTAAAAAGTTAAGAGCAATGGAAATGTTTTACTTGGGAAAAAGGAAATAAAAATGTACCTGTATTTCCCCATCAGCATATCTTTTTAAGTATTAAATATTATCAATCAAGGAAGATAATTATGAATTTGCCCAAATATTGTAATATCTATTTATAAAACATGTAAATTATTTTAAAATAGTTTTTTTTAAATATATTTTATTGATCTTTTACAGAGAGGAAGAGAGAGAGATAGAGAGTTAGAAACATCGATCAGCTGCCTCCTGCACATCCCCCACTGGGGAAGTGCCCGCAACCCAGGCACATGCCCTTGACTGGAATCGAACCCGGGACCTTTCAGTCCGCAGGCCAACGCTCTATCCACTGAGCCAAACCAGTTTCGGCTTAAAATAGTTTTAATTATATAAACTTACTAATATCATAATTATTAGGGGATTTCTTGTTTACTGAAAAAATTAGGCTTATTTTTTTAATTAAACTAGTTTTATTTTTCTCTGAATATAAAAGTGATTTATATAAATATATGTTAGGGATATTATAGAAATAATCATTTTTAAAAAATATATTTTATTGATTTTTCACAGAGAGGAAGGGAGAGGGACAGAGAGCTGGAAACATCGATGAGAGAGAAACATCGATCAACTGCCTCCTGCACACATCCTACTGGGGATGTGCCTTTCCATAGTATTATAGACAGTCTTTTTCCTACCTATCTATGTAATTTGAAAATTGTTCCAAGTTAATCAACTTAGATATAAAGATTATTTTAATAACTGCCTTTATTTTCAATTAAAATGTTTACATACACAATGATACATGTAAGCAGTCTCCAACGGTTAGAATTCTAGCTTTTATTTTAAACATATTTTTGCTATTTTAAACTGTACAAAACAAACATCCTCTTAAAATGTTGCCTTCTTTTCTGATACCATGTCAGGGCACATTATAAACAAGTATAAAATAAGACATCAAATTGTAATTCTGATCCATTACTGTAGCATGTGTTGTTATATGCCTTATATTTATAATTTTAGACTAGATGTACTCATTATTGTAGGAGTACTTTGGTAGACAGTATTCTAATTTTAAAATTGTTGTTTTCTTGAAAGTATTTGTTGCACATTTCTATTTTCATTTGGAATTCATAAGATTCTTTATAGCCAAATAGCAGCCTGGGTTTTGCAAGCGTTTCATGGATATAAGAACTATGCACTGTAATTGCAGTATACTCATTTTTTCTGTGTTCTTCGATGTTTATTTATTTTGTATTAATCTTTATTGTTGAAAGTATTACATATGACTCTCCTTTTCCCCCATTGACCCCTTCTAGCCCATCCCTGCCCTACGCCCCAGGCCTTCACCACCCTC
>NW_006293349.1:5010175-5015531 GCF_000327345.1 Myotis davidii
GATTCAACACACTTCTATTTAGGTGAGCTTGTTGGTTGTTCAAATCATCTACTTCCTTTCTCAATTAGTACATTGCTGCTTATGAAAAAAATAAAGTAAGAGAAACACATACCCACACAATGAAATACTTTGATATTTGTTTTTTATAGGATAAGAAGAAAAATAAATTCTACATGCACACTATGCAATATGAGAAAAGGCGCGTTGCTCAGTGTTTGTGTTGTCTAACCTGATTTCTGTCTGCATACCAAACAGTGAACCAGATCAAGAGCTGCAAGGAGACAGCCAGGATGTATATGTAGAACATCCCCCTTCCCTCTGCCTGAGCATTTACCAGCTTAGCAGAGTGCGGATGAGAACATGCGCGTAGGGACACCTCCTGGGTCTGGGAAAAGGTCCATCTGAAAGAATTACAGGGAACAGTGCTCAGTCATCACACCGGACTGGGAATAGCACTTGTTCCCACTAGCCAGACTTGAACCCAGCAATGAAAAGGGTACTGCATAGTACTCAGGCGGTCTTCACTTAGTTGTGTGCCCTAGAATGAGAACTGCTCTGGTTCCATTTAACACACTTTTAAAAGCAAGATCCAAAATTACTACATTTTTCTAAGTAAGTTAACTGTATCCAGAATAAAGCTCAAAAAAAAAAAAATCCCCAAACAGCTCTAATTCGCATTTCTGTTATCCAGTCAAAGGTGACCAGACAAAGTAGGAGGACATATGACCCTTCAGAAAATAAAAGTAAATCAATTGAAAGCAGTCCAGAACTTATATGAATGTTAGAACTCATAGACATGGATAATAAATGCCTTATAATAGTTGTATGCCTTCTGTTCAAAATGATAAGTAGGCATATGAAATATAATTTCTTGTAAAGCAAAATCAAACTAGTAGAGGTGAAAGCTACAATGATAGTTGAAAGTGTATCTGGATGTGATTTACTGCAGATTAGACATATCAAGTGTGCTTGATAAGTAAACCAATAATTTCTCTGAAATTTAAATTTCCCTCAGAATGTGCCTATGTCCACTAAAAGATATGCACAAATACACTCATAGCTGTAGTATTATTAAGAGCCCTCAGTTAGACAAAACCCAATGCTCATACATATTAAAGTGGGCCAATAAATTATGCTGCATTAAGAAATCAGAATAACACACAGAAAGGAAAGTGAACAAAAATATCCATCTCTAACCACATGGATTACTCTCACAATGTCATAAAAAATATCCAGATCCAAAAGTTTTCATACAGTGTGATCCTATTCATTTGAAGTTTAGAACATGGTCATAGAAATCAGAATTGTGGACACATTTGGGAGGGTAGTTGTTTTGAGAGAGCATCAGGGGGAATCTGGGTGCCAGAAAAATTCTATGGATGTAATTGGTGGTCGCATGAGTGTAACTGCTGTGATGAAACTGGACTCCAGGATATTTCTGCTGATGGAAGAGAGGTAGAGAAGCCCATGTGCTGAGTGAAAGTGAGAAGTGAGAGAACATGCTAGCACCAGGAGTTGAAAAGCCTCTTTTATTTCTCATAGGTCCTTTGTTTGGATAAGTATAAGACATTCAGTAGATATCTCTTGACTTTTTACCAGTATCAAAATTTTTGTAGACTTGCAGACATATGAAATTTACTCCTGGGATAAGCATGATGAGAGAATTAGTGAAAATAGAGCTAGTGACATTTCTCCAAAGTTCCAATTTCACCAATAATATTTTTATTTTTGTGTCATCTTTCCATATTATGCATTATTCATGTCTTTAGATACCTTCGTAATTTATATAAAATATCAACTTCTACATATTGTTCCTACTAGAAGAGTCAGTGTCATTCAAAATTGTTCAGTGTCATATTTAGTTTGCAGAATTAAAAAGATGATTGTTAACTTCTGACAGGCCAGAATTTGGGGGGAGAAATTGCCACACTCTAAATGACTAATTAAATTAACATCTACATCACTCTACGTTCATTTTAGGAACATGCCCATCAGCAGTTATATTTGCACTACATTTGCCCAATGTATTACATTTCTCAGTATAATGTGAGTTGCAGTTTTGGATTGACAATTCTTCCTGTTTCGAAGGCTCCTGTTCGGACTATCCAATCCATGGCTTTCCGCTGTGTTGTGTCTCCCACACTGCCTCACTCCTGTCCTTCATCATAGTCCTCTTTTGATGGAGGCCTAGCCTTTAGAGACAATCATACCTACTTATCTCTAAGGTAGGTTGGTGACTTCATCGTTCAGGTCTTTTAAGACTAAGTTCAATACTAATTTTTTTAGAATGGAGTATCTGTAAGCAAAACAAACTTGCTCCTACTTATACTGAGTATCTCATCAGAATAGAGTCTTTGTGTTATTAAACAAAGAGACCCTCTTCTATATAAAGAATAAAAGGAATAAAGAAGAGAGGTGTGTGTAAACATGCTCATTCATTGAATGTCTGGTTTATCAAAGGTTCTGGTAACCTCTATCCACCAGCACTCCCTGGGGGCTGCTCAGCAGAAAACTTGTTCTGCACGGTTCTTCCTCGTCATCAGATGCTCCTCATCCATTCTCCCTGGATGGTGTTGGGAAAACTGGACAGATACATGCAAAAAAATGAAACTAGGCCTGTAGACATCATTAAATTGTCAGTTCACTACAACTACAGCCAACGTTGAAAATCGAATCACTTGTCTCTATACTACTGCAAGCAGAGCAAACAGATAACAACATGACTTTGTCAGCTTTAAGGGGTTAATAATTCTGTTTTGCTGATTATACTTTTAGCTTCTAAAACAGAGATTTCTATTCATATTTGTCCCCAAATTTCTACGTTTCCAATCAAACACACACTTGTGGGGGCCTGCCATAAAATGATTCTGAGGAAGATGAGTCCAAAGTAAGTACCATATCCTAGAGAGTCCCACTAATGTGCCTCCCTCTCCATAGGGTCAGCCCCTGCACAACAACTCGCTCCCTGTAGTCTTGTCCAGGCCCTGTAGCCAGTCAGCCTGAGGGTCAGTTTCACCCAAGGATGTGCCTTTAGCAATCAAGGCTCATCTACAGCAGGAGAGAACACACCATCCACACGAGGGGCACTCAGGAGCCCCTGGCTCAGGTTAACAGGGCCCCACAGGACACCTACTACATAAAGCCTGACTGGGAGATATAGCAGATCTACCTCGTACATAGGAACAAACACAGGGAAACAGTTCAAATGAGGAGACAAACATGTTCCAATTGAAAGAACAGAACAAAATTCCAGAAAAAGAACTAGAGAAAGTAGAGGCAAGTAATTTACCAGATGCAGAGTTCCAATACTGATTATAAAAATGTTAAATGAAGAAGAAAAGATGATCTCAGAACTTAAACAAAGGGATAGGGAACATAAAAACGAAGAGAGGAAACTTAAAAATGAACCAGTTAGAAATGAAGAATACAGTAACCAAAACACATGAGATGGAATCAACAGCAGATTAGACAAAGCTGAAGATAGAATCACAGATTTGGAGACAAGGTGGTGGAAAACACCCAGTGGGAACAGCAAAAAGACAAAAGCAAAAAAACCCAACAACACAAGGCTAGTTTCAGAGACCCCATCCTCATTATAGTTGTACTTACCTCATTGTGTTGTTAAAGATCAAAAGCATTAATACCTAGTAAAGCATTTACAAGGGAGATAGCAACTTAATCGTTTGCTTTATAAAAGTAAATAAAAGGAAAATTGATTTTAATTTCATATATAAAAGTCTATAAATCCATTTTTCCCATTTAGCTGTAGTATCTAAGAATGGTCAATTAATCTGATACTCCTGTTCATCCTATGTCAAAAGAGATCATCTTTCTAAGTCAGAGGATTTATAAAATATGCTTCTATAATGTATAGTTTTGAACTGGCAGTGAGAGTAATAAAAATGAGGTTAGAAAACTTACAGGGAGCCAGATCTAGAAAGCCAATGGTTGGTCATTTTGTAAGAATTTTATTCTGAAAGAGGACTGAGGCTTTACCTGGATTCAGCACCCTGTAGGCCATTAAAGCATTAGAGATGTGGAGGAGGGGAGGGGAGGGACGTTGCAAAAACCTGACTGGAGATTAATGAAAAAAATTAGGACAATGGCTACTGATGGCTATTTCTAAGAGCTTTTTCGTGTAAGAAAAGTAGGTAAATAGGGTTCTAGCTTATAGGAGGGAACATTATTTTTCTTTTTTAGTTATTTTTTTAAATACATTTTTATTGATTTTAGAGAGTTAAGGAGAGGGAGAGAGATATAGAAACATCAATGATAAGAAAAAAATAATTGACTGATTGCCTAAGCACACCCCCTGCTGGGAATTGAGCCCACAACCCAAGCCTGTGGCTTCACCTGAATCAAACCTGGGACCCTCAGTCCACAGGCTAACACTCTATCCACTGAGCACACTGGCGAGGCCTGACTTTTCTTTGTTAAATGGCAGCTATAACACTATGGCCAGTCAGTGTTGGTTTTGGTTTTCTCTGTCCATGTTCAGCTGCAAGGGAAATAAGCTGAGAAAAGTAAAGTTAGAATTAATAACAATTTTCTCTTAGTCAAGTCTTTAAAATGAACCAAGAAAGGTGCAAGGCCCTTTAGAGTACATGTGCAAGAAGTGAACATAAGTCGTTAAGAGAGATTGAGAAAGTGGTCAGTCAGTTATGGGTTCTGGTGTGGTCAGAAAGTCCATGATGTGGAGGTACTGAGCGATATAGGCTGAGTGGAAAATGGTGGTTTGAGATGCTTAAAATTGAGATTTTAGTGATGTCACAGTTGTTGGTGATACCAAAATATTTTGTGTGACAGTGGAGAATGAACACTTGAGATATGTGTAAATGTTGACGCTAACGCAAACATGAATAAGAGATATGGAATTTCCTGAGGTGGTGGAGGTGATTAAGGTTAAGGCCCTCTGTGTGCTTTACAAACTGTCTCTGGACCTGTGTTTGGGTACACAGTACTGTAATGAATCACTCGGACACTACATTTCAGCTCAGCTGGTACAAGGGTAATAATAAAATTTGTGGAACAGAGCTGTCCTATTGATCTCTCCTAAATTGAATCTCCCTTGTAGTATCAACCCATCACTGGGTTTTACCCCTGCAGGACTCTCGCCCTGAAGCAACACCAGCTGGGTTGCAATTATGTCGGGATGTTCTCATTAAGCACTGCCATCCATTATCTGAATGCAGTCATCAAAAACATGACAGCAAGTACTGCTCAGGAGTTTGAACCATTTTGTGAGAATAATATAAATGAATTCTCTCTCTCTCTCTCTCTCTCTCTCTCTCTCTCTCTCTCTCTCTCTCTCCCTCCCTCCCTCCCTCCCTCCCTCTCTCCCTCTCTCTCTCTCTCC
>NW_006293349.1:5015555-5015942 GCF_000327345.1 Myotis davidii
CCCTAGTCCAGGCTTATTTATAGGAAAAGAGGTTGAGGGCTGGATCAGATATGAGAACATTTCCCCCCTCTCTCTATCAGTCAAATTAGAATAGCCAGGAGTTAGAGCTTGGAAACACAGGTGCCTCTTACTTTCTAGTAAAAAAGCCAAAAAAGGCTGTATTCAAGACATTGATTATCATTTTTAAAAAGGAAGTAGATGCTCGCCATAACCAGTTTGGCTCAGTGGATAGAGCGTCGGCCTGCGGACTCAAGGGTCCCAGGTTCGATTCTGGTCAAGGGCATGTACCTTGGTTGTGGGCATATCCCCAGTAGGAGGTGTGCAGGAGGCGGCTGATCAATGTTTCTCTCTCATAGATGTTTCTAACTCTCTATCTCTCTCCCTTCC
>NW_006293349.1:5016457-5018956 GCF_000327345.1 Myotis davidii
GAATCATCATCATGCCTTAACCAGTTTGGCTCAGTGGATAGAGCGTCGGCCTGGGGACTGAAGGGTCCCAGGCTCGATTCCGGTCAAGGGCATGTACCTTGTTTTCGGGCACATCCCCAGGAGGGGGCTGGCAATAGGCAGCTGATAGATGTTTCTCATTGATTTTTTCTAACTCTCTATCTCTCCCCCTCCTCTCTGTAAAAAAAAAAAAATCAATAAAATATATTTTAAAAAAAGGAAGTAGATGCTCATTTTAGTGACAGTATGATTTCCACTAATGCCCCCACTCCTGCTTCTCTATAATGTCTTTTATGTTTCAAGGGGTTCTCTTTTTCCTTCAGCCAAGATTTAAAAATGCAGAGTTGACACCCCAATAAATTCAATATAAAGGGGAAAATAATAAATAGAAATGCAGAGGTAGAGTCAGGTGTCTTATGGAGATGCAGGGAATGCAGATCCAAGGAGGAATAATCACTCCTTAGTAACTTCATATCATTTGCATGTGAAGTCAGGGTGAATGTATAATTTCTGGGGTTTTAATAAAAGGACATAGTAACTTGAATCAGTGGAAAGTAAAGCTGTTAGTTAATTATATATGTACACATGTTTTATAATAAATGTGGATCGTAATTGATAATGTGGTATATTCCTCGTGGAGGATCACCTACCATTTTAAAGATTGGAAAAATTCAGTATTTTTTTTTTGATGGACTGTGATATGAAGAATCCTAGCTAAAGATAATATTAGTATTCCCAAAATCTTTGAAAATTTAAAAACATGTCCTTATCTCTTTTATGCCTAGTTATAATAGGTGCAATAAATATATTGAGAAGGGGCTAATGACATCCAGGCCTTTATTATCATCATTTTAAAGACTCTTATGAACTACAATTAGGGAATTACTGCTAATTAGTATGTTAGGATAGCAGAATTATTAGCGTCTATGAGAGCCGGCAATACGTTGAGTGTATGGCACTTAGCCAGGGATCCGTGGGGCTGCCGTTATCTCTGCTCTCTATTGTTAACATTGAATTAAGAGCGGCTCTTGGTCTGTGTTAACTCCGAATGGGATTTTGCTGACAATTTTTGCTAGTTTATGTTTTATAGTATTCACGTTTGTGTCTGTGATATATTGCTCTTTTCTATAGTGCAAGGCAGTTTAACATATTATTCTCAGAGAACAAATCTAAAACGAGAAATTTTTCCATTTTGAAAATTTTTCTTTACTCTTAAATAGAGAGCCTACTTTTTAATACCTTCTTATACATATAATGCTTGAAATCACAAATCCTTTCTGAAACTAGGAGCATTATATCGATGCTGTCATTATCTCAAATGTAAAGGCAGGCTGGTGTATGCATGAAAAGTAGAATGTAGATATCAATATGTTGGTACAGAATAAGCAATGGACAAAAGTTATTGATGAAGACAGATCTATACCAGTAACATTAAACTGTTAAAAAAGAAAATTAAAATCTCACGCAGCCTCGCTGCATATACTTTTTTAACATATAATACTAGTTTAATCATTTAACAGGAGCTTAATAATACAAATTAATATATCTTGTGTGCTCTAAGTTATAGTACATGGTTAGAATATTGGTGCAAGAATGGGAAAATAAATACAAACATGTCTATTAAATATATTCAAAGACATTCACTTTCTCACAGATAAACCATATGAAGGAAGCTGGTCCCTAAAGGTAGTTTTAAGAATTGCTAGATATTTATCTACTCTCTGATCTATAATATCAAACATTAGATTTTTTTCTAAAAAACACTTAAGGTAATCCTGGTTTCCCCTAAACATAACACACACGCTTTTCAAAACTAATGGACTATAATTCTGAGATACAATTTTTGCTACTTGCTCAATACCCAAGAGCAATTCATGACTCCAGCATTAGAAGACGTATGAAGCCAACAGTAACATTACTACTTTATCCTCCAAATGCCAGGCATATTCTCCTTTAGAATATTCGAATAGATCTTCCTTCCTTCCTGTTTATCCATAGCTACTAACATCATTAGAAATGTGGTGCCTAAAACCATGGCACTAAGCCTTAAGAACTTATTAAATTGTACTCTCTACCATTTTCATTCATTCACTCATTGGTTCATTGATTCATTCATTTATTCAATGAGTGATGCACATATGTTTTACTTTTTTATTTTATTTATTGATTAAGGTATTACATATGTGTCCTTATGCCCTCCTTACCCCTCCCCACTCATGCCCTCACCCCCCTGGTGTCTGTGTCCATTGGTTAGGCTTATATGCATGCATATACAAGTCCTTTGGTTGATCTCTCCTCCTTACCCCCACCTTCCCCTCCCTACCTTCCCTCTGAGGTTTGATGGTCTGATCGATGCTTCTCTGTCTCTGGATCTAGTTTTGTTCATCAGTTTATGTTGTGCAATATATTCCACAAATGAGTGAGATCGTGTGATATTTTTCTTTCTCTGACTGGTCATTTCACTTAGCATAAAGCTCTCTA
>NW_006293349.1:5020193-5021088 GCF_000327345.1 Myotis davidii
CCATTTTGAGTTTGTTTTTGTGTATGGTGTAAGTTGGTGGTCTAGTTTCATTTTTTTGCATGTGTCTGTCCAATTTTCCCAACACCATTTATTGAAGAGGCTGTCTTGACTCCATTGTATGTTAATGCCTCCTTTGTCAAATATTAATTTAGTATAGTGGTTTGGGTTGATTTCTGGGTTCTCTGTTCTATTCCACTGGTTTATGTATCTGTTCTTGTGCCAGTACCAGGCAGTTTGAGAATAGTGGCTCTGTAATACAACTTTATATCTGGTATTGAGATCCCTCCTACTTTGTTGTTCTTTCTCAGGATTGCTACAGCTATTCAGGGTCTTTTTTTTATTCCAGGTGAATTTTGGGAGAGTTCCTTCTAGGTCTGTGAGATATGCCATTGGTATTTTAATGGGGATTGCATTGAATCTATAGATTTCTTTGGGTAGTATGGACATTTTAATGATGTTGATTCTACCAATCCATGAACACAGTATGTTCTTCCATCTGTGTATGTTCTCCTCTATCTCTTTTTTTCAACATCCTTTAGTTTTCTGAGTACAGGTCTTTTACCTCCTTAGTTAAATTTATTCCTAGGTATCTTAATGTTTTTCTTATTTATTTTTTTAAGAGAGGAATGGAGAGGGAGAGGGAATGAAATGTTAATGTGAGAGCAAAACATCTGTTGCCTACTTCCTGTATGCCCCCTACTGGGGATTGAGCCCACCACCTGGGTATGTGCCCCACTAGGAATCCAACGGAAACCTTTTGGTGCACAGAAGGATGCCCAACCAACTGAGCCACAACAGCCAGGACAATAATGAAGCCGATCACTTTGCATTTCTGTGGCTGCTAATAGATACTTCCATTATCCTTTAGAGAAAAAAAAAAAAAGCCAGAATTTGT
>NW_006293349.1:5022868-5029741 GCF_000327345.1 Myotis davidii
AACCCTTTTGGTGCACAGAAGGATGCCCAACCAACTGAGCCACAACAGCCAGGACAATAATGAAGCCGATCACTTTGCATTTCTGTGGCTGCTAATAGATACTTCCATTATCCTTTAGAGAAAAAAAAAAAGCCAGAATTTGTTGCTTCTTTGAGACAGAAAGAGGGTGGAAGGGTTTCCTATTATATCCTTAATCATGTACTGTGACCATTATGGGCACCCAGATTGGTCACTTTATGTCCAGAAATGGAAAATGAAAGCTTGCTAATGCCTTTAATCATTACATGGCATATCTAGCAAGAAGAGCATGGGACTCCAGATGAGACAATCACAATTCAGTCCAGGTCTGTCACTTTACCGGTTATGTTATCCCATCACGTGGCCTACTGTTGCTGGGAATGATTTCCCTTATGCATAAACATGGACAGAGTGATATGGGAATTCTATTAGTCTGTAACTCATAACTTGGTCCACTTTAAAACATGTGATCCCAGAGTTTAGTGTTTAGAAAATAGTTAATCACCTTTACTTGATAATATATGTTATTTTTTCTATACATTTATTATGTTTTTCTTTCTAGATTGTAAACTTTATGAAGATAAGGAATGTCATTTTGTTGTATTCTGTGATTTTTAGCATCATATACAAAGCAGTTTAATATAAACAAATACACTGGCAGATGATTTTTTTACTCAAGAACAATGGAAAACAGGAATGATTCTTAAAGCAGTGGTACTAAGACACTGATTTATTATTGTGGTCAAGTAAAGGAACCATGCACAGAGCTCCCACCACAAAAACTAGAGATAAATTTCCTTAGGCACCTTGCATTCAAATTCAAATTGTGTCCTATTAAATTAAGATAAATAAGTCAGATAATGCCATGTCATATAAATTTCTGATAGCACCATTATTTCCATAGCAACTTCATTTAGTGTAAATATCATCATGCAATAAAACTAGATTAAATCAAATAAAAATGGAATTGGAGAGAAAATAAAGGACTTTATCTAAAACAGAAGAAAAATACCACTTCAATGGAGCTGTGGTATAAGAATACCTGTCCTTTGTTAGAGTGAATTTCAGTTTACTCATTTAACATCTGTTTTGCTGCCACACTCCATGGAGATGCTAAGGTAGGAGTAAACAAGGCTCTTTATTTTTCTAATATACATTTTTTTTTTTTTAGAAATTCTTCACTAGAAGCAGAAGCTGAGTTCATACTAGTCTTGGCATGTTTACATTTTAAAATCTTTAATAAACAAGTTGCAAGAGTTATATTAAAACTGAGAGAGAAGTTATACCATGTTATTTTGTTGTTGTTTTTATACCCATAACAGTCTGGCAGTTTAAAACTCACTTTAAATTCAATTGTTTTTCAGATTGTCACTGCAATTAAAAGTTTAGGAGGTTTTAAGTTAAACTTTTGACCACGTTCTTTTTATGGAAAACAGGAAGAACTGCTAGCACACATTCACTCTAGCAGAGATAATGTTAACAACAGAGGAAAACTTTCAGTTTAGTCATTCATTTTATACAAATGGAATGGAAATTTTCTTGTAGCTTATTATGAGCCAGATGTCTTCACGTGGCTGAAACAGCTGCCAGAGATTGGATTCAAATTTTTTTCCTGGTACTTAACAGTGACTCCTCTTTCTTCTTTTGTGGCCTAGGGTTTAAGCATATGTGACTCACCATTTCATCTGGTTAGGTGCCTGTTATAATGTTCATTTACCATCTTAGTGCATGATCTTTATTTAAAGGTTATTCAGAGTCAATATCTATTAGAATTTTCCTGAACACTCCATTAATTTGTAAGTGTATGCATGCGCGCAAGTGTACACACACCCCCTTTCAAACATGTCACTTCATACCTGATAAATATGAATAGTTTAATTAGCCTTGTTAAATGTCTGGGTTTTTAAATCACAACACAAATCATTAGGAGCAAGAAACCAGCATCAGACTATAAGATTAAAATAGTTGAATCGCTGACATACATTATAGATTTTTGGGTAGAGTGAGTGGTTAGAATTAAAAGAAAATTAGATCAATGCCAGAGTAAGCAATGACACAAGAGAGCAGAGTTGATGTATCTGATTCACGTTCATTATAAGTAATCTCAGGGTTTGGTGGAGAGAATGAAGTTTCTGCTATATTTAAGTAGCAACTGTTTTAGTAGGGGGGGAGGAGAGAGAGAGAGAGAGAGAGAGAGAGAGAGAGAGAGAGAGAGAGAGAGAGAGAAAGAGAAAGAGAGAACACATATGTAAAACCAGAATGATAAGGGTGGCAGGTTCTCCTGGACCATGCTTGGCATATGTTAGATACTTAGACTGTGTCGCATACAAGGAGAACCACTGTACATTAAAAGCTACAGCCCCTACTAGATTTATTGCGGACATGAACACACATAGAAGGCTTCCCTAGCTATCTACATTTGCTTCTTAGTATGCTGTCTGTTCCTTTTTGCTCAAATCCTCTCAGTATGTCTCTTTAAATTGTATAAGACTGCTGATTTTCCAGACCTAATGGGCTAATACCGCTTGGGTGTCAGTGGAAAGAACTGGGCCCTGATGTCCCCTTATCTATTTCATGATTGACCAGTCAACAGCCAACCAAAACCAGGTTGTACTGTTTATTGAATTGTGTATGTAGTGGCTGTGAGAAATGGCAAGTACTGTAATTGTCACAACTACTAGATAGGTACAAACATTCCCAAGGCTACCTTACTAGGACAGGTTCCTGCTCTGTCACTCTTTTCATAGGACCAAGGCCTGCCTGCTTCTCAATGGGCCAGATTTCCTGAGCACACCCACGACTTAGAATCCAGAGCAAGTGACCCCTAGCCCCCCAGTTGGTTGATTGCTTTTCTACTCTGTACTCCACATGTGATAAGAAAATCATGCAATAGATTGATAGCACGTTGCTCAAGGTTTTGACTACACCATTTTAGAAAACATCCTGTCTTGTCACCAACAGCCTGTCTATTGGATCTGCATCAAAATTCTTCTCATCAAAGAATAAAAAAAACATATATGGCATTCAGGGACTATCTGGAAAAGTGAGCTACAGTCATTTCAGAAAACAAAATGAAATAAAACTTAAACTCTATAAAAAGTAAAAAAAAATCAAGATTAACATTACTAGTAGAAGATGAGAGAATGTCCGTGGGTAAATTAAAGAGGTCGCTTGAGGAAAAATATATGGTGGTTGGGTTATTGGCAATAAATTAATGCAGAGAGTGAAGTTTCTGCAAATAGGAATTAGGAGAAAAATCAAATTGACTAAGCAACTATTATTTACTTGCTACTTTTACATACAGTATTTCAAATAAATACTACAGTGATTCTGTGGATTAACAAATATCATTTTCCCAATGTTGAGATAGAAACATTATGCATGCTACAGAGCTACTGAAGGAGAAGTGGTGATTGAACTTGTGTTTCTCTAACACCCAAGCGGGTACGGGCACCTGAAGGGCGTGGGCGGGAATGTTTGTTCGATGGCTGAGGATTCCAGAAAGGCATCATTTTCCAGAGCAGGTGGAACTGAACAGGAGCTGGACGGACACTCTGAACACCATCCCAGCCCAGCTCATTGCGTTCAGACACGTTATTTTCAGGTCTGGAACCTTACAGTCGCTAAGTGTCATAGGACAGCTGAGAGTGGCCGGACCTGCTCTGAGGACGGGTCCTTCTTCTTTGAGAATGAGCAGTTTTAGTGGCACTTGATATCCCTCAATTCAAAATGAGACACTTCCAAATATGTTGCTATTTATATTAAGAGGAGATATTCAGAGTGAATTGACTACAGATCATTACAGAATCCATGACCCCTTAGCTTACGATAGCACTGCCCTTAGAGTTGTGGTGACATAGGTACAATCAGCTTTTGACAAGACATATACATTTTTTGAAATAGTAACAAATTAGAGATCAAATGAGACATTTAAAATATGGTAATCTTTTCAGGAATGTATTCGGGCTTACTCTAAAAACATTTTGTAAAGGTGAAAAATACAGGTTTCATGATTATTATGACTCTATCTTGTTTTCTACCTAAATAGTATATACCACAATGATTTTCACTTTACAAATATGCTAACTGATCATTTTAATATTTGTATTTATATGGGACTTCTTTGGATGGATTTTAGTCAGTGATTAACTGCTTAAATTAATGATTTTTTGTATTGCAGGCATTATTGGAATGTTTACATTAGAATATTTTCTTCATTGTTATTTTATAGTACCTAAATTCACCATATGACAAAGGCTTTTAAACCAAAGAATTCAGTCTCATATACACAGGGGAGAAATGCAATTTAATGGAGGAGAATAAAAATAACTCCAGTTACCAGTTTGTCCTTCAGTTCTGCACAGATGGTCTTACACACTGTACTCAAATCCAAATAAATAATTAAGCAATTGCCTTTTGTTCAACTCTATCATTTCATGGAATGCATTTTTAGAGAACACTGTTACCCCTACAACATGGTATTTTTAAGGCAATACAAGAGGCAGATCGCCAAAGGTGATTATGTTGTGTGAGTAGCGTAGACCAGAGGCATATTTTCTCATTTTCCCACTGATAGCAGCTCAAAATGACTGAAGGCTGGTGGGAGTTCACACATGGAAATGACTACAAAGCCTTTCTAATTCACTGATTAAGACTCAGTTAGTGTTATTACCCCACTTTCCAGGGTGGGGTAATAGATTTTAGGGTGTCATACAAACCACATAGATAATTTTATCCTTATTTAGAGGAGAATCGAGAAGACTTGAAGTGGCTTCAGAAGTAGTGATTAGTCCAACAATGTAAATAGGTGGATGCGACTCTTGGAAAAGCAGGCATCTCCCCCCACAGC
Source organism: Myotis davidii (assembly GCF_000327345.1). Lineage (NCBI taxonomy): Eukaryota > Metazoa > Chordata > Mammalia > Chiroptera > Vespertilionidae > Myotis > Myotis davidii. Next base: position 5,027,736 of record NW_006293349.1, read on the forward strand.
ATCCTGGATAAGCCGAGGGAACGAATTCTTCACAAGTTAATATGATTCTAGGAATTTCCTGAAAATAGATTCTTCAAGGAGGATGCTGTTTACTTACTGGATTCTCTCTCTAAGGAATTTGGAACAGGTTAATGTAGACTGGCTATCTGGTTAGAAATAGAAACGAGACAGAAAGAGAGACCAATGTTGTGGGGATCCGAATTGTGCTAAAAGTGGATCGCTAGAGATCCTGACTTAGATCGCTCGGGGAATCTGTGGAATAACTCAAGCTGCAACTCCATTTCTCTAAATTATATCCCAGCTTCCATAAGCACTGCCCGCCCTGAGTTTCCATCTCAGCCTCCATTAGGCAAAGAACAGTAAATAACCGATGGATAGGTATTCTGATGGTCTCCATCCCTTGAAGTTAAATGAACACAATAACATGCATGGCTGTATTCTACCACCCCGTGTGGTAGCAGGGTGAAGGCAATGGGGTTTTCATGAAACTGTGATGGCCTTGAGGGAGAGCGGGGCTCTGGATTCCAGTGGACTTTGGCAAATAGTAGTGCTTAGCACATATTTGTAAAATGAATGTAGGAAACAACTATATGCAAAATATGAAAGTAGAAAATGAAAAAGAAAAAGAAATACAAAGCTTAGAAGTCAAATAATGGATTATAATGTCAGGCCAATTTTGGATAACAGACCTGCTTTGATAGTTTTTTAAACAAATATTTGTAGATTTCTGGGTGTATTAAATAAAAGAATATTCAGTATTGTGTCAGAATATTGTTTAGAATCCCCTTAAGAATTGCATTTTGAGGCTCCTAGAATTAAAGAAAAGGATGTCAAAGTTCATGTTTTTCCTCCCTTCTATTGATAATTTTTCTCAGTTGATTTATTGGTATTTATGAGTGTATAAAACCAGATGTATTTAAAGAATATGGTATGGCAGTTCTTGTGAGTACTGCATCCTACCTGTGAGTATAATTTATTTTACTAAATAAAATATTATGCTAAATCTGATTTTTGAAACTGTGAAATATGGAGGCTGTTAGGAAAGTTTGGAAAAGTTAACATACCTTTTTTAGGATAAATGAACCATTTTTCTTCCAGTACTTGGTATATATATAAAGAAGATGTTTATTCTTGAATTTCAGTATTACTTTAAACTGAAAATCTATTGCTTTCCATTAAGTCTGTATAAGCCCCATACTTCTGAAAGCTAATTATTTTTCATGAGCATTTTTGGAAATATTAGAAAACTTTCTTTCTACCACCCCCAGCAATGATATTTTAAACTACATAATGTTGACAGGGTTTGTTTTTGTGAGTAGGCTGAAAATTTATCTTCAGCCAAAAGAAGATATTCCTAGAATCTTAATTATTATTTTTTCTTTTTATTGGAGACTTCAGGCTTAAAAATTTGTTTTGGAATTGATTTCTCTCTATTTATTTGGTTTATAATTGTTATATGCATGCAAATTGCTTACTGTTAACATCAATTATTTTATTTCCTTTAATTTTGGGACTAAATTCAATGTTCTTCTTTAATTAAATGCATAGATTATAGACTCAGATACTGCAAATGACCCCTAAAGTTTATAATAAGTGAATTGCACACCTGCAAGTCACTATGGCATCTTTACATTCCTTTGTCTTTGACAACAATTGTTATTGTTCTCTGTATATATCTGCCATTCAATTTTCTTTATTCACATAGTGGATTAAAAACCATGATTCTCTTTTAATCTAAGCCAGGGGTGGGCAAACTTTTTGACTCAAGGGCCACAATGGGTTCTTAAACTGGCCCGGAGGGCCGGAACAAAAGCATGGATGGAGTGTTTGTGTGAACTAATATAAATTCAAAGTAAACATCATTACATAAAAGGATACGGTCTTTTTTATTTTTAGTTTTATTCATTTCAAACGGGCCGGATCCAGCCCGCGCGCCGTAGTTTGCCCCCGGCTGAGCTAGTCCCACCCACCCACTCCAGCCTTCCCTCTGAGATTCAGGAGCTGTG
>NW_006293349.1:5030508-5038549 GCF_000327345.1 Myotis davidii
TGCCATAACAAAAGCATGGATGGAGTGTTTGTGTGAACTAATATAAATTCAAAGTAAACACCATTACATAAAAGGGTACGGGTTTTTTTTTATTTTTTTAGTTTTATTCATTTCAAACAGGCTGGATCCGGCCTGTGGGCTGTAGTTTGCCCACGGCTGATCTAAGTAATGCCATATCTTGCCCAACTTCTAGGTCTCAGGTCAACATCTCTGAATCTAATTGTTTTATTCTAAACAATACAGAAAAGTATTGAAAAGGAGATCAAATCTAGTGTTGACATACATTGAGAATTGAACACATTTTTTTATGTTGGTTTAAATGAAATATGCTGTTGAATTTTTGTTCCAGATGAGAGTTTGCGAATACTCCAATATTATCCAACCTTTCAGCTTCTGCTGAAATAATTTAAATTATATTAAATCTAGATCAAAGATTCCTTAAAAACCACCAACCGGAAAACAAAAAGGATGCCAAAAGTTCAAAAGATTTTTTGTGCAATAGAAAGTAAACAACATTAAATTTGCTAAGACCTTCGTAATGAAACACATCAGCTGTAGAACTAATCGGTTCTCCCCTGGGCAGCTCTGAGGAGGTCACCTGAGTGCCGCTGAGTACAGAGTAGAGGAATGAGTCCCGAGAAGGCCACCAGGGTATGAATTTCACAGGCATTGAAAGCAGCTGAACTGTTCATGCCCCATGCTGTGGTCTGAACGTCTGTGTCCCCTGCCCCCAAATTCATATCTTGAAATCCAATCCCCAATGTGATGATAGTAGGAGTTGGACCTTTGGTGGATGATTAGGTCATGAAGATGAATCATTCATGAATGGAACTCTTTCTTTTCTTTTCTTTTTAAATATATTTTTATTGATTTCAGAGAGGATGGTAGATGGGGAGAGAGCTAGAAACATCAATGATGATAGAAACAAATGAGAAGAGAGAATCATTGATTGGCTGCTTCATGCACATCCACATGGGGATTGAGCCCACAACCTGGGCATATGTCCTGACTGGGAATTGAACCATGACCTCCTGGTTCATAGGTCAAAGCTCAACCACTGAGCCACACCACCGGGCCAGAATTATTTCTTTAAAAAAGGGACCCAGAGGAGTTCCCTAGCTCCTCCCACCATGTGAGGACACAAGTAGAAGTGAGCAGTCTGTGACCTGGGAGGTGGCCCCCATCTGACCATGCCAGGCCCTGCCCTTGGACTCCAGCTTCCAGAGGAGTGAGAAAGAGAATCCTGCTGTTTATCAGCTACCCAGTCTCTGTTACAGCAGCTCAGACAGACTAAGACACCGTACCCTCTTATTATATTTAGTTCTGTTGTCAGCATGGAATTCTTCTCTCTAATGTAAAGCACTTAAACTTCTCTCTGAAATAAGTCCATAATCTACCCAGGTGTTTTCTTTTACGGTGAGATTTGATATATGATTTGAGCACAATATGAGGTAATTCTGTAGCCTTACAATAGAAAGGGAGGGAGAAAAAGAGGGGGAAAAGGGGACAGCTTTGGTTAATATAGAAATATACTAAACAGATCCATTTCCAAAATAAATATTTAATTACCATGGAATTTACAAGGGTACTCAGACTAACTACCAGTTTCCTGCTTAACCTTCCAGAATGAAAAATGACCTTCACCTTCTATTTAAGAGAAACTCTTTAGGAAATGGGCCTGGTGAACTATAGAGAACAAGATAAGTTGACCACCAATAGTAATAAACTCAAGTCTGTCATTAAAAACTAATATGCATGTAGACAACAAGACTCGCTAGTACAAAAGAGGACACAATGAACCAACAGAAGTCTTCACAGAGAATTATGAATAATTCAGTAAAGAAAAACCCTTAAAATTCTATTATGATTTAGATTAGGTTTAAGCCAACGAAAGAAGTACTGATAGTGCTACCATATAGTACTGTGAACCTAATACAACTCATAACCTATTCAAGTTCAGAGAAGCTCTATATAAATTGGGTGGATGAAAACAGATAGAAGTACAATTATTTGCTATGACCAATATCTATCATCTCTAAGACATCGTTACGTGAAAAGAGGCCCCGAGGCCTCGTTTCGGGAACAGTAAATCCGTTTGAAGAATACCAGCTCTGACCCTCTGACTGGGCCAATGTTGCAAACCAGACAAGGTTAATGTCACCGTGTTGGTGACACATAGATGTGTAGTATGAGTTGTTAGCATGACATGTTGAAAAGGGGCTTCTCTACTAGTTTAGGATAATTCACACTAGCTGCAAACGTTAAGTACGTTTACATATGCAGATAAGTACAGTGGAAGACATTGAATGGCATTTCTGATTCATAATAAATAACTTAGTTAATGTTTGAGAAAAAGTATCCAGTTTTATTCACTTAAAAATTTTTTGAGGTGAGAAGGAAATCAAAGTGTCCTGAGAATAAAAAGAGACTGTGTGTGGTCAATGGTTTTTAATTCAAAATTTCAAAGAAAATTAGAGGCAAACATGAGAGAACGAGCAATAGAAGGACTTATTGTTGCGAAAATCCAGATGGTCTGGCAATTTAAAAAATACATTCTTGTTTCCTGACTTCTGTCTTTTTTTTTTTTCATTGATCTCAATGTGGAGAGGGCTGCTGACTGCTCGGAGATCATGGATAGTACTATTATTTTATTCTAGCGAGAGGTGCTTAACTAATTAAATACAGATTCAGTTGAAAGAGTTAAATTTTGAAATTCTGTCTTTGCTCTATGTTAGCACTACTGGGATAAGGTTTTAAAAACATTATTAGTCCTTAAAATACATGCTCACTTCTTTTTTTAAAAAATGTATTTTTATTGACTTTTTTAGAGAGAGGAAAGGAGAGGGATAGAGAGAGAAAAACATTGATGAGAGAGAATCATCAATCAGCTGCCTCCTGTACACCCCCTACCAGGCATCAAGCCCGCACCAAGGTACATGCCCTTGACCGGAATCAAACCCAGGACCCTTCCGTCTGCAGGCTGACGTTCTATCCACTGAGCCAAACCGGTTAGGGCCATGCTCATTTCATGGCCATTTCTAAACGGAAGGATCTTGACTAGTCACTGTTCAAGCATGCCCGCTGGCCATGAGTTTGACCTGCTTGGTCTAGATGAACTTACACTGTGGGCTTCAAGTGGGTGTCACTATCTCATTCTTCAAACTGAAGAGCAAAGCAGACTTTGTGAAAGGTTATGAAGATCTGACAATGTAGGTGTTTTATTATTTCCATACTTTAATTTTTTTGTTGCCTTGGTGCTTTTCTGTCAAGGATACTTTCTCCAGCACACAGAAATGGTGAACAGGATGGAGTGTTAACCTCGCTATGCCCACTTCTCAGGGATAAAGGGAAGACAGTGCTCAATCAGTTGGCATTTTAAGAATATATCAATTTTTGTAAAAATTATTGTATATGTTTTCCTTTATAAATATAAAGACAGATTAGTAATGGAACTGCTCAACGTGTTTCTCTGTGACCAGCTTCTTTTACTTAGCATAATGTTTTCACAGTTCATTCACGATGTAGCATGTATTAGTACCTCACTTTTTATAATATTGCCTTATATGGCTATACCACATTTCATTTACCCATTTATCAATTGCTGGATTTGGTGATGTTTCTACTTTTTGGCTATTATCAATCACTAGAGGCCCAGTGCATGAAACTCGTGCACTGGGTGGTGGTGGGGGTCCCGTCAGCCTGGCCTGCGCCCTCTTGCAGTCTGGGACTCCTCGCTCTTTACCGCCTGCCTGCTCACTGCTCCTTACTGCTCGGCTGGCTGTTCCTTAGCACTGCCGCAGAGGTGGGAGAGGCTCCGGCTACCACTGCTGCACTTGCCAGCTGTGAGCCTGGCTTCTGGCTGAGCGGTGCTCCAGCTGTGGGAGCACACTGACCACCATGGGGCAGCTCCTGCGTTGGTCGTCTTCCCCTGGTGGTCAGTGCCTGTCATAGCAACCGGTCATTCTGGTCATTCTGCTGTAACTGTCGCTGGGCTTTTATTATATAGATGTTTCTATAAAATTTGTGTACACTTTTATTTTTGTGGATGTACATTTCCTTCTCTTCCTCAATGTTTTATTTTTCCAATATTTGCTGCTGTTGTTTTTCTTAAATACAGGTAGGTGCTGCATTTATATCTGCTGGTTTAAATTCTGTTAGATTTCACTTCTAGTCTTTTAGACTTTTTATTATGCCTATTTTTCAATTAATATTATATTAAGTTATTTTCCAGTTCTTAATTCTCTTCTAAGCCATGTCCTTTATCATGATCAACCATAGCTTAACTTAAACATTCCTCTAAGACAGTGGTCGGCAAACTGCGGCTCGCAAGCCACGTGTGGCTCTTTGGCCCCTTGAGTGTGGCCACAAAGTTTCAATTGCACTGTACATGCGTGCCCGCACGTTATATTTTGTGGAAGAGCCACACTCAAGGGGCCAAAGAGCCGCATGTAGCTTGCGAGCCACAGTTTGCCAGTGTGTTCATTGTTTTATTATTTCCATACCTTAAGTTATTTTGTTGTGAAGATTCTTCCATGTGGAATTATTACATAAAAGAGTTGTGAACGTGTTTATAACTCTGATTAAGTTGCAAAATTGCTTTCCCATAAAGGCTGCCGGCATCACCACTGGTGGTGGCTGAGCCCGGCCAGTGCTCTCTGTATGTGTATTTACCAGCTGTAAGTCTCAGTAGATGGGAGCATGTTGTGTTTAACATGTGAATTTAAATTTGTCAACTTTTATTTCATATCATGTATTTTTATAAAAGTAAATATATTATTTCATAAAATAACTAAATGTGCTTTCAGAAGTTGAGGTTGGGCTACTTGAAAGTCTACATGTTTTTTCTTTATCTTTTTAATATTGGACTCTGTTAATTTCTTAAAGGAATTTTTTTCTTTGTTAGGTTTTGCTTTTTGTAAGTGTATTATAACAAAAGGTATTGACTTCCTTGACAGAAAGCAAAAACTGTATTTTATCTCCTATGATAGTTCTGATAGCCTCATTAATACTTTGCATAAAATGGTAATGACTAAGAAAATTGAATGGAGAGAAATCCAGTGGAAGATGTGGTTATAGTGCACTGTAAGAGAAGTTGAATGAGTGACCTAGAGTTCTGAAATGTGAGATCGACATTATGAGACCAAATGACAAGAATGAAAACCAAGATGCTCTAGATAATTGCTGTCAAAAATCACTCCCAGAGTTTGCTTCATTTCATTTCTTTAAAACTTAGTGACAAGAATGATGTATTACTTATTATCTTAAAAGATTCCTCAATAAACCAGAAAAGTGATGAACAGCTTTTTCTTTGACCCTGGGCTCAGAAATAATTAGGATTATCTGCACTATTTAGCTTGAAAAGAATCAAACGCTGTTCATGGTCTGTTACTTCTACTATGATATTTGATAATCCATACACACAAGTCATTGAAGGTCACTCAACCTTAGAAAGCTTCAAGTGGACTAAGTCTTAAATGAATAGTCAAGTATATGTGCCACTTTTCCATTGCCCGCCTGTCTTAAACCTCCCTAAGTATGAATTCCTGAAAGACCAACACAGTGATTTTTATCTGCCATTGGTGAAGCTTAAAAGAATTCAGTTATTTTGGATTTGTAAATATACTTGATTGAGGAGAATATTATAATAGGAGATATGTAAATATTTCACACTACAGATGTTTGCTATCAAATGAAGCTAGAATCATATTTTAAAATTGACGGTCATTTGTCTGCCGTCTTGTTTAGGATGAGCAATATACCATGGCTGTGAAAATAATAGAAATTTTTCTATGGTTCCCATAACATGAATGTAGATTTTTTTAAAATGTGAAAACAAAACATTTCAAAATGTACAAGCATATGCTTATACATTAACTTAAAAAGCCATATTATACAACTTCAAGAATTTCCTAAGATGATATTTTTACACATTAAATTCACAATTATCTTTGGTCCTATGGATTCTGTTCTGTTATTTTCTGTAATTCACTCAGTTCTTCACTGCCAACAAATGCTTGAATGTTCTGGATTTAATACTCTGTTTATTGCACTTAGTACATTAGAGCTTTATTTCAGTTTTAACAGAGGCAGGAATCATGGTAAATTTTTCATTGTGGATACATTTTCACTGACATCAGGTAAAGATGTGATGATAAGTGTCATAAGCCCATCTTTTAAATATCAGAGACAAAGGAAACAGCGTTGGCCTAATTATTATCCCTATGTCTAGGCTCAGGCAATTGTGCCTGATAACATTCTCTAAATGAGTCAAATGAGGCAAAAATACTACACTTCCTGATATTCAAACCCAAGCATTAAAATTCTCTCCTCTTGATCTTGAGAGAATTAGTGATGAGTTGGACCATTTCCCAGCCCTTTGTTTCCAAATAGGGGCATAACTTAATCAATATATTGTGGATAGGAGAAGCGGCCTGAAGATATACTAGTAAGAGAGAGTGTAGAGTTACCTCCACTGGGTACTGTAAGTGGTCAACAACAAGGCTTTTGGCCATAGTTGGGAATAGTGTGCACTGTCTAATGGCACGCCAAGCAGTGGTGTGCTAGTTTAGCCGGAAATTGAGCGTCATGCTCTGTACACCTTCCCAATGATCGAGCAGAATGGTCGTTATGATCAGGGATTAGCAGTGGTGAAGAGCACGGATGAGGCAGTCAGCTTTCCTAATTGGCCTTCTTGATTTACTACTTACTGTGTGACTTGGGGCAGCTTACTTAACTTGTCAGTACTCCTATATCTTCATTTTTAAAAATTACAAAATAATTTTTTAGATATACAAGCAAAATCCATAGTACCGTGCCTGGCACATAAAAAGCTCTCACATATTAATCATTATTCAAATATGAGTTATTTGTGGGATTGCTGTTCTCATTGCAATAACATTGAGAATCCAAATATGAAGTTAGAGATAAGCTTATTAATAAAAATGATTTCTCAACAAGAGGCAAGGCTAGTGAGAAAAATGATTGTGTCATTTAACAGCCATTTAGAACAGAGAACTAATGCATACATGACACATAGTTCTTTTCGGGGCAATGTTGTATAAGCAATAATGCTTTTTTATGAACTCCCAAGTTTTATTGATGCTATTTATGCAACTTTTCCAAGAAAATTAAAAAGATTTTATGTCTGATTTTGATGATGGTGGAAATGGGTTGGCGGAAATTGTGATATGTGATATTCGTGATATTCAACCTCACACAAATTGCAGTTGACAAAAGATACTACATCAAAAAATAAAAATTTAAGACAATTAAGGAAAACGCATACAAATGTTAACTCTCAAGCTAGAAGTTACGACTACTTCACATAAACAGAGCTTTAGGTATAGCAGGGTTTTGGGAAACAACCCAAAGTTGTCTTTTTATGGCATTAGAAAATAACATGACAAGTGGCATTGAAATTCAATTAAAATCAATTAAATATAAAACATTTTAAAATGGAAGAAAATATCTATCTTTCTCTATCATTTTTTAAAAAAACTTTAACATATGTTAAAAATTCCAAATACTCTGGGGAAAAACAAAACTAATGCATTCATTTGATCTAAAGATTTAAGGTGGTATTTTGTGTAGTTAAATAAAAAAAATCGATAAACAATTATTTTTATACAAACCTCATCCTCCTTTATATACCGCTATTAATCTTGGATTAATTTTTTCATGCAGTTTTTATAACAAGTAACAACATTATTGGTTTTTACATTCCAAATCCTTCTTTTTTAAAAAAAAAATATAAAGGGCAGGGAGAAATTTATTCTCTTCCAATCAATACTAAGAAAACAGATTAAAGCTATATTTCATTTATACAACCAAATAGCAAAATTGACTATTCCCTGTTAGAGTACAAACAAGTTTTCTATAAAGAGTAACGCAAAAAAAGTAAGTTTGCTTCTTTGCATTCTTACATCTATAATGTCTTATACAGTGGGGCCTTGACTTACGAGTGTCCCGATTAACAAGTTTTTTGAGATACGAGCCGTCTCTCAGCCGATTTTTTGCTTTCAGTTGTGAGTTAAAATTCGGG
>NW_006293349.1:5039095-5052857 GCF_000327345.1 Myotis davidii
CGTCACAGTGAACGCCACAACATCAGCCCAGCATCACGTGTCTCACTTGTTACTTTTTGATTTGACATACGAGTAATTTGAGTTACGAGCTCTGTCACGGAACAAATTAAACTCGCAAGTCAAGGCCCCACTGTATTATGTGTTTGATCCCTAACTATCAAGTGATCACAGGGATTCTCTTTGAGGCCATAGCTAGGGTTGAAGCAAGATCAGCAAGTTGGCAAGAGGGAGCACAGTACTAGTGTGTGTGTGTGAGAAAATTGTTATGAAAACAGCTGTGTCTTCGAGACCTGATCAGACTGAGAGCAAAATGTAATACACTAGAGCCGTGGTTCTCAACCTTGGCTGCACATTAGAATCACGTGGGAATCTTTTTAAAATCCTGATTTCTGGGCCTCATCCTCCGGAAATTCTGTTTTTTTGTTATGGGGTGGGGCCACAACATTAGTAACAAAGAAATAGAATTTCCGGAGGATGAGGCGCAGAAATCAGGATTTTAAAAAGATTCCCAGGTGATTCTAATGTGCAGTCAAGGTTGAGAACCACGGCACTAGAGGTTGGGCTATTTGGAAAGTACACAGATGTGACTAAATGAATTGGGGGACTCGTTAAGGAAGTGTGACAAGTTGCGCGGTCACTCGGTGGGCTCATCATTTGGTATTTTGTCTTCCCTAGAGACTCGTAGCAAACCGATGCCGGTTTCTCAAAGGGAGAATAGTTATTTGCTGGGCTGAGATGTCTGCTAGCTCTACATCACACATCCAGAGGCCTCATATCCTGTGGGAATGGGCCTTCTTATGATATTCATCTCTGCTGCAGAAACGTCAAGTTCCATTGGCTTCTCTGGGACATGATGGCCACTGTCAGAGGCTGGAAAGTTCTCTTATTCTGTGCACATGAAATATTGCAGCTTTGGGTTCCCCTTGTAAATGGGAAAGATCAAAATATTCAAGTAGAGAAACTTTGCCCACCGCCCGGCCAGCAAGACTCAGTGGTTGAGCGTTGACCTATGAACCAGGAGGTCACGGTTGATTCCCTGTCAGGGCACATGCCCAGGTTGCAGAATCCATCCCCAGAGTGGGGCATGAGGAGGCAGCCAATCAATGATTCTCTCTCATCATTGATATTTTTACCTATTTCTCCCTCTCCCTTCCTCTCTGAAATCAATAAAAAATATATTTAAAAAAAACAAAAACAACTTTGCTCACCCAAAACAAAGTGGCCCACCTGATAGTTTTTCTGCTGAGTGGCAGGGGATGCAAGATGCAGCAAAGTGTCTGCCGTTATGAGGTCATCTTCAGGCCCCTGGAATATTCTATACCTCAGGGAAGCTTTTTGTTCCACCCTCTGTCACGTCTCTCTCTCATTAAGACTTGTAAAGGTAGTACTTTCTTTTTTCCAGGTGTTCTGAGCTACAAGTCATCAAGTTAGTAGACAACTCTGAGGAATCCTTTGTAACAATAAAGCAATCTGGGCCCATGTGGCATAAAGACAGAAATGAGACACCCCCAAAGAGGATGGCAAGGCTATTGGTGGTCCTTAGGGATCAGAGGGTAAAAAAAATGCCTTTGGAAGGTAAAATGCATTACAGATAGCACAACTTGTGTATTTTCTCCAGCAAGGAGACTACAACTGGAACCCAATGTCCCTATCAGATTCTTCACTTGATTAAATTTAAGTTAAGCGCTTCTAATATCTAGAAGTCTTTGTTGTTTGTTAAGATGGAAAATTGAACGTAATGAAAGATATTATACTTGCATATGTTAAGTGTTTGATGCTCACATTAATCTCAGTGGTTTCTCCAAGAAGGTAATGCATTTCATTTTCTAATTTGGTAGTAATTGAGATTTAGAGCATCTTTAACGCATTGTAATAGCTCTAATTCCTTAAATATGGGATGAAATAGGATTAAGGGGAGATGGTATTCGAGGAAGCTCAGGGGAGCTAATAAACATTCCGTCTGTGGTTCTCTTGTGAAATAATTTACCTCCAACTAATGCATCTCTCTCTGTGCATCTCCTTTTCAGTTTTTAAATTCCCAAAGTAGATAATCCCATCGATTCGGGTTTGGTCAGTTTTCTCTCCTTGGATCGATGAGAGTTGGCCAAGGGGCAAGAGGAATAAGAATGAGAAATGCCAGAGACGAGTCACTGTTCGTCTGGCTGCCAAACACCTTTAAATCCAAATTTGTAGTTAACTCCCTGCACTAAGGAACTAAACTACATGCTTTGAGACTTGAGGTGCACTTTAACGAAGAAAGTTCAAGTTCATTCTGGAACAGAGCATCACTTTGTATATGAACAGGAAAGCAGTAAACACAGATAATACAAGTACCTTCTCTATTCTATAACTCATCACATTTTAGGCAGCATAGCAGGGAGTTGAGGGATTTGGAGTCCAGGCCTAGATCACCCGTGGGAATTCTGTGCCTGTTCCCACCACGTAATCCTCTGGGCCTCCAATTCCTCAACCAAAGATGAAAATAATAATAGAATCTACCTTATGGCTGCTTCAAAGGAGAAATGAGTTAATGTTGGAGGGTGTTTATGCCTTATGTCTGACCCATAGGAAGCACTCTATAAGGCTTTCTAAATAAATACACAAAGCTGCATTTATAATAAGAAAAGTGAAAAGGCCAACTGAACCATTTGAAGGTATCTGTAAGTCCTGATTCAGAAAGACCCTGTGTATGTGCAGACATTCTTTCTAAGTCTGAAATACAATGCGAATGGAAAACTTCAAAAGACGATATGAACAATATGACTAAATAAGTAGGTAGATCTTATTAAGGAGAGAATATTAAATATTTAAATGACCTGCAAAAATTAACATGAGAAGGGATTCAGGAAGGCTAAAAGAAATGACAGGTATTTTACTAAGCATAATGCATAACAGCCCCTCCCTCAACCTCCGTTCAGATTTTTCTATTTGCAAAGAGCGTCCATATTTTTCTACTCTACCACCTTGTAACAGGTGGCTCTCATCTTTCATAGATGGGCAAATGCGTCTGATTCTAGAGTGAAACATCTAAAACCACATTGTTTCCGCACAATCAAATCATGATTACCAATATTTAATCTCCATCTGCTTGAATATTTTGTCTATCTATAAAATATATATATATAATTGATATCAGAGAGGAAGGAAGAGTGAGAGAGATAGAAACATCAGCGATGACAGAGAATCATCGATCTGCTGCCTCCTGCACACCCCACACTGGGGATTGAGCCCACAACTGGGGCATGTGCCCCGACTGGGAATGGAACCATGACCTTCTGATTCATAGGTCAATGCTCTACCACTGAGCCATGCTGGCAGGACTGTTTTCTCTCTCTTTATGTTGGTTCTGAAATAAAGCTGAGAAAGAAGGTGTGACTTAAACCCAACATAGGATAACAAAAGGGAAATGATCTCCCTTTTCACCACAAGCTTGATGTGGAAACAAAATCACTCTGGCTATGTCCGGGCAACCAGAGTCCCACCTGAGCATTCCCCTTGAGTAAGTTGTGCATCAGGGCAAAGTGAGGTGAGGACTTGGTGGTGGTGGTGCCCTCCTAGTGTGGCTGTGGGTCTGCGGGCCCCGGGGGCGCCTGGTGGTGGCAGGGATGTGCAGGTGTGATGGTGTTTGCTGCCAGGCCCATCTGTGTTCATGCCCTTTTCCTGGGTTGGCTCGTCAGCTTGGCATGTTTTGATTCTTTGTTTTCAGTCTCTCCTTGCAGTGATGCTGACTTTTCAAAGACTCTGTGGTATCCCAAAAGTGTGAAATACTAGTGGCTTATGAGAAAAAATAAACCTTTTAAAATGTAACTAAACTGTAAGTTAGACATTGTAATACATTGTAATAGAGACTATCCACATGTCGGTCTTTATTTGTGAAATTTCAATTAAAGCATTTAATCTCAGAAAACAAAGAAGATTTAAAAATTAGTGGGAGTTTTGACCTAATTATCTCTGCACTGAAATTCATCTCAAGGAGCAATAAAATTAGATAAGTAGTCCTGGCCGGTTTGGCTCAGTGGATAGAGCATCGGTCTGCAGACTGAAGGGTCCAGGGTTTGATTCCAGTCAAGGGCACATGCCCGGGTTGCAGGCTCCATCCTCAGTTGGGGGCATGCAGGAAGCAGCCAATCAATGATTCTCTCTTATTATTGATGTTTCTATGTCTCTCTTCCTCTCCTTTTCTCTCTGAAGTCAATAAAAAATATGTATTTTTTAAAATAAAACTAGATAAGTAAATTTAGTAAATTCACTTTCAAACCAAACTCATTCTATATGTTTTAATGAATTTAGTTATAGCAGTTAATCAGTTGCTGACAATTGCTATACATATACCTAGAGCCCCTTTATTTATGACTTACCTAAGATTAAACATTAGTTCTACATCACAAAAGTATCATTTCACATTGTTTGACTGAATACACAGCACTTTGACAATTGAAAAATATATGATCTAGTGTCAGGGATCGTACGGTTCTATGCAATGTCACCTTGAGTGTGTGAACAAATACTTTATAATAGATCTGGAACTTATTGCTTTTCCTTATTTTCCACATTTGTCCCTTATCAGATTTCTATCGCCCTCAAAGAATGCAACAGAATATCAGAAAGAGGCATTTCCAAACTCATAATAAATTTTTCAAAAGAAATTGAAATGGCCCCTTGTTTAATTCATAACTATGAAATATGAGGTGAAGTTTCAAAGGCAGAGAAAATATGAAGACTACTCTAAGTTTTGACTTTGAAAATGTTCAGGTAATGCAAAATATAAAATGATTCACAAATACTATCTTAAATTTATTGTACCAGACATCATATAGTTCACATTGTATTTATCTCAGTATATATACTTCTAAACTGAAGCTTAGCATTGCATTATTTTCTATACACTAAATATATACTGATTTTAAACACACATCTATACACAGAATTTTTAAAGCATTGGATAATAACAAGTTGATATGCATTAAAATAGATAACACTTATCCTTTTGGTATATATGAACATTTATATGTGAAAAATATGAAAATTTTAATCAGAAACAAATGCAAATATCCTATTCACATGGTTATACTTTTCTTAAGATTACTGTATGGAAATATATAAGTATCTCTATTTAAAGCTATGTACTGTATATCCAGAGAGAAATAATAGTAAAATTGCTCAACTTATAACTAACAGGATTCTCTGTACTAAAAACAAACAAACAAATGAAAACAATCTTTGAGTTGTTAGAGCAGAGTAATAATTTTCACTGATTACTGCTTAGATACATGTAGGGGACTATTTTCTTTTTATTCATTTCAGAGAGGAAGGGAGAGGGAGAGATGGAAACATCAAAGATGACAGAGAATCATTGATCAGCTGGGGTCTGAGCCCACAACCTGGGCAGGTGCCCTGACTAGGAATTGAACAGTTACATCCTGGTTCATAGGTCTCCACTCACCACTGAGCAACACTGGCTACTGGCCTGGCTCTTTTCTTATTTTGACAGTGGACGTGACCATCAACTCCAGCCATGGCACCAACTTAATAAATGTTTGTCTAAAAATATTTGGCTCGCTCATTTGAAAGTACTAGAATGTGGGGTCTGCTGTGATTTCTTCCTAGTTGTGTGTAGCCTATCACATCTCACTTGCGTGTTAGACATTTTTCAATGCATATATTCGTTTGTAAGCATAAAGTTTAAGCGGGAGGAACAAGCTGGCAACCCCTTCATTCTGACTGTAACTGGATAAGAATGAAGATCTAACAAAAGCCAAGCTATCGCGGATGTACTCCGTGGGCAGCTGCACTCAGGCCTGTCGTTATGGAAGACGGGCACTGGGAGCTGGCTATGGGGAACTGAGCCTCTGTCTTGTGATTTCCCTGGTTGAAATTATATGATCGTCAAGAATGGGCAAGCGTGAAAAAAATGGCCCATATATTCCTGGTGAAATTAATCAATACCTAATTATTTAGAAGCTATAAATGCTGTCTTTGGCTGACATGTTCACAAAATGTGTTTTCTTTTGTCAATAAAGGACAACAAATCAGGAACCTAGCATAAGGGAGGTTATTACAGAGGACAAAGGACTGACCCTCATTTCTGCCCTTAGCTATTTCATCAATTTAATGGTATTTATGCTACTTTAAAAAGAAAAAAAAAGAGCCTGGGCCTTAGAAATATAATTGGAAAATAGGAACAAATGGATAGTAACTGAAACCATATAAAGCAATACCCTAAGACAGTGGTTGGCAAACTGCGACTCACAAGCCACATGCGGCTCTTTGGCCCCTTGAGTGTGGCTCTTTCACAAAATACTGACTTCTGCTCATGGGCCACGAAGTTTCAATCGCACTGTACATGCGCGCCCACACATATTTTGTGGAAGAGCCACACTCAAGGGACCAAAGAGCCGCATGTGGCTCAGGAGCCACAGTTTGCTGACCACTGCCCTAAGAAGAACAAAATAGATTCAGAGACATAGAAGCATGGAACAGACTGTAGAATCTCAGAGGGAAGGCAGGGGAGGGTGAGTGGGTGGGTGGGAAGAGATCAACCAAAGACCTTGTCTGCATCTGTGCATAACCCCTGGACACAGACAAGAGGGCGGGGAGGGTGTGGGGCAGGAGCGGGGCAGGGGTGAGCTAGAAGAGGTCAATGGGAGGAAAAGGGGGGCATATGCAATACTTTTAACATTCAAGATTAAAACAATAAAATAGAATAACATAAAAAGAACTTTAGAATTCAAAACATTAGCAAAGCAACTCCTGGCATATAGCATGTTAACCGCAGCTGATCGATGTTTCTAACTATCTCTCTCCCTTCCTCTCTGTAAAAAATCAATAAAATATATTTAAAAAAAAAAAAAAAAGAATCTATGTAAAATGTCATGTGCTGGTCTGCTTTGTTTAAGTATGTTTGTTTAGAATCTGAAAATCCTCTTTCATTGATTGTTGTGGATGCTGGAAGGCCCCTTTCCGGTCCAGGCGTGTTCTCTTCATCGCTGGGAGTGGGGCTGTGAATGGCTGTGAGCTGAGTTACTCAGACCCAGAGGATCTGTCACCCATGTCAGATGGCCTCCCCACAGCAGCCTCTTCCTGGCCTGTTCAGTGCCGGGTACAGAGGCCCTCCCCGCCCTCTCTTCCTCAAGGACCACTTGGGGAGCCACTCTGGTCCAGAGCGCACTGTGGCATCGCCTGCTGTGGACTCCCTTGTTGTGACTGCATCAAAGACCGGCCACCGAACTCCTCCCTCTGCCCCATCCTATCGCCTTCACTTCCTCCCAGGCCTTGCTTTTAGGCGGCTGTGGGGCTGTGAAAATGATTTTCTTCCCACCCTTTAAGTCCTTTTAGGTGGGCTACAAATCAAATTAACGGAGACAGAATAATGGGAGAAAATGTTAATTTCGTTTTCTTTATCTTTTTATATGGCACCTTCTTTATTTTAGAGTGCAGTGTCAGAAGACAGCCAGTTGTATTCTCTTGGTAGTAATTTTGTAGTAATGTTTGCCTGCCCTCCTTCAGGCCTTTCTCCTACCTTCTTCCACCCCTCCCTCTCTTCGTTATTTATTTATTACTTAGATTATTCTTCCTAGGAATTATGACTAAATACCTGTAAACTTGGGTGTAGATGGAGAGATGCTTATAACTTGACCTATGTTAAAATAAATGCAATGGCTTAGCAGAGTTGTAGACAACAAGCATGCCACCCTTTCGCTCGCACTTCTATAAACACATGGTTACCTCATCAATAATTTACTGAAACATTTCTCATTACTAACGCCGAAGCTTTCAGGCAGCCTTTACAACATGTCCAGGTTAAATTTCCGATGCACAGCCTGAATCACATCCTTGCAATTCAAATAAACTCTCACTGCTGTTCTGCTGACCGTGAACCATGTGCTACTCTGATTGGCATGTGAGGCTTTCAAGCCATGGATTGAAACTTTCCAGACATGACCCTCTCCATTCACCTGTTCCTCCTGCGTCCTCCACCGGACAGCGCACGCACTTCCGATCACGCTTAATTTGTGTGGAGCTTCTCCTGCTGCCATTGTGCTCTTGGCTTCATGTTTTCTCATCACGGTGATTTACCCGGACGTAGTTCCTCCATCATGCAGACTCTCCAAAACCTCACATGGAATTGAGACCCTTTCTTCCTGAACATAGAACGTGTTCTCTTTAACATTGATTTTCTTTCTCAGCTTCTTTCACTGGAAGTGACCCTATGCTTCCTGGAACAATGTTCCTCAAACTTGTATGTTTCTTTTAAAGAAAAATAAATCTTCAGTGATTCTCAGAATCATGTTTTTGTGACTTGCTCTCATATTTTATTCTATAGTTGGTATGTACAAGCATAAAGTGCATTTCTTTAGTGGAATACTCATATAATTATATCTGAAACACAAATAAAAGAGAACAAAGCTATGAAATTACTGATTCAGATGGGCATTACTCCCATGTTATAGCAATAACATTGTTTTGCTCACAATCCTGGAATAAATAAGAAAAATAAATAGTGATGTGCTCATTGGTATAGATATTCAACCTAATTCTTCAAAGAAAGAATGAAATTGGAAGCTTTCCGTACACTACTGACAAATATTTGCTCAAAATAAAGTCTAGGCCTAAATTTAAGAGCTAAAACTATAAAACCCTTAGAGTCAATCTTTATAACCTTAGGTTAGTCTGTGGTTCCTTTCGTATGTCAGCAGAGGTACTAGCTACAGGAAAAGGGGCGGGGAAGTAGGTAATATAGACTACCTCAACATTTAAAACTCCTCAGCTGCCATCGAGGGAGTGAAGAGACAATCAGGGATTCAGAATCGGGAAAAATATCTGCAAGTCATGTAAAGTATAAAGGTATCCAGAATATGTAAGAATTTTTACCACTCAATAGTAAAAAGACAAAGAACCCAATTAAAAATTGGGCGAAGGATTTGAATAGACATTTTTCTAAAGTAGTTATAATAATGACCTATAAACATAATAAAATGTGTTCAACATCATTATTTATAGGGAAATGAAAATAAAAGCCATAATGAAATACGTCTCCACACCCATTAATAGTATTTTAATAAAAAATGGACAGTGACGAGTGTTGGGGACAATGTGGGAATTTAAAACCCTCTTTCACTGCTGAAGTGATGGAAAATGGTGCAATTGCTGCGGAAAACTGTGGCCATTCCCCAAATTGTGTAATTTAAGAGTTAACATATGACCTAGCAATTTCACTCCTAGATATATTTACCAGAGATAAGCTCCTAGGATCTTGCTATAAAACGATGAAGGTTCCAGTCAACATTAAGGCTAAGCAGGAGAAATCCCGAGTTCAGCCCTCATTTGTTAATAGAGAAAACAAACAAAATCATTCATACTTCTATCTTATTTTGTTTTTATTCTTTTTTAATATGGCTTTTCCAAGTATGCCTATACTTTTTAACTTCCAGATTCTTAGAACTTCAGTATGTATATGTATATGTATATGTATATGTATGTTTTGAATTTATATATTTTTTCAGAGCCAAAGGGAGAGGGAGAGAGAGATAGAAGCATCAATGATGAGAGAGAATCATTGATCAGTTGACCCCTGCATGCCCACACTGGTGATAGTGCCTGAAACCTAAAACCTGGGCCGTATGCCCTGACTAGGACTCAGACCATGACCTCCTGGTTCATAGGTTGATGCTCAATAACTGAACCATGCCAGCCAGGCTTCAGGTTTTTAAAAAAATATTTTTCACCCTGACTGGTTTGGCTCAGTGGATAGAGCGTCGGCCTGCGGACTCCAGGGTCCCGGGTTTGATTCCGGTCAAGGGCAGGTACCTTGATTGTGGGCGCATCCCCAGTGGGGAGTGTGCAGGAAGCAGCTGATTGATGTTTCTAACTCTCTATCCTTCTCTCTTCCTCTCTGTAAAAAATCAATAAAATATATTTTAAAAATATTTTTTATCATCAAATAAGCCCCCAAAGGCTAAATTATACAGTAGAAAAATATGGTATACAAACATACCTCTTTAGCAATTATTTCCTTAGTAAAGTTGATTTAGATATTTTCCTGAATCATAAATAATCTTAAATAACTATTAAAACTTAATAGTATTTAGCTGATATGCCCAGTTAACAATAAAATACTGAAATTAAACTTAAAAAATTTAGATTTCTAGGATCAGTGGGGTTGCGTTTAGGAGCTGTGCTGCATTTATTATATAATTTAAAACTATGATAACTCTTTTATATAAGGACATATCACACAAACAATGCTTCCCAAGTCCCTTCCTTTGACAGAACTTCAAAGCAAGTGCAGAAACAACTTGAAAGATCCCCTAGTGACACAATTAGCACTTCCTCGTCTTCTCCTAATTAACCACTGGGGACATGCTAATTTGGATCTAACTCCTAATTCAAAAGTGTTCTTTAAGCTATTATACAACTTCAGTTTTTTAAATTGATGTGTATTAGATGCACATAGTTTAACACTACTGAAAGTATCTTTGAAGAAGTGAATTCATGTGGATATATTAACAGGTACAATTTCAATACCTATTAGAGCTGTTGTGGCTACATTAATATCTACTTTCTCTGGAGTCATTTAAAAACTCAGTGTTAACATTAATATCAATCATGCATTCTTTAAAGGGTGTAAAAAAACTAACAATTAATTTTGATCAATTTTTCTTTAAAACATGTGGGGAATCTCCTGTTAGGCAATTTTATGCCCAAGAGATAGTGCCACTTAAAATGCATGTTAAAATGTTTGTGTTACTTTATTTGTAGAATGGTAAAAAAAAATCCAAGTAGAAAGATATTCCTGAAAATAAGATCTACATAATAACAAAATATGATTTAATATATACTTTCCATTCTTGCCCATAGCTGAGAATGATGAGAGCAATGTACTTTTGGACTTAAGACTTTGAATCTACTATTCAAAATATTTGTATAATTAATTAGGAGATTGGCTCTGTATATCAAGAATTTTCCATCTTTGAGCACTCTAAGGACATTGATTTATTGTGTTTGGACCTTTATTTTAATATTTTGTTCTCTCAAGAGTGCATACTGAATCTTTGTGTATAAGGGATTGGAGTAAGCAAAGGTAGACATAGGTTGCAACAACATGATTCTAGTAACTGCAGAGGAGATCATGAATCCATCCACTCAGCAAATATTTATGGAACATGGCATATTTGGGCAATTCTTGCTCAGACCACGCATAGTCAATGCTTTATGTAAATCTGTGGTAATCAATAGCATCGGTTTGCAATTCAAATAAGTTGTCAGGTGTTCTGGTCTGTGTGGCTGAGTTGGTTGGAGAGTCCTCCTGTGCACTGAAGGGTTACGAGTTCAATTCCTGGTCAGGACAATATGGGAGGTAACCAATTGATGTTTCTTTCTTACATTGATATTTCTCTCTCTCTCTCTCTCTCTCTCTCTCTCTCTCTCTCTCTCTCCTCCTCCTCTCTCCCCCCTTCCTTCCTCTCTGTATACAAGAAAATTACAATCACCTGTATGAAGTAGTTCAAGAACAGGATAGTAAAACAATGTAATTACTATGAAATAGAGCAATAATTACCATAATACTTAAATATCACTACAAATATAAAAGTCAATAGAAAGACTATTATTTATGGTTGGAATCTGCATTGTTTATTGACTCATGTCATTATCATATTTTACACAGATTAGTTATAGAAATGAGTTTTATGTTGTGTATAGTGATAGAATATTTCAAGCTGGTTGTATAAAACAATAATCACTCAATAGACATTTAATTCTCTTCTTTCACACCTAGCCTGGTGTTATAAGCAGCATAGTAGATTGATAGGAATTTAGTCTTCAGAATTAGTCATTTAATTTTGTCACTTAATTAGTTATGTTACCTTGAACATAATAGTTACCTTGTTGGATTTTGAGGTATTTATATGTGAAACAAGACTTATTTTACTTTGTTTTGACAATAAAATATAAAAAATATCATGTATGAAAGTACCAGTTGAGGTTTATGGTATTTACTCAATAAATATTAACTTTTTTTCTTATGTTTAAACTGTCTTTTACTAGAAAGCTGGCATTATTACAGACAGAGTAAATAGAATTCTATTATTTACAAAATAATGTCAATATTAAATAAAGTGAATATGAAGTGATTGTTAGCATTCTGGAAATGTTTTATTTTAGAAAACATCTCAAATTCATATGCACAGTAACACAAATCATCTAGGAAAGTCCAATTTACTTAACAAGAGCACCTTACTGAGTTATTCTGCTGTGAACTGGTTTTCCAGTGGAAACCCAGCTAAGAACATTCTGTGTGTCCTGGCCAGGAAGACAGACATTTGAGTACAAGGGGAGGCTCCATGGGAATAGCAGGAACATTCCCTCCTGTGATATCGGAAAATTGTTCCTGCGGTTTGGGATTGGGATGAAAACGAGGAAAACATAATGCAAGCGAGAGGCTTCCAGGGTGTGAAAAGAGGCAACACTTCTCCGCGGGACCTGCCATACTCAGTGCAGTGAGCACCCACTCGGGCTGCCTCTGGTCTTCCCAGCCTGTGGAGTGCATGGGAGCTGATCGGTGAGCACAAATAGTTTCCTTTAGGGAAACATCGTCCTGTTCCTGAGTCATTGGTTCTCCTTTCAGCAGCCATTCCTCCGTGAGCACTGAGCAGACCGCCCGTTGACCATTCAATGGGGAGGCACGCATGCGTGTCTTGAGACTGCTCCATCCAGATTTTGGCAGTGCAGAGGCTGTGATAAGTACGCTTCCTTAAGCAGGTGTACATAGTCCAATTAATATGTATTAATGTCTCTTTTCTTCCGTGGTCTTTCACTTACTTGGGAGGCAGGAATACTCCAATAGTCTGAAAAGACTAGAGGCCCGGTGCATGACATTTGTGCTCTGGGGGCTGGGGCGACCTCTCAGCCTGGCCTGTGCACTCTCGCAGTCCAGGAGCCCCCAGGACATGTCCGCAGGGAGCGGGCCTAAGCTGGCAGTCAGACATCATTAGCACTGCCGCCAAAGCTGGAGAGGCTCCCACCACTGCCACTGCACTCGCCAGCCCTGAGCTCAGCTTCTGGCTGAGCGGTGCTCCCCTCTGGGAACACACTGATGCACCAGGGGGAAGCTCCTGTGTTGAGTGTCTGGCCCCTGGTGGTCAGTGTGCATCATAGTGACCAGTTGTTCTGCTGCTCGGTCAATTGCATATTAGCCTTTTATTATATAGGAGAATTCAGGCAATACCAAAGGCTAAATAATGAATTTAAGAGGCTAATGAACAGGAAATATTTAATTCTCCATACCCTGCTACCTGAAATTGTGTGTTTCTTTTTTTCTTGATTCTTGCTAAGAATTTTAATCTCTGGTATTTAATCTATTTTCTTTCCCATCCTAATAGTTCAGTAATAGATTTGGGATATCTCTGAAAGATGGGATATTAAAAAAAAAATTAAAAAAACCACACCACTGTATCTCTTTTGTTAATTGATCTTTGAGATGTTTCTGGTGAAGTTGGAGGCTTCTCTGCCCATTGTCCCAAAATCAGTTTAAAACAATGATTTGTAAAATCTCTCAGGTCATGACACCTTTAGTATAGCAACATTTTTTTTTTTTACTACATTTCTAGGTAAAAAAACCAAAAACAAATAAAGACAAAACTAAACAAAAAGCTATCAGTTCCTTTACTAAGCAGTTAGATCCAAACACATTAATAGTTGTAATGTGCATGATACTCATTGGATGTCACCTTTTTTTCCCTTGAAATTTTAAAATATCCCTACA
>NW_006293349.1:5053377-5066928 GCF_000327345.1 Myotis davidii
ACCAGTGTTTCCACTGTTTGGTCTATTTGTATATTAGGCTTTTATTATATAGGATGTTTTGCTCCCAGGTTCTATCTCTAAGGGTGATTTTATAAAATTGGACATACATTTATTTTAAAGTAAACTATTTTTCTTTTAGTGAAGTATCTATATTCACCCTGCAGGTAGAGAATAATACAAAATTAAATATAGACATTCAGCAAGTGAGGGCCTCATAGATCTTACAATGTGGTCACTTTATTTATTTATTTATTCTTTCTTGTTGAAGTATTACATGTGTCTCCTTTTCCCCTTCCAGCCCACCCCTGCTATTCACTTTATATGTAAGTTTATTAATCACTATTCCTGTGAAACAAGAAATTCAAGGAACTTCAACTAGAGAATAAAATATGGGCATTTTTATCAAAGAAACATTTAAATGTTTTATCTACCATTACTATTTACATGGCGAATCATTCAGGAATATAAAATACATAAAAATTGGGAATATACTAAACCAGGGAGAGTTTGTTTTCTTCTTGATTTCTTCCTGATTTGAACTGGCAATTTACCTTGACCTCTTTGTGACTTTTATTTCTTATGGAAAATATACAGAATTAGTTAAGCAGATTCATAGAGCTGAATGATAGAACTGTATTTCGAGATGCGCTGGGAGTGAGCGTGACCTTATCAAGTGAGGTGAGCCATTCATTAATTCAGATAATAGAGCTTTAATACTCTATTGCTTATGCTGTTGTTGAGCATAACCATTTATTCTTATTTGCATATGCATATTGAGATATCATTTCATTAATTTTTGTACTGAACCTTAATCCTCATAGGAGTCATCCTGAAAGTTTTAGATTGCACTTTTTTCACTATATATTTGTACATTATCTTCACCTATGCTTAAATAATACATAGGCAATTGAAACTTTCAATTGTAACATGTTCCTGCAGCACATCAATTAATAGATACACACACCTGTTAGCCATGTTAGATAATTTACATAAATGCCAGGACAGCACTTAGTATGTAGAGGGCTAAGTTCCTTTCCTGTCTTAGTTTTAAGTAGTTTTATGTCTACCACTTTGTGTGTGATTATTCCCCCTTCTGCCTCAGTCCCTGCAATCTGTTTTCCATGGAGCAAGCAGAGACTAGTTCTAAACATAAACTAGATTATGTAATCCCACCGGCCAACTCATAACAGTATGTGCTCTCCATCAGTCCCAATGAAAAAAGAAAAATAATTCCAGAGCCTAAAGGCCTTCGGTGACCTGGCCCAATCTGTCCCTGCAATTTTGAGTACTTAACACCACTAGCTCTTCTCCAATCTCAATGGCCTGTTGTAATTTACGGTGAAGTTAGGCTGAGTTTTAACTCACATCCCTTTTTCAGTATTTTGCCTCTGTCTAGATCGCTCTTCTATAAGATCCCCATGTAACATCAGCATCGTTTGATCTGTTCTCACTGGTTACAAAAACACCAAGAGCTATTCCAGTGCGTCCACTGGGTTCCAGGCATATTTATTCTTTAACTTTATTGTGTAGTAGCAACTACATCTTCTTATGGTTATCACGGTAAGACTATGCTCAATATTACATTCCAGCTTCATCAGAATTAGGAGCTCACAGTCGTCAAACCTCTTTTCTCCACTTGGAAAACAGCATTGCTAAGTAGGAAAAATCTACGGTGGGATGCTAAGCACACAATTTAAAAGTGAGGGTGGAGAGGGCCTGGGGTGAGGTGGGAACCGGGAACAGGGGAGCTATGGGGGGAAAAAAGAGGGACATCTGTAATAATCTCAACAATAAAGATTAATTTAAAAAAATAAAGGCTACAGTTCAGTGGTAAAAAATAAAATAAAATAAAACTGAATAACTGGGAAAATGGGGAGGAGGTGATCCTATTATCCTCACATATCGCTTCAGTGCACATACCCTCTCAGCCCCGGCTTCATCCGGAAGTTCATCCGGAAGGATGTCCGGTCTAATTAGCATGTTATGCTTTTATTATTATAGATAATGTACTGGATTTTTTTTCTACCTTCCTTCCCTCCACTAAATTTAAAACACTCCAACATCTGTTTATTTTGTTCAAAGTGTTATCACCAGCACCTATAAAAATGCCTGGTTAAAAAAAAATCTCTGTTGATCTAATTAGCAAATGGTCCAGGTTTCTTCTATTCCCTGCCTGTGTTCCACGTAATGCCTGGCATGGCACATGTCATTATAATAGGTATCCAGTGAAATTGTGATATAAAGTGAATGCCTCAATTCTAAGCAACATCTGGGCCCTCAACTCTCTTCGTCTTCCCACCGGTGGGATTGAGCTGAACCTACAATGATGGTTTCGGTTCCTTCAATGTAGTCCTTAGGAAGTTGCAAAGAAGAATTCTCCTCATGGATCAGCCTGAAAGGCTGCAAGGGCACATTTCTTTTAGTTACACATGTTTTCGTTCTAATCGTATCAATTTATTGTTTGGCTTTTCCTGATTCCTAGGACTTCATGTCCTTGGGAAGAAAACATAAAGCAGGAATCTTATGGAATCGCATGTGGAGCCTTGTAAAAAACACTGTTGAGCTTTATTATATGCATAATTATACGCTAATTACATGCATAATCTGGCAAGAGTGTGGCTATAGACCATTTTCCCTATACTTAGAAGACGAATAAGGAGTTAATTTTCATTTTTGACACATTATACTGAGATTTTTATTATATTCTCTGTGAGTTCCGTTGGAAAGGGTCTAATCTTATGGTATCACGTAAGGATAGCTCTGTGAATATTTCTGACGAATCTTTTATTTGCCTTGAAAATTATGACTCATTTTTCTTAAATGAAATAAATGATGGGTAATGTTTAATCACTGCTGTCATCTAAGAGCGAAGCTGTCGGCAGGATGCTATGACGCCTAGAGTTAGTCACTCCCGGCTGAGAGGGGACCCACTCAGCTTCTAATAGCTTAAGAAACTGTGGAACAATATTCTGGCTCATTTAATTGACTTGTTGTACTTCATGTTCTATATGGAATTCTATATTTGAAATGAGCCTAAACAATTTTTTGAATATTTTCATCTTTATACATCCACTTTAAAAAATGAATGCAGAAATAGATTACCAACATTTTAAAAGGCCTTAACTGTTGACGAACATGAACATAATTTTGACCATAAAGTTTAATGAGATATTTTGTTAAATTAATCAATGTACAATTATTTGCAAATGCTCTATGCCCTGCTTTGTCTTGGTTACTGCGGACTTATCGATAGGGTTATAACACATGGAGGGGAGACTTGACAACTTTTCAATGTAGGAAAGGACAGTGGGAAGGGTTTTTAAAGCTGATCTTAATGTGAGCTCTCCCAGGGGCCTGGAACTGATTAAGAAAGATGAAGTCCGGAGACAAGATGCAGACCCAGTTAGCAGTCTCTTTGTCATTTTCTTTGATGGACCCATTAGGGTCCTCCATTAAATTAGCTGCCTGGGACCTCTCTGGGACATGAGTTCCATTGAATGCCTTTTTTTTTTTTAAGAGCCCATGTGCATTCTTACAAGGGCAAATATGTGCTGTGCTCACTACTAGTAATGTCTGACCCTCCAAGGTGACCTAGTAAGGCTTTGTATTGTGGCTTTAATATCCTTAGAGGTATATATCACTTTGATTTATATTTTGGGCACCTGTGAAGCAAGAAAGTCTCTGAGTTTTCGTTGTTGTTTTTTTTTTTTTTACTTTAAAAGGGACATCTTTTGCCGAAATTGGTTTGGCTCAGTGGGTAGAGTGTTGGCCTGCGGACTGGAGGGTCCCGGGTTCGATTCCGGTCAAGGGCATGTACCTGGGTTGCGGGCACATCCCCAGTGGGGGATGTGCAGGAGGCAGCTGATCGATGTTTCTCTCTCATCGATGTTTCTAACTCTCTATCCCTCTACCTTCCTCTCTGTAAAAAATCAATAAAATATATATTTTTAAAATAAGGGACATCTTTTAGGCAATGACCTTAAGTGTGTGAAGATCTGCAGATGGAGTTCTTTGCTGATGCCCACTGTTAAGACGACTGCCTAAGTGTGGCCAAGTACACTGGTCCTTGGGCTCCATTCTTCAGGGAAGGCATGGAAGGAGCAATCTGCCTGTGTGTTATCACTTATGACACTGGCAGAGCTGCCTGTAGCCTCTGCAAACTCCACTGCTATTTACTCCTTAATCACAAGGGCTCCCCAGGTAGCCCAGGAGGCTTGCGCAGGGCACTTCCTATAACACGGTGGCATCTGGCAGGAGACTGTGGTAGTGGAGGCCATCTCCTTCTTGGCTGACATATATGAGAGGGACCGTATGTAGCTGCATCTCATATTAAGGAATCCTTGTGTCTGCACTAAACATGTGGGTTACTGTTTCCGTGACCAAAAGCATCATGGGCAGCTCAGTATGGAGGGGTGCAGGCTCAGGATCTATGAGGACATCTCTTTCCAGGCAAGCCCATTAGTTGGCCAGCAATTTCCTCTCTCATGGTCCAGAGTGGGCAAAAGTAGGTTTACAGTTGTTCTTACAGAACATAATACAATAAATAATAATACAGGAATAGATTCTGTGTTTCACACACTCACACTGCAAACCTGCATTTGCCCCCCACCCCCCCACCATCCCTCCATGTACAGCACAAGGACAAGCAGGGCAGCTTCCTGCATTGGAAGCCCATGAGGAACTTCCGGCCATCATGGGTCATCCAGAGGCTGGGGAGGCCCGGGAGGAGCTTGCTACAGCCTCTCCAGTGAAGGGGGCACTCAGGGCACTACCGTGAGTGCCTACTCATTTGAATTTGGACAGACACTACTAGAGCCTTGCTGGGGGCGGGGGGGCTCTATTTATGGTGGCTGATTTGTAAGTACTTGCATCAGCGAGGTGAAGTAAAATTTGTAAATGAGAACTATGTTGCCTCTGGAATCAACAAAGGACTAAAAGATAGCAGATCTATGTCCTCAGTGGATGTGTCAAATGAAACTCCTTGGAGAAGAATGTCGTCAGTGTAAGGTCATAGCCTGTGGCCCTGAAGAAAGAGGGGGTAGTTAATGAAGACATGCCTGCCAAGGCTGTGGTGATGGCAGAGCCGGGGTGCCCTCCAGGGGTGCTCTAGTGACAGAATATTAAAGGTGAGGGCAAACCGCAGAGGCTGTTGAAGAAACAGGCGCTGGAGAGAGCACATTAGCAAATCTACAATAGTAAGCTCTTGGGCGTCTAAATCATTATAGAAATTGGGGGGTGGGGAGGGGAGGGGTAGCTTGCCCCATAGTTAGTGGGTTATGTTGAGATTTTTTCCCATAGAAAACATTCAATTCATTTACCACAAGTTGCTGATTGGATGGAGGCAGTCATTTTAATAATAATATGGGGTGGTGGATGTAGGACCTTCGTGGATAGGACCACAGCTCTAAGGTTGTGGGAATTCTCCATGAGGTGCCACTTATTCTTTTCAGGTGCATGAACACACAAATCAGGCTGTCAGATGGAGAAACAGTGGGGACAAGCATCCATTCATTAATTAGATCTTATCTAATGTTTCAGTCCTCCAAGGCCCCGTTTTAACTTCTATTGGGCCATATTAATTATTTTAACTGGTGGTCCATAGGGTGCCATTTTATCAAGCCATTTTGCAAGTGCCACAGACTTAATTTAATTTTAATTTATTACTCATTGAATCACAGGTTTTATGGGATTTTTTAGGGCAAGGGGCATACTGACAGTGAAATTTAGGCAAGGCTAAAATTGTAGTGAGACATAGCTACGTTTATTCTCTCATTTTTTTGTTATTCTTATAAGGGTCACTATGCTAAAATGAGTGGCATCTGTAGGTATAACTATAATTTCAGCCTACAAAACTTTGCTAACTGGTGTATTTTAGCCAATGTTAAAGTTAATTCTAAACCTATATTATAGAGGCACAAAAACCAATGAGCCCTCTTTTTATAATTGTGTTTTATAAATTCTTTAATAAATTTTATATTTCCAATTGGATCAAACTACAGACTTTTCAAGTTAATAATAAGCTAGTGTATATTACTTTGTATTCTTTTTATTTTGTTTTGGGTTTCTAGCTGCCCGGAGCCCCAGAGGTTTAGTTTCTATCTCTGTCTGCTAACTCTTGGGCTTCTAAATCATTATAGAAATGGGGGGTGGGGGATAGCTTGCCCCATAGTTAGTGGATTATGCTGCGATTTTTTTCCCATAGAAAATCATCATATCATTCATCTTTTCACCCATGCATCCAAAATGTTTATTTTTTGGTGTTGTGTGTGTGTGTGTGTGTGTGTGTGTGCTTAATTAAAACAAGACTGATTTTCTATTGTATAATTCCCATTTTCTTACACTTTCATTACTTAAGTAGATAAGTAATTCTTTTAATTATAGCATAAAATGTTCTAATTGCAATAGCTTAGGGAATACATTAATCACTCACATTTACATATTTAAATGCACCACATACATCCTTAAAAGAAAAAGAAGTATTTTTTTCAGTAGCCTTTGTTAATTGAGACATTTTAAAACAGAGCTTTTTAGTAGCAGTAGTTGTCCAGGTCAAGTATCAAAACATATTGGTTTTAACAAGTTATGCTATATCTGAGACCAAAGGAACAAGGCTAATTGCTAATCTTAGTATCTTGGATAGATTGAGGACTTTTTATGGAGAAAAAAATATGTGTGTAGATATATGTATATTTTAAATATAATTTCATAAAGACATGCATTTTAGTCTACTTAATATATCTGCTGTAATCTACATTTATATAAAGAATGAAATGCTCAAATTGCACAATAATTCTCTTTCTACCAATCATATCAGATTCTTGAATCATTCAGTTAAATTTGAATGTGATATAAAAGCTTTCTAAATTATTTTATTATTTATTTATTTATGTAGAGTGTTTTAAATTGAATTTATTGGGGTAACACTGGTTAACAAAATTGTATGGGCTTCAGGTGCACAATTCTACTACAAATCATCTGTGCACTGTGTTGTGTTCCCCATTCCAAGTTAAGTCTCTGTCCATCACCATTTACCGCCCCCCCCCCCCCCCTCACCTCCACCTCCCTCCACTCCAATCTCCCTGGCAATCACCACACTGTTGTTCCTATCCCTGAGTTTTTTCTTTTTTTTCTTTCTTGCTCAATCCTTCCACCCACACTTCTCCGTCCCCCCGCAGCAGCCGACCTCTGTCAGCCTGATCCTCCTATCTGTGGCTCCGTCACTACTGTGCTCCTTCATTCATTTTGTTCATTAAATTCCACGCATGAGTGAAATAATATGGAATGTGTCTTTCTCTGAATGGCTTACTCCACTTAGCATCATGCTCTTCAGGTCCATCCACGCTGCCGCAAGGGTAAGATTCCCTTCTTTTTACAGCTGCATCGTATTCCATTGCGTAGAGGTAGCCCAGCTTTACCATCTGGTGGCTGGACGCTCATGTCTCACCCAGAGCTTGACTCATTCATGCTGCCACAATGCCAGGACTGATGCCCTCTATGCATTAGAGAGTGGAGCGTGTGACCATGAATGAAATCTAAAGCCAGGCGCTTCTGCTCTCCTCCTTGCCACCTACTACCGAACCTGCTTCTTCATTCATTCTCTTCCACGTGATGCTGAAATGATGACCTATGAGCTGAAATGAGCTCTATGGTGACCGGGTTTTCTGTTTCTCCTTTATGGTGCGGAACTTAATCTTTGCTATTCCCGCAAAGATTAGGAGACTATCAATGAAGTATTAGACTACCATGAAGTTCGGGCAATTCACATTCAAATTCAATCATTCTACTTAGTTTGTCTTTTTGTTTCTTGGGGGAGGAGGCTGCTTTTTAAATGACTTATAACCTGTTTCTACTCTTGGATGTCCATGTTTACCATCACTGCAGATTCCCCACTGAGGGCTTTGATCTGTCTTCTATAGTCAACATGCTACTAAGTGAGCCCTGGCCTGATAGCTCAGTTAGTTAGAGCATTGTCCCCATATGCCAAGGTTGTGGGTTTGATCCCTCATGAGGGAAAATTTAAGAATCAACCAATGGATGCATAATAAGTGGGATAACAAATTGACATATCTCTCTCTTTCTTGCTCTCTATATGTCTCTCTATCTCTTTCTCTCTTTTCCTCTCAAATCAATAAATTAAAAAATAAAAATATAGTACTATATTTAACAGATAATAAAAGTTTGTGTAATAGAATCTCAAAACTAGAGATTGTGAATTTTGATAGTGTTATATAGCACACAGATATTGAGGGACTAAAATATTCCATGACAAATAATTAGAGATATTAAGTGATAATGTTATTTGAATACATCCAAATAACCATGGACAAAGAGAGCAAAAAAAGTTTATTTCATAAAATTCTAGATATATTGTGTAATTTTTCTAGCCAAGAGCAAATCCAGAATCAGAACCATTTATTTTAAAGGAAAATAAGCAGAAGCTAACATAATTTATTTTTCCTTTATTTATTGTTATAGATAGGCAAGTTTTAATTCATGTGTTACTTGCATCAAAAATTTTGATTTTAAACATGGTGATAATAGTAGGTGTTTATGGAGAAGTAGGTAGAGCACACATTTCTCATTCTCTATTAAATATTCATTTTATGTTATTTGCTGATATATCACCAACATGGATTCCTGTTGGCTGTCATAAAAGGTAGATTTTTTTCAGAATAGAGTAGTCCTAAAGCTAACTATATTTGCTTTGAGTTATCTAAGTCTTTAAGAAAATACAAAAAAATCACAGTAATCATAGCCATTGTTTCCAGTCTTAGCTAGATGTGTTCACTTGAGATAAGGCTGATAGAAATGAATTCAATAATACCCTACAGACAATTCCTATCTTCGAACAAACTATTAGACTGTGTAATCAAATACATGTGAGGGTGTTTTCTAGGTGTTTTGTCTAAAGAGCAGAGGAGAGACCACTGTTCGTAGATCTTTGCTGATGATTCATATGCATGTGAAGTAAATTCTCCTGAACATGAACGGTGGCTCTTGTCAGCCAGTCCCACATTCATGAACCACATGTTTTCCCCAGGAAGGCTCTATCTCCAGCACATCTCTGTGATAAACACGGAGCCAGGTCTGTAAGAATATCCTTGGAGAAGAAAGTTCAGTGTTTGCAGAGTGGTGCTCAGTAAGGAAACCCAGCAGAGCATGCGCTTCTCTCTCCGTTCCAGAGCTGACAACGGCCAAGGCTGCTGGATTCAGGTGTGGAACAGACCTTTGTCCTGCTGATCCTTGCAATGGTTTCCCGTGTTTTATATCCAGCCAAGACAGGTCCGTCAGAAAAAAATTGCTTGCAATAGTCTTTAATAAGAAGGCAGAAGCCTGGCCGGCATGGCTCAGTGGTTGAGCATGGACCTATGAATCAGAAGGTCACGATTGATTCCTGGTCAGGGCACATGACAGTGTTGTGGGCTCCAACCCCAGTGGGGGGCGTGCAGGAGGCAGCTGATTAATGATTCTCTCTCATCATTGATGTTTCTATCTCTCTCTCTCCCTCTCCCTTCCTCTCTGAAATCAACAAAAATACATTTGAAAAAAAAAAAAAAAGAAGGCAGAATAAATGTGGGTTTTGACTTCATTTTTATGGCCCTGAAGTCATTTTGCCGCTACTCTCTTGAGGGCTGGGTGTCTGAATGTCAGGACATGGAACACCTCCAGAAAAGCAGGTTTCCGTTGCCAGTTTTGCCTAATAAGCCCGGAGCCCCTCGAAGCCTCATTAATAAAAACCTAATGGTGCAAAAATAACAAGGGGGAAATGCCAGTGAAGCACGAATTTGTTGAGACTCAATTATTTGTCACCCTAGCAGGCTTGTTGCATTTGACATTTTATAAAATCTGCCAAAATGGGAAAAAAAAAAAAAGAAGAAAAGAAAAAAACAACAGAAAACACAGGTCCTGGAGGGGACCAGGCCGTCAGACCGTTGGGAGTTTCAGGGGCAGCAGACAGCCCCGAAAAGGCCTGGAGGTGTGAGTGAGGATAGTGTTCTTATGATCAGTGTTGGTGATGCACTTGTTCTCCGTAAGTGTATTCCACGCTCACGAGGCACACGCTTACCCTGACACCAGCAGAGTGGCGGCGGGCAGGCAGGGGGGAGAGCGCCAGGCACTCCGAGGGCACAGGCTGAGCACGTAGCATCTCTCAGAGCCGCAAGTTGGCTTTTACTTGGGCTAAGCACAGCGATCTGCCAGGGAAGGGATGGGGAGGGAAGCGGGGGGTGGGGGGCAAAATCTGGGGAACACAAAGGTGCCTTTGCCAATATTATGTTTTGCTTTGACAAGCCCTGAGATTTCTGAGGGGAATTCAGGATAAATGGGATCAGGTCGGTCATTTATGTTGTGTGTCAATATCATTTAAAGATACAGCCTCCTCAGAGGATACTGTCCTGAGGGAAGGCATTTGGAGGACTGAGGGTGAAGCATTCTCCAGAAGGAACTAATCGCGTTAGGTGCTCTCAGAGTCCTGGCATGCCTTGTTGCAAATATTGGGCGTATTGATTAAAGTTACACTTAATGGACCCTCTCTGGAAGATACAACCTTTAACTATGGATGGTCAAGCCCCACAGAGCAAAATTAAGAGCGTTGGCTAAGTTTTTATGTTTTCTGTGTGATTGCAACAGAGGTGCCCTGCCTGCTTTTTGGCATAAACAATTATAGACTATTTCCAAATTCTGTTTAGAATGAGAGCCAAGTCTTAGCTACACTTCAGGTAAATCTAAAGTTCTGATGGACACTGTGCAATTGTTTTGTGTGTGCTTTGTATATACCTCTCCTAGACTTCCAATCTTAAAGTATGTAAATTTAATTAGTATGTGCTGATCAATGACATTCAACCCCTCAAAAACACTAATTTCTTAAAATTTATATAGTGAAGGTCATATAGTCAACAAATATATTTACACATATAGATTATTTCTCTATTAAGATAATGCCTTCATCTTAACAGAATTATCTTTATGATTTTTTTCAAAGCATTTTGAATTTTAATTTATAGTTACTCCATAATAAAATGGAGTTAACAATCCAGCACTAATTGTATAATGTCATTGTTATGTACACTAGAGGTCCAGTGTACAAAATGTGTGCACAGGTAGGGTCTCTAGTGGCTGCCGGCTGCTGGCCAGGGACTTTCTTCATTCCATGCCACCCTCTGGTGGTCAGCGCATATCATAGCTAGTGGTCGAGCTCCTGGTCAGTGGAACTTCCGCTGAAGGAGACAATTTACATATTAGGCTTTTATATATATAGATAAGGAGGCTTAACTTGAAAAATTAATGTTGGTATCTTGCATTTATATTATTCTATTCAATTTCTATGATATACAATTAATTATGGTTATTATAAAAATTAAAGATATTCGGAGCTCCAGTGGCGCAATCGGTTAGCGCGCAGTACTTATAAAAATTAAAGATATTCAAGCAGCAGATAGAAGAGTTGCTCATATTATAGTGATAAAATGCCCACTTCAAAAAGCAGGGCTCTGGGTAAAAATAGTTTTTATTTGTTTGTTTGTTGGTTTGTCTTACTTCAAGAGCCCTGGATTGGTACAGGGAGAAATTTCTAGTCTCTAGTCTACCCTTAGTAGCCATGTGGTTTGTATAAGTCTCTTACCCTATTTGTCTCCTGTGTTTTTTTTGTCTCTAAAATCAGGGTATGTTCATTTTTCTTTTCTAAAAAAGCTAAAAAACTATAAAGATTACATATGGGACTTTTTAAACTGTAAAGTTCTGTTTATATGTAACAGGTTATTGTTGTAATCACTGGGTTGGATAGACAAAAAAGAATCATTCCCTATCATATGCCCTCTACTTATGGCACATAAAATTCCACAAGAATAGCTCTCTTAGTTTTTATGATATTAAGATAATTATAGTTGAATGAAAGATATGTTTGCTGACCACAAAGGGATGCATTTGAAAATGATTGATACTGGTTGTTAAACTCAGGCCTTAGTTTTTCCTTTGTATATTACATGCCAGATTTAGTGTCTGGAAAACAGAAGGGAGGGTTATATCAGCAAAGAACAGGGCAGAGACAGTAGAATTATACTTTTCCCAAACTTGTGCAATGTGGTCTTGCTGGATAGCCTGCAGCCCCACGGGAACAGCATCGCCAGGGAAGGCTGCTGCCAAGGAAAATGGGCATGGACCACATCTGAGTAGGAAGAGTAAACCTAGGCACTGTCTTCATTCCCTAATAAGGCAAGAAAGCTTGGTTTATGTTAAATCATGGCAGTTTTATTGAGATCTAAGAAATTCATGAAAATACAGTTTTTCCTCATCTACAGATTTTTAAGCAGTAATGTGATGATTTATGGAGTTAGAATTATTGCCCGACGTATGCTTTTAAATGGTATGGACATCACTGCCATACAGGTAGACGACAGTGAGAAATCCATGTAGTACTTAGCAACTTCTTCTTTCTCTTTCTGTCATCAGATATTTGTTTTCCTATAGCTCCTTCAACACTGTCCCTAAATGTTCTCCCCAGCTAACCACATTAGCAAAGCATACGAGTCGTCTTTCTGTGCTAGGAGACTCATGGGTTGATGTGCATACCAGGCACTGCACGTCCATCCATAGTAGGTCTAGCCAAACCATCACAGAACAGCAAGGTTAGAAGGTCCATTCAGTTTCCTGTGGCGATTGAACTTGTACAGTTGAAAATATACAAATAATTTGGGCAATTCTGATGACCAGTTTCTTAAAACGAATGAGAAAGGATTATTGACTTGAGCTGATATCCCTTATATATGCCTCACTGTCTCCATCTGTGTCTGAGTCCATGGCTTGCCACAGCTTTATGCTGTACAAAGCTTTAGTTTGACTCTGTTTAGGTGAGAGAGAATATCCTTGGTAGAATGCCATGTCCAGTGCCAATTATACTACATTCAATATTTTGTTTTGGCAAAATATGTCAGTGTATTCCTATCTGCATAAAACAAGCATTTGGGCAAAGGGTTTTTATTTCAAATCACAGTTCTGGACATGGATTTAAATTTAAGTGGTCTTATCTACCAGGTAGGCAATTCTTCCTAGATTCTTGATCTTCATGTTCCCTTCTTGGCAAGTCAGATTCAGTGCTACCTCAAACCTTGCTTTTAAGTCTAGTCAGTGGGCTTCACTGGTCAAACAGGAAATGTTAGCCCTGCTTCACTTTACTCAGGATTAGAGTCAGGCGGTCCATACAATGAAGAAGGATCAGTGCCTGTCTGTGCTGTTTGCCATGTGCTATTCCCTGGGCACATGAAACCATTTCAGGGGAGTGAGCAAGATACTTTCTGAACCTCCTTTCTTGGAATGGTTGAGAGGCACCAAACACACTAATTTTACTCATTTCAAATAGGCTCTTATGTCTTAATTAGAGGCCAGGTGCACAAAAATTTGTGCACTTGGTGTGGGGCGGGGGGGATCCTTCAGCCCGGCCTGTGCCCTCTCGCAATCTGGGACCTGTCAGGGGATGACCACCTGCTGGCTTAGGCCCGCTCCCCGGGGGATTGGGCCTCAGATGGCAATCAGACATCCCTCTGGCAGCTCTGCAGC
>NW_006293349.1:5067381-5072159 GCF_000327345.1 Myotis davidii
TCCTTTTTTTCTTTTCTTTTTTTATTCTGGGCCAGCTTTAGCTCTGAGGCTTGGCTCCAGCTCTTAGGCCTCAGCTGCTGAAAGCAGGTATCTGGTTTGTTTGGGTTCTATAATGAAAACACTGTTTCAACTCCAGCTCTGAGATCCAAGCTGGCTGAAAGCAGGTTTCTGGGGTTTTGTTTAGCTTCTATATTTGTAACAATGTTTCAAACTGCAAGCTCAGAGGCCAGCAAGGCAGGCAGGGAACGTTGGTTTCCTCTGTCACTGAAGCAAGCAAGCCTCATGTTAGCTTCAAGCTGCCTGGCTGCCAGCCGCCATCTTGTCTGGCAGTTAATTTGCATATCTTGCTGATTAGCCAATGGGAAGGGTAGCGGATGTATGGCTAATTACCATGTTTCTCTTTTATTAGATAGGATACCCTTTTTCTTTTTTCAAATTGTCAGATAAGTCCTGTAGAAATATAGGTTAAGAAGATGTTTCCGAGAGCGGGAATAGTTCATTTCAATAAAGCAACCCACACTTGAAAAGTGACTGAAATGATAGAACAAAATTCCTTAGAATAAGAGTAATTAATATAGATGCCCATTAGCACTTACTGAGAATCCGGGAGGGTGCAAAGCATGTCATATGTTTCTCATCCACAGACTGGTGAACTGGTACAGTTATCTCTATTGAATATATGAGGGACAAAGGCAGTCCCTTCCCCATATATTCCCATAATACAGTTAATAAATAGTAGCTCTCACCTTATATCATCTCATTTCCACAGAGATCGTGGCGACCAAAGGCTAGAATATGTAGCTCTGTGTCATAAGGATGAACTTGTGGGACACTAGCATTGTGTGACAGAGTGAAGAAAACAAATACTCATTTCCTCCTACAATGACCCCAGTGTTTTATAGGAACTTTTCTTGAACTATAGCTGGGGTCCAGCCCCAGCAGGTCCAGGGGTTCTCAAAGGTGTGGACAGAGTTGGTGAAGAAGGAATGACATGGAGTCAGAGTTTAGGTGATCATCATA
Source organism: Myotis davidii (assembly GCF_000327345.1). Taxonomy (NCBI): domain Eukaryota; kingdom Metazoa; phylum Chordata; class Mammalia; order Chiroptera; family Vespertilionidae; genus Myotis; species Myotis davidii. The sequence goes on from NW_006293349.1 coordinate 5,068,402, forward strand.
ACCAGGTTCTGTAACCATATTCTCTAGCCAGGATCTCCAGCCTTGTTACATCTATATTTATAGCAGTTGATTTTAATCCTGTCAATTTCTATTCCAGAGATTAGGGTGTTTCTTATCTCCATTCCAGGGAGTAAAGATTATGTAGCTTAAGCGTGATTGTTTGTAGTTAAAGTGATTAATCACCCGCCTGGCACTTAGTTAAGGGGTTTTATTCCCTCCCTACCTTCAGGGGAAAATCCCTACCTGGGGAAACAACCTTTCTCGGAGAGGTGACCCTGGTTAAAACACGTAGCGCCAAGAAGGGGAGCAAACATATTAAGAACAGTATGCCATATATGCCAGGTCCCTTAAAACATATGCTGTGCAGATGTTTCTTCCCTGCAGCGACTGTGTCAAGCAGCAAGGATGGACCTGCTTCTGGCAAACTATGATGTAAATGTTGGTATCTGTATATCTGTATATTCCAGAGTCAAACACACTTTAAAGTGTCCAAACCAGCCCTGCTGGCGTGGCTCAGTGGCTGAGCAGCAACCTATGAACCAGGAGGTCACAGTTCAATTCCCGATCAGGGCACATGCCTGGGTTGTGGGCTGCAGGAGGCAGCCGATCAATGATTCTCTCTCACCATTGATGTTTCTATCTCTCTCTCTGTCCTCTCTGAAATCAATAAAAGCATATTTTAAAAATAATTAAAAAAATAAAATGCCCGAACCACATAGTGTCCCATAGATAACGGTGGGATTCATATTCAAGTCGCTGACTCCAAGGTCCTGACTGGTGAGTATATTTTAGAATCACAATGGCCATGTGCTTTCCTGTTGGCCTTTTCATACCAGATTATTGCACTGTTTAGAAAAGAGGGTTTCCCCAGACATCTGAGTAGTTATGAGAAAGTAACACATTTCTAAACACTTACCATGCCCTTCAAGTCATGAGCTTCTCTCTCCCACAGCTTACAAGGCAGAATCAGACTGTGTATGGACCAGCGAAGCAAATTAATTCCGTCAGAAAAAGCCAAGAAGCATATGTCTTTACTCATATGCGGGGTATAAACTGAAATTCATAGACACAGACAACAGTATGGTGGTTACCAGAAGGCAGGAGCGTGGGAGGGCAGTGAAGGGGATAGGGGCCAAATACAGTTTGGTGACAGAAGATGATTTGACTTTGGGTGGTGGACACACAATGCACTGTACAGATCTCTATCATGGAAGTATACACTCAAAACCTATGTGATCTTATTAACCATTGTCACTCCAATAAATGTAATTCATTTCAAGTAAATTAAAAAAAAAGGAATTTAAAGTAAATTGTTATAGGAGATGAAAGTTCCAACTAAAAGCTGATTTTATCTCACCTGAAATAAAGAATAATTGGAGCATTTCCCAAGCATCCCTGTAATATATTCGCCTCCCTCTCCTGATTGTCTACAGTGAGGTCATATGGGGCGGTAACTAGAATTGGCCTGCCAAAGGGCTTATCAAGGCAAAGATGCCTTTCTTTGTGATTAATTTATTTTGGGACTTCATTTAGAATAGAAAGAAATACCACAACCTGTGAAATAAAGTTAAAAGTCTGTCTGACAATATAGTATTTCCCAGAACCAAACTTTATTCGTCTTACCCATTAGTGGTTTAAAGAACAAACTGGTCCTCAAGCAGTGGTAAGTAATCCAAATTCCATTGTGTTGTTGGAAACAATGGAAGGCTCTGTCTTATATTCAGAATAATTTTAAGCTTAATAGATGTTATCCGTTGGGTCTGGATATAGGTTTCACTTGCAAAGTTTTGGTATGTAAATGTTTCATATCTCATTCCCTGTCGTTGAGTGGTTTATAAACTAGATGTCCACATTTCCAAATGCGCGTTCACTTCCACAGAACAGCGAATCGCTTTAAACACATTTAACCAGTCAATGAAGACACTTTCATTACTCGTTTAGATAGAATGACACCAGCCCACCATTAAAACGTTGGTATCACTACAACATTGTCTGCTCACCCAAATAAATAAGACCAAATCTAATCTTTTTTCCCCTCTTGTAAATCCCAGCCTATATAGAGTTATTCAAAGAAATAGCTAAAAATCAAACCAAACCAAAAAGCAAACAAAAAAAATAACTGACCGAACACAGGGACCCAGAGAGTCCGTGCCTTCCCGCCTGCCTGCTTTTGCCAGGCAGCGGGTATGTGGAGGAGGGGTTTGGGGTCCTTTGAAAACTGAGAGAGGGAAGGTAACATGGAATGTGACAGAAGGGAAAACAGTGCGTTTGCGAGGGGACCGCACAGCCAAGTGCCAAGCCCAGGTGTGACTGTTCCAGGGCACGGGAACAGTGTAAGCTCAGAGGCCAGGTTGCGGCCTTTGTATATACCATGCGGATTCACACCCGCATGGAACGGTGTCCTTGGTAAACGGCAGACCCCGTGGCCCGGGGGTCCCTGCAGTTCCGCTGGGCACTGACATGCACAGGGAGCCTACAGCTTCCCCTGGGAAGCACCGAAAGCTGATCAGATGAGACAAAAAGCCAAGGGGTTAAACTAAAAGGTCCACTGTTCTCAAGAAAAACGTTAAAATTCATTGTGAATATCTTCTAGTGTCATAACAACAGACAAAACCATGCCGCAGTTCCCTCATCTCTAATCGCTTAATTGTAGAGTAAATTACGTTGCTCTGCTGTCGGCATTTAATTTTTGAATTAGCTCTCGGCTGGAGTGTCCTTGATTACAGAGCTAATGAGCTGTGTCTGTTGGAGGGAGGTGTGCTCTACACCGGACGCAGGTCCCAGGAAGCTTCCCATAGGCCCTCGGGGGCACAGGGAGGCCTGCCCCCGCCCCACCCCCAAAGGTGGACGGACAGTGCAGAGCAGGCCGCACTCAGGGACAGGGCATTCAGAGGAGAAAGAGCTCAGATAAAACCAAATTAGGCGGGGCCTGGGTTCTACCCAGGTGAACACTTTGATTGAATGACTATAAGGACTGAATTATAGAGGAATGAATGATCAATCACTTACTATGTATTAGTTCACCAACGGGGTGATCAACAACATGAAGATTCCTTAAGCACAAAATTAAACAAAAAATTCTCAATTTGTTTTCAATTATTGGTTTTTAATTTTTATTGAATTTATTGAGGTGATTTTGGTTAATAAACTTATATAGGTTTCAGGTATACAGTTCTACAATGCATCATCTGTGTATTATATTATGTGTTCACCACCCCAAGTCAAGTCTCCTATCACAATTGTCAGTGCATCAATCTTCCCGCACGTGTGTAAGCATGTTCTTTTCGTTTACACAAGTCAGCAATAATGCCTTCTGACTTTATCACACAAATTATATAAACACACACAACATTGTAGTGGTGAGTGAATGAGAGCTAAGCCAGAAGTGGATTTGCAACAATACCCTGTGAAGTGGCTGAGTTCACAGAGCTAATGGTATCCCTGGCTTTTGTTTTTCTTCAATAAGTTTCTGAAAAATGTGTTTTAAATCTTAGCCAACCATAAATAGTCAATATAAATTTTAAGACAATATCAGAACTGTAAAGCAATCAAAATATTGCATGATGTAAAAATGCTTGTTTTGGATAGCGCAAGTGAAATAGAAGACCAGTTACAAAAGAGCAGCGGGGGTGGGCTGGAAGAGGTCTGTTTCTAGAAGAGGTCAATGGGGAAGGAGGGGATATATGTAATACTTTCAACAATAAAGATTAAAAACACAAAAACAACAAAGATAGATTTAAAAACATACATATCTCCTA
>NW_006293349.1:5072243-5072660 GCF_000327345.1 Myotis davidii
ATCTGATATGCAGGACGGTCTGAGGCGACCCCTGGGAAAGGGTCGTTCGACCGCCAAAGGGGTCGCGACCCACAGGTTGAGAACCGCTGATTCTAGGACGTAGCTTTCCTGTTGGAAAGCAGAGCCCAAGGATGCAGTTTTATTGGATGCTCCGATGGGGATGCAGCCACCCGTGACTGACTAGCCATATTGGCCCACGCACGGTGCATGAGCAGGCCCACCGCTTGAGGAGGCGGGAGGAATGCGCGTTGTCACGGAATGCACCGGCCATCGTCAGCACAGCAGCCGTGGATGTGTCATCCTGTGACCGAGGGAGAAGAGAGTTGGGAACAGTCCCCTACTTCGCCATGAGGACAGATATCACAGCGTCACAGAACCAGACAACAGCCTGCTTCTAGCGGTCGTCCCTGCACAAGG
>NW_006293349.1:5072745-5085556 GCF_000327345.1 Myotis davidii
AACGTCACTTCCTGATCGCCTGGCCCTACTTACCGACGTGTATTGACCGCCACTAGGATGTGAGCACAGCGAAGGCAATTCTTTTAGCCTTCTGTTTCTAGAATAATGCCCGGCATGTTCTAAGCACTCAGCATCTATCACGGGCTTCGTGAAGTGTGGAGCACATTTGCAGGGAGGTGTGATCACATGAAAAAAGTTGATTTTTCTGGAGAAATGATGCCCGAATCTGAATCAAAACAACATGTCTAGAGAGAAATGGCCCTGTTGTTTTTTTTATACACACACACACACACTCACACACACACACACACGCGCGCGCGTTTCCCAGTGCTAAGGAAGAGTAAAATAATAGTGAAGCTTACTGAGATATTTTTTTAAAAAAGGTTTTCTGCTCTGATTTGTAGAAGATGCTTTACAAATGATGCTTTCTTAATGCAATCACACACATTAAAGGAGAATTAAGATAGTAAGATGAAAACGTATCTTTCTAAAAACTGTAAGTCCCACAAGATTGTCTTGAGTAAAAAACTATATGGGAAATATAATGCATAAATTGTAAGAGCACATTGCAATAATTTTCCTAAGGGAAACACATTCATGTAAACAGCCATCCACATGAAGAAAGAGAACATTATCAGAGTCATATAAACTCTCCCCTGCTCCCTCCATATCACATCAATTCTTCCCGCAAGCACTGTTGCAACTTTTAAATCACTAGGTTAGTTCTGATTATTTTTGAACCTTACAAAAACACAGAGTAAATTCTATTGCATCTGCTTTTCTCACTCAGAGCCATGTGTATGGAAGCAATGTATTGTGTTTTGATAGCAGTAGTTCATTCATTTGCTTATTGTACAGTATTATAAGAATCCACATTTATTTATTGTGAATTTTTGGCTTGCTGCTATGAACACATTGGTGCATGAAATTTGTTGCACATATATACATTTTGGGAGGTATAAGTCTAACTGTAATATTATTGGATACATATATGTTCAAATTTAATAGTGCCATAGCATATATATGAATATATACAATACCTAATAAAAATGCCCAAAATTTTTCCAAAATACTGCTACCAATTACACACTAGTACCAATGAATGAGAAGTACTATTGTTTAATATTCTAAAATTTTATCTTTTACAAACCAGTCTGGTGTTCCATATGATTAGTTTGCTTTTACTGCATAGCAAACCACCCCAACATATACCCTAATGCAGCCATCACTTATCTGTCTTCAATATCTGAGTGCCACTGCTTTGGACTGAGGGGTTCTTCTGGTTTCAACGAGGCTCAGTGATGCTGTACAAACAGCAGCCAGCTTGAGCCAGTTGACGTGGGATGCCTTCGGTGGGTACAGTGCATCTTGGTTTCATGTGATCTGGCCTGACGGTGACTAAAAACTGAGATTTTCACACAGTAGCTGTCTAGGATCTTGAGAGAAAGTGAAGGTTTGCAAAGTCTCTTAAGTTTTAAGCTCTAAACTGGCAAAATATCACTTCTAATCAATTTTATTGGATAAAGCAAATAACAAGACAAGCCTAGATTAAAATCTGGAGAAATGGATTCAGGGTTTTTGTCAGGGAACATTTTCATTTTGGGGTAATGACTTTATCTATCTATCAATCATCTATCTATCTATCTATCTATCTACCTATCATCTACCTATCTATCTATCTATCTATCCATATCTATCATCCACCAAACCTATAAAATGCCTAATACAGTGACACCAACTCTCCTTTCTTACTATTTTTCTGAACTATCTTCTATCCTTTTCTTTTGAACCTTCCTGTATCTTTGCATTATGAAGTTGCCTTTTGTAAACTATATGCAGTTGGATGCTTTAATCCAATTTGACCCTCTTTGTCTTTAAACTGGAATATTTACTCCACTTATATTATTTCCATAACATATATTTGGGTTAATATCTACCATACACTTTTGTTCTTGGTTTTTGTTTCTCCCCTTTTCCCCACTTTTCTCTCCCTCATTCCATTTTCCCTCATTACTAATCTACATTCATTTTAAGTTCTTTTAGTGTATCCTCTGGCCCTTCTCTTCCTCCTTCTTTCCCAGAGTGACCACCTCCCAGTGGGAAATGCTGCAGCTATTCACGGTCTTTTATTTTTTATTATTATTCCAGATGAATTTTTGGAGAATTTGTTTTAGGTCTTTGAAGTATGCCATTGGTATCTTAGAAGAAGCCATAGGCATCAAAGTAGCAAACATTTGTCGTAGCAATATCTTTACTGATACAGCTCCTAGGTCAATGGAAACTAAAGAGAAAATAAACAAATGGACCTACATCAAAATAAGAAGCTTTTGCACAGCAAAAGAAACCAACAAAACAATAAGAAAGCCCACTGCATGGGAGAACATATTTGCCAATGTTATCTCCGATAAGGGTTTAATCTCCAACATTTACAGGAATGTCATATAACTTAACAAAAGGAAGTTAAACAACCCAATCAAAAAATGGGCAAAGGAACTAAACAGATACTTTTTGAAAGAGGACATTCAGAAAGCCAAGAGACATATGAAAACATGCTCAAAGTCACTAATCATCCAAGAGATGCAAATCAAAACGACAATGAGGTACCATCTCACACCTGTCAGAATGGCTATCATCAACAAATCAACAAATGACAAGTGCTGGAGAGGATGGGGACAAAAGGGAACCCTCTTGCACTGCTGGTGGGAATGCAGACTGGTGCAGCCACTGTGGAGAACAGTATGAAGTTTCCTCAAAAAACTAAAAATGGAACTCCCATTTGACCCAGTGATCCCACTTCTAGGAATATATCCCAAGAAATCAGAAAGGATATATGCACCCTTTATGTTCATAGCGGCACAATTTACAATAGCTAAGATTTGGAAACAGCCTAAATGCCCATCAGCAGATGAATGGATGAGAAAACTGTGGTACATCTACACAATGGAATACTATGCTACAGTAAAAAAAGAAGGAATTCTTACCATTTGCAACAGCATGGATGGAACTGGAGAGCATTATGCTAAGTGGAATAAGCCAGTCAGTGAAAGAAAAATACCTCGTGATCTCACTCATTTATGGATAATAAAGAACATTATAAACTGATGAACAAAAATAGATACAGAGGCAGAGAAGCATCAAACCGACAAACTATAGCGGGAACGCTGGCAGGGATATGTGTGGGGGTAAGAGATCAACCAAAAGATTTGTATGCATGCATGTAAGCATAACCAATGGATACAAGACACTGGGGAGGTGAGGGCATGTGCCAGGGGGTAGGGAAGGCCAGGGGGAGGTCAGTGGGGAAAGAAAAGTATACATATGTACTACTATTTGTAATACTTTAAACAATAAAATAAAATTTAAAAAAAAAGAAAAAGGAGACAATGGGAGGTATATTTTGTCCATCACTCAGCATATATTTAAACTCTTCCATGACTAGGAAAGTTTGTGATGGTATAGGATTTTAAGATTATGAAAGAATTGTCTTAATGAAAATGCCTGAGAAATGAGTTTGTATCTAAGTACTGCCATTTATTAATTGTATAATTTTGGAGTTGATACATTCTCCTGTTTCTTGATTTTATCTCCAAAGAAAGGATATTAATACGCACCTCCAAGAATTGCTGAATAAATACCACGAGTGCAGAATCTCATTTGTTAAATCATATGAAAATAACTTTACTGCGGAAATTCACAGGTATTCTTTTGCTTGTACTTCACATTATATGATTTGAAAATTTACTATCTTGTTCCAGTCGAAAAAGTTTCTAATTTTATAAAATGTTTAGAGACTTAGGATGGACAAATTATAAAGTATGATTTAATGTCATAATTATTATCAGTATTATATCATTTTTCTGCTACCATTTCTAAAAACATAAATGTCAAATGCATGATTCACTTTGATGAAGATTTAACTTTCAGCAAGTGCAATTGTAAAGGCTAAGTATCAATCTTAATGGGCAAGCTGAGGCATTAATTTTTAGAAATTTATAAACTCACTAAAACATCTTTATTATATACTAGTGGCCCAATGCACGAATCTGTGCACATTGAAAGGAAATTAATTAGAAGAAATATTTTAATATCGCTATTCGCCCTTTCTCTATAATAGAATTGTCAACCAAATTCATGATAGACAATGACAGATCGAAATACATGCATGCAATTGGCACCAGCGAGAGCTTTATATCTATCACACATGCCGGAGTCAACTTAACCTTTTATATATAGAACTAGAGGCCCGGTGCACGAATTTGTGCACAAGTGGGGTCCGTTGGCCTGCCCTGCAATCAGTGACAATTGGGGCCCATCTTGCCCAGTCCTGATTGGGCTGATCAGGACTGGGAGGTTGGCCGGCTGGCTGGCCGGGGGAAGGGACCACAAGAGGTTGGCTGTCAGTGGGAGGTTGGCTGTGGGAGTGCACTGACCACCAGGGGGCAGCTCCTGCATGAGCATCTGACCCCTGGTGGTCAGTGCACCTCATAGCTACCAGCTGGTCATCCGGTCATTCAATCGACCGGTCAAAATGGTTGCTTAGGCTTTTATATATATAGATAAACTTGTTTAATTAGACCTGCTTTCTGATGTAGCTAAACTTTTTCCAGCCCAGTGAAGCACTGCAACTTCTCTTTTAGGTTATTGTCAGCAACACAGCAATAAATATCAACATAAAGCAGATTATTATTGTTTATCACACAGGGAGAACAAAGGGTAAAATATTTAACTGCAGCAGTGTTTGACTATATTCTGTGCAGTGAGAAAACCTGAAGTGATTTTCAAGGTCCACCATTTCTTTCTTCTTTTCAGTCAGGTCAAGTTTCTAAGCTTTCTAAATCTCCGTTTTCCAGCTAATGAAAAGAAAATAGGATTCCACTAAGTCTCCTATCTACCTGAGAAATGAGTTTGTATATAAGTTCTGCCATTTATTAATTGTATAATTGTGCCTACTCCAGGACTTCTGTGAGGATCAAATAAGAGGAGGAAAATGCTTCACAGACATTTGGTTAAAGCGTAAAATGTTTGCACTTGGCTATACAGCAAGTCATGTTCCTGGGGCTACCCTTGCCCCCTACGGGGCATTGCAGCTGTGTGTACACAAGCAAGACACTGCTGTTACAGCCACGGAGTCCTGGGGCTGTTTGTCATGGCAGCTCACCTGTCTGTCCTCACACACACAATGCTTCATGAAACACTGTCAAGCACTTGTCGTTTGTTGATTTGTTGATGATAGCCACTCTGACAGGTGTGAGATGGTACTGCCTTGTCGTTTTGATTTGCATCTTTTGGATGATTAGTGACTTTGAGCATGTTTTCATATGTCTCTTGGCTTTCTAAATGTCCTCTTTCAAAAAATATCTATTTAGGTCCTTTGACCATTTTCTTGATTGCGTTGTTTATCTTCCTTTTGTTAAATTGTATGAGTTCCCTGTAAATGTTGGATTTTAATTCTTATCAGTGATAACATTAGCAAATATGTTCTCCCATGTAGTGGGCTTTCTTGTTGTTTTGTTGATGATTTCCTTTGCTGTGCAAAAGCTTTTTATTTTGATGTAGTCCCATTTGTTTATTTTCTTTTTAGTTTCCATTGCCCTAGTCCTTCCCAGATTAGATTTATGTTCTTAGTAAGTAGGAAGACTTTATACAATAAATATTGTATCTACCAGTAAAATATTGTGTTAGAATATTAGTCTTCAGTTAAATATGTTTTATGAGTTACAGTCATTGCTAAAACAATAGCTATTTTATAAAAGATAATCAGACATATTGAAGGAATGGATACATTAATATTTGTTGCCTAAACAAAGAATTGTGAGCATAAATTGGCTATCAAAATGTCAGCGTGCTGAAGCTATGGAGCTAATTTCATCGTGTTACAGTCCATACATCTATAATGACATGAAGTTGTTCTTCCAACTCAGTGGGCTACCGTTTGAGGCCAAAGAGGTGATTGTGTGACACATATATAGGAGCCAATGTTCACCATAAAGAATTATAGGATTATTCACCTGAAACCTATATCATTTTACTAACCAATATCACCCAATAAATTCAATAAAAATTGAAAGACTTTAGAAACTTGAATAAAGGCCATTCTAATGAAAAACACATATGAAGTCCAGCATCGTTATGAGTGCTTGGAAAATGCTTTGCCAAAGAACCTGTTCCATAATTCAGCTGGGAGTAACCACATAAAAGAAGTACAATTATTTTTATATTATGCTAAAGAGTGCAGATACTCCCTGCTTGCTTGCTTAGGGCGATAAAGTCATACACTGAAGAAAGAAAGGTCAGAAATAGAGCCATAAGCTAGGAAATCTTTTACTAATTCCTAGAAAAGATGAGTCGGATGAATTGAATAAAATAAAATTATCTGGTGCTTCTGTGCTGCAATCTGGCAATTTATTTTACATTTGAATTTGCTCAGACCAGCTCCTTTTGGCAGTTCTTCACCTAAAGTGATCTGTGTACATTTATTTGAAAAGATGGACAAGAATTGCCGGGTTACAATGTGCATCAGAGCAAAAACAACGAAAGGTAATGGTTGGGAGCAAGAGGGTCACCTGCTTCTCCGTGGGAGACTGAAGAATTTTGCTTTGAATTTGTGAAGGATCTGGGTGATTGTTCCTTTTTCTGAAGCCAGCACCTCTCAAGTGTCCTGTTCCTAGTCTTCCATTGAGCACCCAGTGGAAGCTGGGGAAAGCTGCTTGTGCATAAGTATGGACTCCCCTGTGTTTTAAGGATCCCTGGGATTCTTTTTTTAAAATATATTTTATTGATTTTTTACAGAGAGGAAGGGAGAGAGATAGAGAGCTACAAACATCGATGAGAGAGAAACATCGATCAGCTGCCTCCTGCACATCCCCCACTGGGGACATGCCCGCAACCCAGGTACATGCCCTTGACCGGAATCGAACCCGGGACCCTTCAGTCTACAGGCCGATGCTCTATCCACTGAGCCAAACCGGTTTCAGCAAGGATCCCAGGGATTCTAAGCTACCATGTAGCCTTTGAGAAATTTATAAGATTGTAGTTAATTTATTTTTACCCCCTTTTTTCCCTCTTGTCATCAACTCTTCTTCCAACTGTCTATCAAAAGAGAGACAGTGCGGCCTGGCCAGCATGGCTCAGTGGTTGAGCACTGACCCAGAAACAAGGAGGTTAAGGTTTGATCCCCAGTCAGGGCACATGCCTGGGTTGCAGGCTCCATCCCCAGTGTGGGGTATGCAGGAGGCAGCCGATCAATGATTCTCTTTCATCACTGATGTTTCTACTGCTTTCTCTCTCTCCCTTCCTTTCTGAAATCAATAAAAATATAAAAACATAATAATAATAATAAAGAAAGTGTGCAAACCCCATCTCGCTCTTAGGGAGTCAATACCCATTGCAATTCAGTTCACTGAGTTGTGCAATCTCCACCCTCTGTTGGGCTCCACAGAAAGTAATGCTTTCATAGACAGCCTAGCTTTTGTTTGCTGTTATGTCAGGAGTGAGGTTCTCTGATGGCTTTCTACAACCCACGTGAAATGAAACATCTTTGCCCATCTCTAAGATCACCTTAATCACATACCAGATTTCCTTATCCTATATAATAAAAGGCTAATATGCAAATTGTCCCCTCGACCAGGAGTTCAACCAGGGGACAGGGATGGCCAACAGCCCACGGCCCCTCCTCCAGCCTGCTCCTCCCAATTGTCCCCCCATCAGGGGTGGGGCCGGCCGGTCAACCTCCCGTATTCCCTCCCCCTGGCCGGCTGGGCCCGACCTCACCTGTTCACAAATTCATGCACTGGGCCTCTAGTATAGATATATTTATATTTGGAATCTCTATTCTCATATGTTGTTCTATGTATTTCTTATTCCGTTACTCAACTGTGTCATTCTTCATGGTAACAGTAGTTGGTTTTAAATATTTGTTTTCCTTATAGATGGAAGCCTCTTGAAAGGATGAGCATTCATTTATTCACTGCTTAGTCATTCAATTAACATTCACTCATTAAGTCATTCAACTAGCATTTCTACTTAGCAATAAATCTTGCTAAAGTAGGCTCTTATCTTAGCAGATGTATAATAAATTAAAATATGTAATTTGTGCTAATTGATCATTGTTTTCATAAGCATAATTTCAGGGACTCTCTAAATATGATCCAACAAATAGCCTTCACTTGCTTTCGAAACATTAAAATTGCACCGTCCTGCATTCTATTAACTACTAAAACAGTTCCTAGAATTTATTCTAATGCTTTTGTAACTTTAAATTTGAGAAGAAATTATCGAGTTAATTCCAATATTATATTAATTATCATTCAGTAAATTAAAAAATGTCTAAATTTGAGAATTTCAAGTTTAAAAATAGATTTTTTGAGAGGTAAATGATACTTTGAAGATGATTTATTGTGTTTTTTCGTATTGTGAATGTCAAAGTGGGAAATATTATCTAATATTGAAAAACACAACACAAAAGAGTTTCCTCTTATAATATTTCCCTGAAAAAACAAATTTTTCCATGAAACATATTACCAGAAAATGTCAGTTTATCACTTATTAAAGCAAGGGGTGCCTACCTTAAGCGCTGTTCACAAATTCTGTAGGTAAAAAGAAGTGCCTCCAGGAGTCACTGAACTATTTAGGAAGACTTCTTTGCCTAGCCAGTCGAAACATATGTTACTAGAAGCCATTCCTTTAATACATAATACATACAGAAATAAAGTCTTAACATGTAGAACTTACACCCAAGTCCCATTCAAATCTCAGATTTAGTTAATTGCAATCTGTTGCACATATGAGCAGCTATGCAGTATGCTCCATAATAGGAAGTCAGGGAAACCTGTTTACTAAATGATGGTTAATAAGTGATTCTCTTGAGCAGCACTTTCAATCAGTTATTATAGTTGTCATGAGCATGTAGATTGTTGTATTAAGAAAAAATTAGGAAAAAATTCCCTAGTTACAATTTATTTTAAGATGGATGCAATCCTTTTCCCAGTAATTTTACTTTCTATCTGAATTAAACATTGAAACCTGTGTATTTACGTTTTTATATTTTGACTTTAATAGACGTTTATACACACATGTATTCTAATATTTCTTAAGCATATCGGTGAACACAATGTACAGTCATTTCTAGAACAAACATGTTTAAGTGACTGCAAATGGGAATGTTGACAAAGCCTTATGCAGATATAAAGGTCGAAGGCATAGGGGGGAAGCTGAGGAATGAGAATGCTTATGCAACATGCTTACATGTCTCTGAGCAAAATGGAAGGGCAATAACTTCATCCAATCTGGAGTGCTGAGCAGCTAGACAGTTATTCTTTATTATGGTTTGTAAGAAATAAAAATGAAATTCCATAGAAATAAAGCAACTTAAGGTAATTATTCTATGCTGTTGTGAAGGGCAAGAGGCTGGATTGCATTGGCATGTGGCTGTTTCTCAGAAGTTTGATTGTGAGAAGTTACCTCCCTTTCCTGCTCCCACAGGCACAGCAGGAGTTCACGCAGGGCCACAGCGGACACCAGCTCTCCCGGGAGGACAGGGCAGGGGTGAGTGTGACTGGCATCGTATCATTTTCTTTTTATATTAGTGACTGCCTATGGGCTCTGCCATTTGGTGAAATTGCTATGCGCTACTTTTGAATCTCTGTGTGACACGCCATTTGGGACAAGTTACTTAAAGCTATGACTGTCAGTTACATCATCTATGATACAGTCACGGTACCAATGCTACCCCCTAGCTTGGCTGGTGGGTTGAATGAGTGTTCCTTTATCCCTGAAGATGCCTGTCCTATGGTAATCACGGCCTTGCTGCTATAAATCATTCTTTTGATCATCGTGCTCTATGAGCTACCGTGGTACACGCGTCACATACAAGCATCTTCATTCTTACAGACAATGTCACCAACTGTGGATCTATAATTTTTCTCATGTCCTGGGCACTGGGTGTGCGGTAATGCCTTAGAGATGAACTGAGCTGAGGCGCATGACTTTCAGTTTATAGGAAACAGGCGTTAGCGCCTGTGTGTATGTAACTGAGTCTAGGACATTGGGAGGGGGTACTTTTTAGGCAGCCGTCGTCCTAATCGTGCAGATGGAAAAGGACTTTTCAGCTGTGCCTCTTCCTGGTTTTGTTTCCCTACGACACTATCCACGTGTGTTCTCCATGGCATCGCCTTCCTGGCATTCGTTTGTGTCTTTAAGACACTCTGAGAAAGTCAGGGTGGTTGTGAGATTACGTTTTAAGGAATGTTCCACACACCAGTTCCATTTTACTTAGCAGAAGAGTTTCTTTACTTAAAGGCCCATACGATAAATTCAGTGGAAATGAGACGGAATCCATAACAATAGACATTTACTCTTCAAATCCGTACTTCCCATAAATTCACTGCGCTTTCTGGTCATGCTTGCAGCCGGCTAAAACTTGATTTAGCATTGGTCAAGGTGAAACTTGACACAGTCCTGAAATACTTAACCTTTCCTTACTTCTCTGAAAAGGATCTTTTTTCTTTTTCTTGAGGAGGGAAAGCCTTTTCCACTTGGGATCAGGAGGCTAATCGTTACATTAAGCCCAGATTTAAGAGCTGCTGGGTGAGTGATTCCCTGGTGTGAAGAGATATTTAGAAGCATTTGTCAGAAGCAACACATTTTATAATCATTTGTTTAATAATTGCTATTTTTTGAGTATTTGACATTTGAAAAATATTTCTTTCATGAAAATTAATAGGAAACATAATTAGTACAGTGTGTGTTCTTGTTTGTAACGTTTCCCCCGCTTGGAAAATACTCCAATATTTCCCAGTTTTTTTAAAAAGACAGAAATTTATGGTAAATATTCTTACTACTTGCACCGTAATGGTATGAGTGAAATATTATTTTCCCAAATAGTATATAAAATAAAGAATGTAATGTAAAAAGATAGTGTTTTGAGTGTTCATTAGTTTTTCTTTCCTTTGTTTTACTATCATCTTTCTTTTTACCTATTTTTTGCAGTTAACTTAAACTGACAAATAGCTGCATGTTACTTTTAGTTTCTGAATATAGAGATTCAAATATGAAAAACTAAATTTTATTGGATTTATATGGTATCATAAATATTTTTTGCATGCAACTGAGGATATAATCATGAAACAGAAATTGTTTTTCCCCCCTTCAGTATGTTTTCAGCATTTATTTCTTACAAAGGTATAGGAAATTATTATTAACACAGAAAATCTTCTTTTCCTCTCTCTTTTATTCTGGGCTAAGTATACTACTAACAATGTCCTTTGTTCACCCAAGTTTATGAGTATCCATCTAGAAATAGACAAGCTGAACCAGCAGAACACGATTATTTATGAGGTTGGTTTGTATGACATCACAAGAGGAACCCCTCCATTTGCCTTAAAAAGGGCATAGATAGAAGCAGTGTTTTGTGTGTGTGTGTGTATTTGTTTTTTTAGTTTACTTAAAGTGATACAATTGGTGATAATTTTAAAAATATAATCCCTGAAGTAAATACATTTAGAATTTCAGAAAATCTATAATAATAAAAGCGTCATATGCTAATTAGACTGGAGAAAGCTGCGGCGGGTGGCGGCCAAGGCCCTGCGCAAGTTTTGTGCGTCGGGCCTCTAGTAGTTCTATAACATTTTCAACCCTTTCCGGGTCCTAATTGGGGCTGGATAGAATGCTTAGACATAGACGAGTAAATGCTCAAATGACTAGGAAAATAAGTGGCATCTTTTTATAAATCGGTCAAGATAAAGATGTCTGCCTCCTCATTGCTTGCCTTGATATCATTTTGCTCTGGTGGTTCACGTGATCAAATGGGGAAAACTGGTCTTTTACACGGTTAGGGTTGCATTAGGGTTAGGATTAAACTGATGAAACAGACAAACAAAATTCCAGGAAATACTGGTTACATAAGGCCCGTGTTTCTCTTTTAACAGTGCCGCTTTATAAATTCAATCGGAGGCCCAAAGGCTTGCATGATCTCCTAGGACACTGCTGATCTTCCAGATTGTTGGAATGAACCCCAATTTCCATTCACATTCAGTACCCCCACAGGAGGAGAGTGAGGGCTGGCTAAAGGAATGCTTGGCATTGAAACTGGGGATGACCCAGAGTTGTGCACATGAAGTAAACCTCTACTTAGCAACCAGGGGCACAGCTCCGACAGATGCCCTACAGAAGCAGGCAGGGTTGTTTGTTTAGGATGACAACTGATAGTTTTCTCCACTCTGGTACTTGAGGATTGTGTGGTGTGAATATCCAAAGAAACTCTTGTTATTGGTACATTAAACAGCCACCTGGAAAACACAATCTTAAAAGAAGGACTGTGAGGTTCAGCAAAATGTTAGAGACGGAGTGAGGACACTGATGGGTAATGCAGGCCCTGAGATGGTAGGCTTTCACAGTATTGAGAGGAGGCAGTTACTGGGTCTAATCTAAAACTGGGATCGGGGAGGTAGCAAAGCTAAATATAAACACATGAATACTTTTAATTATTTTCAAGATTCAGACCTTTGTGAATCAAGAATAGATGGTAAATGGATGGTGATGAGCAATGCTGGACTGGGAGACACCTTTCATGGGTATCTCATGCTTCTGAATATTTGGTGAATCGGGTCACTGACTGATTGATCTAGACTACAGAACTGGAGAGCATTATGCTAAGAGAAACAAGCCAGTCAGAGAAAGATAAATATTGATATGGAATTTTGGGACTGGAACCCAGATTCTTTGTCTGCCGGAGTCAAAGAATGAATCCAGGGACAGAAGGTGGTATAGCAAAGGTGGAGATTTATTAAAGAACAAGTAGAGACTCCCACGTGGG
>NW_006293349.1:5085639-5090171 GCF_000327345.1 Myotis davidii
TGTGATGCCCTCTGATTGGTCAGTATTCCCCTTTGAATTGGTGACTCCTGAGGCCCTCCTCCCTCATTCTCCTCCTATTCCTTCTGGGCTTTCTTCTGTCTTCTTTGTTTTGTAAATATAGACCTTTTTTTGGCTACTCCCAGTTCCCTTGTCATATGGAAATATACCTGTTGCTGCTTCCTTGTGTTATGGAAATGTCACTGCACCAGGCTTACTCCTGTTATGGAAATGTACCTTCTCCCCTCTGTAGCCCTATGTTTTTTTCATGGACCCCAATTCTAAAAATTCCCTAATCTGCCAATGTTCCCCTAAAATTCCTGTTTCAATATCACATGATCTCACTCATATGTGGGATATAATGATCAGCATAAACTGATGAACAGAAATAGACCCAGAGACAAATGACAGGGGAGGGGGTGGTTAGAGATCAACCAAAGGACTTGTATGCATTCATATTAGCATAACCCATGGACACAGACAGGGGGGTGGTGGAGGCTTGTCCGGGGGTTTGGGGTTTCGGGAGGAAGACATATGTAATACTTTAAACAATAATAATAATAAAAAGATAGGGATAAGGTCAGTGCCTGGAGCAAAGGGCAGGCTTATTGTTCAATATAATAAAGAGATGGTCTCCTCTAGGGCAAAGATCCAGTGGGCCAGCTGCTCATTATAAAAGTCTGATGTTCCCCCTGGCTGGATTCTCTCCTGTAAACAGCCAATTGTGGATGCAGATGTTGCCTACCCTTCTTATCACTGCTGTTGGGGAGGGCAGCATTCCCTTTCTACCTTTCTTAGGTTATCATCTCGGGACTAATAATAACGTAGAAAAGGACCAGATTAACAAGAAAAAAAGTAACATATGCGTGTGGGAGACCATAAATGATACTGAGAGGAACCAGGATACAGCCCAGTTTTGTACGCTTTTGAGATAATAATTTTTAAATGGCTGATGGGATAAAGAGGTAGGTTTGAGTGACCATTATTAAGAAATCTCAACAAAAAGAAGTCTGGGGTAGTGAATTAGTAAAAAATAAAAAGGTTTGTTTATACAGGCTTGCTGGTTCTGAATCCTTGGATTTTAATGATAAAGGCGTCTTCCTCAGCCCCTCCCAGCAAGGAGGGTGCCTTTGACAAGAGAGATTTATTTCCTGAATTCAAGGAGAGAAAGCAGGGTCAGCATGCCCTTCTTATGCCGGCTGCATCTTAAGTAAGGCTAATTCAAAGCGATCCCTGTGCCCTTGTGAGGTATTTGGGGGAAGACTGCCCTGGGTCCTGACACTGCCTTGTAGGGCTTGGGCGTTGAGGAACCAGCACCAATACGGAGTTTACCTACTGCTGTTGCCATTGGTGATGCTCTTTGTTTCTAACCTACCATTTCCGGCTCTTCTGCCCACCTTCCTAAAGCTGTGACTGATGAACTTGTGAGTTAAAAGCATGGAATGCTGTCTGTGCCTTCATACTTCTTGACACTCTGAAATTGATGACTGTGGTCAGAAGGAATGCTGAATTAGAAAACTGCCCATTGGCAGTGAGCATAGACAAATCTAGGCTCGCCAATAATTACACATAGATGCTCAACATAAACGGAGAAAGTTGGAGGAGAGACAGGTTGTGGTATATTCTTGAAAGACAACCACAAAAAATAGTTAGTATTGCAAAGTGTTCAAAATTAACACCACCATAACTGAACAATTCAAAAAAGGTACAACTTATTTGGACTCGATGAGAAGAACAAAGCATTATTTCTGTGACATTGTATGTTCAATTGTTGAATAAATATATTAAGACTATACCCTTAGTCAGTGAAAACCTCATGTAGCCCTTTATATTACCAACTAGAGGCCTGGTGCACGGATTCATGCACATTGAAAGGAAATTAATTACAAGAAACATTTTAGAGGCTAGGGAGGGACCCAGGGAGATTGGCCGGCCGCCTGGGAGGGACCATGAGATATTGGCTCTGGGGCGTGTCTGGCCCATCTCGCTCAGTCCCGATCGGCCAGACCCCAGCAGCAAGCTAACCTACCGGTTGGAGCATCTGCCCTCTGGTGGTCAGTGCATGTCATAGCGACTGGTCGAATGGTCGAACAAACAGTCGAACACTTAGCATATTAGCCTTTTATTATATAGGATTCTTATCATCTATGTTGAAATATTGTAAAAATTTAGCTACTGTATTTTTTAAAAGTAAGAGTACGGGCCCTACAGCTAGGAGTAAGACTACCAGGAAGTTTATTCATTTACCAAAATGAGAAAAGTATTAGTATATAACTGAAGGTATTGATGGGATTAAGTAAATTAAGATATGAATGAAAGTCACTTTGGTGCCTAACAGATAGTCAACATTAGAATCATCTATTATTATTGTTGTATTACCATTATTAGTTGCATTTGCTTTATTTAAATAGAAATAATTGATTTTAAAGTTTCCGAGTCATTAAAAATATTCTCTGTCTTTCCCCCACCCCCCGCCAAATGAGTGATATCTTAAATGAGGATATTTGAATTACTGTACATTTATTTTCCTGTGTTCTATAACTCTCCCCAGGAAGCAGATGAGAAGTGCTATGCATGTCTCAATCCTTTATTCCTATGTTTTATCTGTACCACACTCTAGTTGTATGTTTGATTCATCTTCTTTAGTTTCTTTACATAGTTATGTTTTACTTATATGCCTGTTTGTTTGATCAGATTTTTATTTACTTGTTTTATTAAATCTTCTCACCTTTACAGCTTTTGAGATATCTCAAGTCATTATAAATATGGGGGTTGTGAACACAGGATGTAAAAGTTAGTTCAGGTGGGCTGGGATAATGTGTCCAGTGCTAAGACATGCTGAGTAATCCTTCTTGCTCATAGTTCTCTCCGAGATCTTTCTCATAACAACGAAGATGAGACACAGTTCAGGTCATCTTTGTAATCCCATCCAATGATCGTCCACCATAGGGAGGAGACAAGGTCTTTATCAAAGTCTCAGAAGGTTTTGTATTTTTTAATGTAATGATTTGTATTGCTGCTATTAAATGTTTTTCCCTCTATAATTCTGATGTATTTTAGAAAGTAAATCTCAAATGTTTTAGGCACCAGATGACTAATTTGTACTTAATTACTATTGACTTAAAAACGAAGACCAATGATTCAAATGTTAGATACTTCTTAGGATTCAGGTTAACCCAAGGCAGTAGGCATCTGTTTATGATAAATATTCCGGGAAAGCTAAAATGATATAATTCATCTTAACACAACTACAAGTAATAATTAGCAACTTTGATTTATGAACACTTTTTACTTTAATTTATGATGAATGATTTTCTATTGCTGTATAATTTAGTTATAAATATTCTCACTTATAGTAGTTTATAAAATGGAAATTGCTGAGAGTGAAAAGTAATGCTATTGAGCATAGTGGTAATGTATGAATTAAAAGATATTGATTGCTTGTACTTTGAAGAGATTTATGTAATGGATATAAAGCAAAAACATTGTAAAGATCAATAGTTCATCGAGTCCATAGACTGTCTCTTAGAGGGGACTCAACATATATTTAATTGGTTGTATTTTGTGAAGCAATGGTATAAGTATGTTGGATACTGCTGCCAAGAATTTGGGGCTGTAAAAGGTATCTATATATTCTTACTACTGAGTTAAAAGAAGGTGATAAAGCAGCTAGATAGAGATATTATTTAGTTTTCTGTGCATTTATATAATTTCAAATTTCAACAGGTATTGTTCTTATAGGAAACATATATCTTTCACAGAATATATAATGGTGACTTCTTCTTGCCATTTTCCCTGCAAGTCTTTATTTTCTGCAATTAAAAAAGCAAGTGTTTTAGAGAACTTTTAAATGACTTTCACATGTTTGCAGTTTTTTATTTCGTAGTTTCCAAAGGCTCATGTACATTGAAGTTTTTGCTTCTGACTTGTCACGTGAAACATGTTTGCTATATTGTGAAGCACTGATGAGAAGACATCCGGAGACCACCCTTCCACATCACCCAGCAAACATAAAATCTACATAATCAGAGAATACATGGAATCATTAGCTTACTTAATCATTACATCCTTCAAAATTATTCTCTCTTCAAACTCATATTTAATTGGACATCATTCTCTCTGGTCGGTGACACTGTTAGCCATGTGTGAAGAGAAGAAGAAAGCCATTTTTTTACTTGCCAGTTAGGGAGAAAAATAATATTGATACTATTAAGCCAATGCACACATAATCCTGTTTCTTCTCTAAAATTACCTAGGGAGTGAGGGACAATAGAATCTAAACATGACTTGGTTGGTGACAATGTATTAGGAAGTTGTAGATTCAGAATTTCTGAAGACCTGTTTAGGACAGTTAGTATCTAGAAAAGATATTGAGCTCTCAAATAGCACCCTCTCTTCCTACCTTTTTCCAATAGACTTGGGATTTGCGAAATCGTTCATTCACATACTCAAGTAGGTAGGTAGGTAGATAGATAAATAGATGTTCATATATATAATATATTTTACTCACATATATCCTATATATATCCTATATA
>NW_006293349.1:5090742-5107120 GCF_000327345.1 Myotis davidii
CGCTCCCACAACCATCAAATCTCACAGAACTGGACAGTGCTATTCATCAGGCATGGTGTCAGATTCCTCGCATCACCTTTCAACATCTCGTGGAGTCAATTCCAAGAAGAATCGCTGCAGTATTGAAGGCAAAAGGTGGCCCAACGAAGTACTGATGGGGCGGTCATAATAATCTGGCCACTCAGATATATATATATATCTCCCACGTTCAAAGGCTGTAAAATCGCGTTGTTTACCCATATCTTCAGAAAAAAAAATCACTTCTACAGTCGTGGTAAACAACCTGCCCAGCTCTTCCCGCCACGCCACCAGCCCCCTATCTGCTGGTAGCCCCGCTCCCACGTGCCAGCAGAGCAATTGGTGCCGGCACCAGCAGTGGGTGCGAGCAGGGCTGGCACCATCAGTGGGTGCGAGAGGCGGCTGCTGGCCTGATTGCCCCTCAGGAGCAGGGGGAGGTGGTGAAGCCCTCAGGGGCGACTGGGGCCTGCAGTGAGGAACAATTGGGACCAGCACTGGGTGCTGGCAGTGGATGTGAGCGGTGGCTCCTGTGCTGGCAGCAGGAGCAAACACCAGGTGGGACTGCGGCCCGTGGGAGCACAGGATTTTCAGTAACCACCAGAGGCTCGCCCTGATGACAGCTACTGGAGCCTTGCCTTGGTCTAGTGGCCTTGCTCACCTGCTCCATCATCCCACCGTGGCCGATGCCTGCCATGTTCCGTGCGCTGGCGCCTACTGCCGACACCCACCATGTTCCGCGTGTGCCCACTGGTGGTCAGCGCACGCCATAGTGACCAGTTGTTCTGCTGTTCTGCTGTTTGGTCTATTTGCATATTAGGGTTTTATATAGAGAGATTATATTTTTTTATTATATCTTTATCTGGTTGTGTTGGTCCATGTCCATTGCCTGGAATTGGTTTTACTAGCACTATCTATAAATAGGTATTACCACAATGTTTTAAAAAAGAACATATTTAAAACATTGTTTCTTAATGGTTGAAATGAAGAAAAATTATTAAAATAATGATTTAATTGTATAGAGGGTGGCAAATGTTCATGGTGGAGATTTATGTGTTTTCATTGTTGACATGCATGGACTTTATTCTTAGAAGTGAACATGTAGTGGATGTTCCACGAGCCCTGGCCAATGGTCCTTCCCACAGCGGCCATCCTCGGGCCTGATGCGCTATAAAGCAGGAATCAGCACAGCCCCGGGTCTTGTATTGCCTTAACGAGTTGACAGTCTAACTTAAAGGCATGAAAGTCTGATTCCCTATTAATTGTGTTTTAGTCAGTGGATCTTTTTTTTGGGGGGGGGGAAAGTGCCACCATTTCAAAAGCAATCTGTTCTCACCCTTAATACACTTTACAGAGGTTAGTGCACATGAAGCATTTTAGTTTCTCCATGTTCTTTTGTGCTGTCTTTGTTTGACATCTTTTCATGCGTCGGCTATATTCAACTGCTAAATGCATCCTGTTTTGTTCTTAGTCAATGAACTTTGAATTCAATCTGTATTTGGCAATGGCACCTCAGGTTTTCTTGTGTGCCCTCATCAGGCAGAACTGTGCTCAAGGACTATGGGAAAGGTTATCAAATTTGAGGAGTTAAACTATGGAACTTAGGGTATACATTTATCTTATATTTTTATTTTGTGTTTTAGGAATTTAAAGTATTGACATATTTTGTAAAAGACAGTTAAGTAATGTGGTAAATTCCTAATGAGTGGGCCAGGCTAGCGTAATCCCAAAGACAGTATCAGCGTGATGAGTAAACATCACTCCGAGGCCAGAATTGTTTGTTACTTGTTGGCCAGTCAGTCTTTTGGCACTGAGGTGAGTAAAGCGTTTATTCTCTCGAATCCCACATGCCCTTGTTTAGTCCACTGTGAAGTTTATGCTACGATTAGTTTGTATAATGAGCTCTGAAAATGCCTAATGCATTCATCTCATTTAGATTTGTTAATATACGTGGTGATGTACACGAAATGGAAAACTATATTCAAGTAAAGCTATATTCTTAGCCATATACTGATTTGATTTTTTGTTCACCTTCTGGAATGTTAATCAGATATTATTAAAATAATGTTTATTCTGACATGAGCAACCTGAACAAAGCCTTTCTAAATAAGGGCTTTCAATAAAGCAACACATGCATGAACATACCTTGTGTAGGGGAATACACTCCCCACCCTGCTCAGTTGTAGTTCACAGCACCTAAAGGCAATCTGACAAAGGCAACTTAAATGAAGATAAATCCCTTTGGAAGAAGACAGTTAAAAGACTGGAGTTCATTCATTTTAGGCCCTTTCTTTGCTATGTTATTAGGAGACCAGACACCTAAGTACTAGGACATTCCAGAGGGAGGCGGACCGTGTGTCCAGGTTTAACCGGGGCAGTCCTGGGGTGAGCTTGTTATTTCTGTGTAAATATTTCTCATTTTCTTTTGCTCTCAAAAGTTTTCCTGCCTGGATGATAAGTTGTGTGGTCCCCTAGCTACAGGCAGAAACAGAGGTGAAGTCCCAGCCAAAAGGGAGGTGAAGTCCCAGTCCAGGAGCAGAAGGGTCAGGGGCAGTGTGGGGAGCTGAGCAGATACTGTGCTTTCCCAACCTCCACTAGAGAGTTGTGAGTCTCGGTGTTTGTATCAGCCCAGAGGCCCTACGTGGGGAAAAAAAATCCTTTGTTAAATAAGATTTGCTAATGTGTCTTATTAAATTAACCTTTGGGGGAAAAATCCCAATGTATATTATCAATGTAAGTGCTTAGAGAATACCTTTATAAAATAAATATTACTTTAGTCCCCCTCCCCTCTTACCCACAGGGGACATGTTCCAAGACCCCCTAATGGGTGCCTGAAATCATGGAGAGTACTGACCCCTATTAATACTATGTTTTTTTTTCCTAAACATACATACTTATGATCAAAATTAAATTTTGTCTAATCCTCACTCAAGCAACTGCACATTCCAGGAGAACTTATACTTTATTTTTTTATTAATAGCTGCATAATCAGCACCTAGAAGAGCATCTGTCATATAGACCTTCAATGACTGTGGGTTGAATTAGTAAACTCTAGAGTTCAATTCAGCATAGTCCCCATTAAGGAACCACTGTGATTCAGTCAAGATAAAAAGGCATAACCCTTAATTTCAAGAGCTGGATAAGTAAACAACTGATAATATTCTGTCATATTGTACAATGGCTGAGAAGAAACAAAAGTATCATGACTCTTACCCTCTGAGACAGCATGGAGGGACCCGGAGAGGATTATACTAAGTGAAATAAGCCAGTCAGATAAAGACAAATACCATATGATTTCACTTATATGTAGAATCTAATTAACACAATAAACTGATGAACAAAACACGTCTAGAGTCATGGAATTATGCAACAGACTGAGGATTCTCAGAGGGAAAAGGAGTGGGGGAGGGAAGAGATCAACCAAAGCATTCATATGCATACTAGTGCCCCGGTGCACGGATTCATGCACATCGAAAGGAAATTAATTAGAAGGTGGCTGGCGGGGCGGGACTGACACACCATGGAGCCAACCTCCCATGGTTCCTCCTGGCCGGCTGCACTTGGGGCAACACTGCAGCTCAAACGGCATCTGTGGATTGAGCAGGGTCCCACTGGCAGGTGGGGTCCTTTGGCCTGGCCTGTGGGGATCAGGTCAGAACTAGCTCTGACATCCCCTGAGAGGTCCTAGATTGCAAGAGGGCAGTTCTCGGGTGATGCACCCCAAATCAAGCTCTCTCCTCTCTGGTTCCGGGTGCGTCACCTGAGAACCGCAGCTGCCAAGTCACCACAGCTCAGCAGCTCCTGCATTGAGTGTCTGCCCCCTGGTGGTCAGTATGTGTCATAACTACCAGTCAACAGTAGGATGGTCGCTAGCTTTTTATGTATATCGATATACGTAACCCATGGACACAGACATAGTGGGGTGCAGGCCTGGGGACAGGTGGTTCAGTGAGGGAAAAAGAGGGATATCTGTAAAACTTTCAACAATAAAGATAAATTTTTTAAAAAGTATCATGCTTTAGTAATGAAAAGGAATTATCACTGAAAGATTGATGAAGTCTTAAATGTTACAAGCATTGGGACTCAACCAAGATGTCTGACATGGATTCTATTCCTCTGTCTAGTACATACCTTTCATCTTGTTTCCAAATTGTTAAATAGGAGACTGATTTTTTAAATATTATTTTAACATATAGATGTGTATGCATGTATATGTGTATGCTTTTTCCCAGTTTGAACATATCTGTCTCTTAATTGGAATATTCTGAATATTACTTTTTAAAGTTTAGATTTTATTTTTTAGTGTAGTGTAAAGTTCACAGAAAAATTGAAGGAAAGGTATGGAGATGTCCCATATGCCACAGCTCCTCCATGTGCCTAGCCTTTCCCATCAGTCCTTTTACATTTAATTTAAATTTTGACATATTAGATTTTGGCAATTATATTTATTGAGCAATTAAAGTTTTTACTCCATTTTTATTTTTAGCTTTCATTGTTTATGCTGCAAAAAAAAGCATTTGTCAGTCTTGTCTGTTCCTTTGAAGGTGATAATAAATCTGTCCTATAGTTGTTTTTAAGAGTTTCTTTGTCTTTGTATTATAACACTAGAGGCCTGATGCACAAAATTCGTGCAAGGATAGGCCTTCCTTCTCCGGGCTGCTGGCACCAGCTTCCCTCCAGCACCCGGGACCTGGGCTTCCCTTGCAGCCCCGGCTTCATCTGGAAGGTCATCTGGTCTAATTAGCATATTACATTTTTTTTATTATAGAATAATTGATATTCCTTGGTATTGTTTCTTTGTATTTATGATGCAAACACTCTAAATTTGTGACTTGACTTTTCCCACACTATTGAAAATAATTCGGCCTTTGTCTCAACAAAATGTTTGTATCCTATTTATTCTTTATGAAAATCCAATTACTCATATGTTAGATATTTTCATAGACCCAGATGTGTCTTATGTTCTTTTCAGGATTTTTCTTCTTATTGTTTCATTAATGTTTTGGTTCCTGAATTGCCTTCTTTTCATGAACTAAATTAATTTTCTGGACAGCACTAGGATTTTAATTTGGTTCTTTTTTATAACTTCTATTTCTCTTTTGAGAATCTTGTTTGTTCAATTATTTTCAGAATATCTTCCTTTGCATCCTTGAGCCAAGTTATATAATAGACTTTTAAATATTTGTCTTTTATCCTAATAACTAGGTCATCTCAGAATTGTTCTTATATGGCTTTTCCCTTGACATCTTCACAATTTTTTCCCTATATTTTGTAATGTTTGGGTTGTATGCTAAATATTTTGAATAATACTCTTTCTACAAAGATATTTTTTATTTATTTTAGATTTATAATCATTTACCCTGGCTGAACTTAATTCCAACTCTGTATCCCTTGCAGTACAAGGACATTCATGGTCTGTTTCTCTAGCCTGAATTGGATTTCTTGGAGTTTATTCACCACATATATAGTTCAGGGATCAGCCAGAGCTTCACATCCAATTTAAATTCAGAATCTGGGGATAAATAGGAGATTTCAGCAGAGTTTTTTTTACCCACAATTTGCTGTTTATCTATAAAGTCTGATATTTCCATCTTAATTTTCAACTGATATATTCACTCAACACTCTAGTTGTTCAAGCCAATGAGTATAGTGTCTATTTGATAGTATCTACCCATGATTTTGCTTCCCACATGGTACTGATTGCTGTAAGTTTTCAGACAAGAGACTTAAATATATGAGCACACCCATTATTTGTCTTGTTGCATAACTTTTCAATTTACCTTCATTTGGTTACCCAACATTGCCTTCAGATATCTTGATTTTATATTTTGTCTAGAGTTTTTAATTGTGCCGGAGAGTCTGATAGGAGCTATTGTACCATTATGTATAATCTCCAATTCCCTTTTCAGCTGCATTAATTCTATCTCCTGATTAGTTTTAGTTATTTAGGAAAATCATTCAGTTTAAGAGTAAATCATTGAATGGACATATACTTTTTAACAAAATATTTTCATATTTAATGCCATGTAGGACAAACTTCTTTTAATCATTTTGGTTTCAAATACTTTTTTAAACCTTACATCATTTGGAGCAGTTATTGCAAATATTATTGTTCTGTATTTCATATTTTATTAAGTTATAGACTGAGTTTGAGCTTTACTTTTATTTTTCCTTCTTGTCCTACCTGCATGACTATATGAGAAGTAAACAGCTTTTGCATAGATAATGAAGACATTGAAATTGCTGAAGATTTTGCTTACCTCCATTCAGTCTTCAATTCAAATGAAGGCTGCAGCCAAGTAATCAAGGGGAAGCTGGGACTCGGAAGGGCGGCACTCGGAGACTCAGAGAAGATCACGAAGAGCAAATCTGTGTCATTAGAGACCGGGGCTAAATCACCCCCATCCTCATATTCCTCACCAGTGTGCAGGAATGTGAGAATGAGGCAGTGACGGAGGCTGTCAAGAAAAAAAAATATTTGAAATATGGTGTTGGATGAGAACTCTACAATAGGCTGGACTGCAAGAAAGCAAGCAAGTGGTTCCTAGAGCAAAGTAGCCCTGAAACGTCACTGGAGGCAAAATGACAACACTGAAGCTATCCTTTGGGCCCGTGGTGGGCAAACTCCGGCTCGCGAGCCACAGGAGGCTCTTTGGCCCCTTGAGTGTGGCTCTTCCTCAGCCTTAGGAGTGCCCTCATTAAGTTAATAGCAATGTACCTACCTATATAGTTTAAGTTTAAAAAATTTGGCTCTCAAAAGAAATGTCAGTCGTTGTGCTGTTGGTTTTTGGCTCTGGTGACTAATGAGTTTGCCGACCACTGCTTTGGGCACATGATGAGGCGGTTGGTTTCTTAGGAAAACAGAAGGCAACAGGAAAAAAGGAAAACCAAATAAGAGGTGGATTTACTCCATAAAGAAGCCAGAGGCACGAGGCTACAGAAGCTGAGCAATGCGGCCACCTCTCAGTGACAGGGTTGCCAGGACTTGGAGCTTGTAACACATACAGCATGTGTTTTGCCGGGCTTTCTACTCCTACTACCCAATTCTCACTGTCTTCTAATTATGGTTTGTGATTTTGTTATAAAGAAAGCACAATTCTAGTGCAGTTTTTCAAACACTGCTTTATGACTCAGGAGAATTCAAAATCTAGGTTTCTGAATGTCTGCACTCATTCATATTTCTATTCACTCAACAAACATAAAATGAAACCTCTCACCTGCCATTGACCTTGCTAGTTATTAGGAATACAGTGATAAATGTGAACTGATCTTTGTTGACAAGGCTTGAGGCGCATGCAATTAAACCATTACACCATAATCAGCATAGGTAACATGTCCATATTATCTAGAACCGATAGGTCAACTGTCCTAGTGCCCCACTCGTAATTTACCTTATAGAAAATAGTTTGTTGTACTTGTTTTTAACTACGGATTAAAGCAGGAATCCTTTAAGATAGCCCTAGCGTTTCTCACGGCTGCTTTCTTTTTCCCTTCCTGAAAGAATCCTTGAAGGTCTTTCTCATTTATTACCTTTTGAAAGGATTTTGCACATCACACAACATGCACTCCCATTGTCAGCCTTCAAAGCAATTCTGTTTTTATACTCACAAATCACCTTATGCTGTTCTCACATAATGCCGAAATGATTGAAATGTTGGCAGTTCATTTATTATGATTTTAATACTTTGAAAGAAAGGATTTATAAAAGATTTTAGAAGCTCTAGAATGCCAACACTCAAATATCACTCTGCCTCTAACTACGCTAATATGTGCACACACTTCTGCAAGGTCGAATACAGGAGGGTGTATCTAATGATGGAGAAAGGCATTGAAAGTCATCTCAAAGGCAGCGAAAGCCACCGCAACAATGCCCAAAGGCCACTACTTCCAAAAGAATCAATTGTCAACTAGTTCCTATGAATTAATTCATCACTTCTTTCACCAAAGAAAGCAGGGACTGTTATTTATATGTCCTTGTGTTCTTTGTCCCTAGGTAAGTTTTATTTTCAAAACAGGAGTTAGGGCCGAAACCGGTTTGGCTCTGTGGATAGAGCGTCAGCCTGCGGACTGAAGGGTCCCGGGTTCAATTCCGGTGAAGGGCATGTACCTGGGTTGCGGGCACATTCCCGGTGGGGGATGTGCAGGAGGCAGCTGATCGATGTCTCTCTCTCATCGATGTTTCTAACTCTCTATCTCTCTCCCTTCCTCTCTGTAAAAAATCAATAAAATATATTTTAAAAAAAATACAAAAAAAAACCAACAACAACAAAAAAAACAGGAGTTAGGAAATATTTATCGCCCTAAAAATGGCAGCCTGCTATGGGTGTCCATGCTGAGCTTCAGAGGCGAGAGGGATGAGTAAATGGTGTTATTCTTGTCCTCAAGGAGTTAACAGAGTTGGGAGAGACAGGTCATAAGCCAAACATTAATTGTGATGACATAATTGTCAATCTGGTAAAAGGGGCAATATGAACAAAGAAGGACCAACTTTGGTGATTCAAAAAGTAGTTCCAACAAGTGTAAGTCATGACAAACAAAGGAGAAAGTTTCTCACCAAACCAGGGAGAAAGGAGTCCCTGAGGACAATCCAAACCCATGTGTGTGTAATAAGAGGCCAAAAGGAGCAGGACCCTTTGTGGGAAATTTAACAATTCTGTATGACAGGAGCCAACTGGTATCACGCCAACATGATTGATAGATTTTATTCTTTAGATGATATACTGATAGAGACTGTTCGAATTAGGGAGAGGAAAACACTTTCCTAAGGTCCGATGGATACTTCTGTTTGCTCACTCAGCATGTACTCCCACCACACCCCACCTCCATCCAGGTAGAACTCCAAGTTAGTTACCTACTTTTAAAACAGAGTTACTTTGGTTCAGGATGGTAAATCCCATTCGAGCTTTACCGTTGAGACTTAATTTTTAATACTGAGGAATTCCCAGATTCTATTTTTCAATAATCACACACGTGCAAAAAGATAGAATTTCAGGTTACACGAGGGTAAGTCGCTGAAGCTGTTCTCAGCAAGAGGACCCCGTGACTAAGCTTACTAGTTTTAGTTCTAAATTATTATTATATCCTCTTTTAGGTCAGGGATTTTAAGCTCATCATCCGAGGATGGACTTCAGTGTGTCTGTGAATTTGGATAATGTGATGGAACAGGATGACCACAGATGCAGTAAAATTCTTTTCATTGAGGCGTGGGGCTTATATCTCCTTTTCTTCATTTTAGTGAGGATTTAGTGCAGCGATTTTCAACATTTTTCAGCTCACAGCATACAAACTAATTACTGAAATTCAGAGGCACACCAAGAAATACATTATATTTTTTGTAGATCAGACAAAAATAGATATAATTATGATTTATTCACACTGGATGGCTGTTGTGTTGGCTCTTGTCATTTTTTTTTTTTTATTTGACAGTCTAAGGGGACAAAAAGGTCAGTGCGGCACACCCGTTGAAAATGCTGGTGTAGTAGTTTACTTGATGAATAACTTGGGGTGACGTGACCCTGTGGATTTTCTGAGACTAGGCCATAGGTTAATGGTAGTTGCATAGGGATCAGAACCTGCTCTTGCAAGGCTCCCTCTTAGAACATGGTCACCATGACAAGAGAAGCCAAAGCTGGATACGAGGCAAAGCAGTGCAGTGTCCCCAGTAGTTTCTAAGGGCCCTCAGAAGACCGTACGCGCATCTGACACCTGATGGCAAGTGAGAGTTCTACATGAGAATCTACTCAGTGAGTTCCGGCAACCGAAGAACTGGGAGAGATCAAATATAAACGCGTGTGAAGCCACTAACTTTTGCAGTGTTTTGACACAGAGAGAAAAATAATTAGAATGCATTCAAATATGTTTTATATTCTCTAATCTCCATCTAAACTTTACATTTATTTCAAGTCTATGTATAAGCACAAACACATAGCCGTATTCGCAATACTTAGGAGTTGTCCCGCGTAGACAATAGAGGTAATTTTATATCTTGTACAGATGGAATGTTTTTACATGCTTTTCGTAGATATCACTACTTAGAAACTGTACCGCGTGTCACTAGGCTTGCGGTAATTCTTGTTTTTGGAGTGCGATAAAGAAGCGAATGATATTGCATATTTACTTTTAAAATTAGGCATCTTTATTTCAGCATCATCGGCTTTCTTTGTAACTCCAGAAATTCATTTGTAAGCATTTAGGAACATTAATCTGAAAGAGGGTTCTTCAGCTTCAGGAGCCCTCGGAGTCCACGGTGCAAACCTTATTAGGAAGCAGCCTTTCAACAGGCCTCCCTCCGCAGACCTCCTCTTAGCACCTGTTACAGATGCTCACTCACTCAGCTCTCACAGCGTGGCTGCAGGTGTGGGAGGAAAACATTTAGGGACATTGTTAAACTTAACGTGTAGAGTCTACTCGGTACTTGTGTGCGTGCGTGCGTGTTCTGTCTCGCTCAGCTTATCTCTCGGAGAAGTTACAGAATTCCGCCATTGTGTGCGGATCAGCTATGCCGGCGGCACCCTTTGTATCTGCTACCCACAGAAACATAAGTGACCGCTGCTCTGAACTGCTTCTTCCCTAATCCCCTGATAAGAGGTCTTTCAACAAAGTCTATGTTATGAGGACATAGGAAGTAATTACTTTTGAAACCACTAGAGAGGCTATGTATGATTTACATGAGGAACAGGATGCGAGTTTATGAAACTAACATCCTTCCAGCAATAAACACTCTTCTAGCCTGACGGTGTTTCATGAAGCATTCTGTGTGTGAGGACAGACAGGTGAGCTGCCATGACAAGAGGCCCCAGGACTCCGTGTCTCTAAACAGCAGTGTTTTGCTTGTGTACACACAGCTGCGATGCCCCGTGGGGGGCGCGGGTAGCCCCTTGCCCAGGGAGGGCGCCCCATCGCTTCCTTACCCATCAGGCTTCTGCAGTGACTGCAGCAGGAGAGAGTGCTGGGCTGGGTGCGCTTGCACCACAATTGAAGCCGGGCATCCAGGTGGCATCTGTCAGCCCATCGCAGCCTAAGAGATAGAGTCCTGCAAATGCCCCAGGTGCCCAGAAATGGGGCGTGGCAATCTCCCTGAGCAGTCTTAGTATCTCAAACCTGTTTACAGACATTGAAAAGCTAACACTGTCCTTAGGGTTAAGGGTTATACCCAGATGTTTAAAAACAGGCTCTGGCCCGGCCTGCCTGGCTCAGTGGTTGAGCATGGACCTATGAACCAAGAGGTCACGGTTTGATTCTCGGTGAAGGCACAGGCCTGGGTTGCGGGCTCCATCCCCAGTGTGGGGTGTGCAGGAGGCAGTCAATACATGATTCTCTCATCATTGATGTTTCTATCTCTCTCTCCCTCTCTCTTCCTCTCTGAAATCAATAAAAATATATTTAAATTAAAAAAATTAAAATAGGCTCTGAAGTTGACAAAAACCATTCTTACGCCTTAACATAAATTCCCCCCAAAACAAAACTGGTCTATAAATGACAGTAAAGGATGGAACACAGTCAATGTAAACTTGCAAAACCTTCACCTGCGTGTGATTCGTCATTGAAGAAGGCAATTTCTCTCCGCTCCCGGGATTATCAATATCCGGTGCCCTTCATCTTTATCTCAGAAAGAGACAACTTACCACCTAGCATTTGAATAAGCAAAGTATTTTTAGGCCACAGTAATGTGCGAAGCTCTTGATCTGTATCAAAATGTGACTTTTCATAAAGGTTGAATGGCAAGAGACTTATATATTATTTTGTTCTTAATATATCTTGCCAAAAAGGGAGCCTTCAGCTTTCCGGTCCCATTATCTATATCTCGCTCTCTGAGCTACACACACACTCCCTGTGACAGTCAGACAAAGCCCAAGGAAGGCAGACAGGGAAGACTCA
Source organism: Myotis davidii (assembly GCF_000327345.1). Taxonomy (NCBI): domain Eukaryota; kingdom Metazoa; phylum Chordata; class Mammalia; order Chiroptera; family Vespertilionidae; genus Myotis; species Myotis davidii. The sequence continues at coordinate 5,102,635 of NW_006293349.1, forward strand.
GCCAGAAGCACTTAGAGAGAAAACACCTTTATCAGCAGAAAGTGCACATGAGTAGAAGTTCAAAAGGGTTGCCTTTCTAAATTAAAACTTAAAAAAATAACAGTGTTGCTCTAGCTGGTTTGGCTCAGTGGATAGAGCGTCAGCCTGCGAACTGAAGGGTCCCAGGTTCAATTCCGGTCAAGGGCACAGGCCTGGGATACAGGCTCGATCCCCAGTGGGAGGCATGTAGGAGGCAGCCGATCAGTGGTTCTCTTTCATAATTGATGTCTCTCTCTCTCTCTCTCTCTCTCTCTCTCTCTCTCTCTCTCTCCCCCTCTCTCTCTCCTTTTCCTTTCCTCTCTGAAATCAATAAAAATGTATATTAAAGAAAAAAAAGAATTAAATGGGCCCATTTCTAGAAAGCATTGTTATCCTAAATACATAGTAAGCATTCCCATTCAGTCAGTGTTTCCCATTCATTGTGGGCCATTGTTATTATCATTATCCTCATCATGCAAGCCCCTCCTCATGGACCATCCATCCTCCGGCCATTCCACACTGCTCAGCACACTGAATTGTTCTCTATCTACATCACAACACCTAGGTTATTTATTTGTTTTTAATATATTTTTATTGATTTCAGAGAGGAAGAAGAGGGAGAGGAAGATAGAAACATCAATGATGAGAGGGAATCATTGATAGGCTGCCTCCTGCACACCTCCTACTAGGGCTTGAGCCCTCAGCCAGGGCATGTGCTGACTGGGAATCGAACTGTGACCTCCTGTTTGATAGGTCGATGCTCAACCAGTGAGCCACACCAGCCAGGCAACACCCATGTTATTTAAAAGTCAGTTGTCTTGGATAAAGTATTTTCAAACATTTGTTAAGATTTCAGTATATTTTGGATGTTGATTTATCATCATCTTTCATTGGGGTCAGAATATGGCTATTTTTCCCAATGCTTTGTATATATCTTTGGTTGACAGAACTGTATATTGTACCTTTGTCTATTCCTTATGTATAGAAAATTAAGTACTGGACATATATTTATGCATGCATATACATATGTATACATATATATGTAAGTACTAAAAAGAAAACTTGACATCTAATAAGATTATTAAGTATTCATCATAAACATATATGATCTTTTTTTGAAAGAACTTTAAATGTTATTTTTCAATGATAGCTTACATTGAATACTATTTTGCATTAGTTTGGGGTGTACATCATAGTGGTTAGAGAATCATATACTTCACAAAGTCTTTTCCCCATACTGGTATTTTCAGGACCCACCTGGTACTGTACATAATTATGATATTATTGACTACATTTCCTATGCTATACATGTGACTATTTTCTAACTATAAATTTGTACTTATTAATCCCTGCTTATTTCATATATTCAATCATTACAATTATTCTGTGAAGTATATACAAGAATGAATCCTGTTTTACAGATGTGTCACTGTGTGAAAACGAAAATAATCACCATTACATAGTAAATGTGATCTCGGAATACCCGACTCCATAGTCTGTGTGTTTAACCTTCATGCTATTGCGCATGCAGCTTTATCACGTCCTCTGCGTACACTGGGGTCTTCGTCTTGTTCTCTGTTGTCCCCACAGTGCTAAGTGCCAGCCAGTACACTGTAGGTGCTCAATAAAGATTATTTGAATGACTAAATGAATTTATCAGATTGAACTTGTTGGTCATTGTTCTTCAATTTTCCCCAACCCTATTGACTTCTTGTCTTGATTTCTTTGTTGAGAGTATTAATGTCTCTAACTATGATTGTGGATTTGTGATATTTTTCTTCAAAATTTTATCACATTTTATTTTTATTCTAAAATGTGTTAGATAAAATCATTTTTATTTATTGTTGGCTTGCATTCATTAGCTTGAGATGTGTAGATTATTTTCCATATGTTATTTTGTCTTCTATTAATACTAGAGGCCTGATGCACAAAGATTCATGCAAGAATAGGCCTTCCTTCCCCTGGCTGCCAGCACTGGCTTTCCTCTGGTACCTGGCACCTGGGCCTTCACTCCAACTGGAGCTGCCTTCCACCTTTGCTCCAGCCCTGCTGCCCTCCTGTAGATCCCTTTGCCCTCCCGCACACACCCTCATAGCAGGCATCCTGCCCAGCCCTGGCCGCTCTGTGCCTGTGCGCATGCACTGTCTAGAGGCCCAGAGCAGCCGGGGCAGGGCAGAACACCTGCATCATTGCCATGGCGATGACACAGTATCCCAGCCCGGCCGCCACAGTCTTTGTTGCATCAATTTGTGTATTCCCTCCTTATTGGCTGTGGGCGCTGCCATCTTTGTCATGGAGTGATGGTTAATTTGCATATTCCATCTTTATTAGATAGGATTGCTCAGTTGCTGTTGTTCATGCTTCTCATTACCCATCAGATGGGCACTGCGTGTACCTACAGAAAGGGTCTCCATTGCCAGTTGTCTTGCTTCAGGAGAGAGTGCAAACCCATCCCATTTTCCAAGCAGCCCTCTACTTGCCCCTCTCTGCTCCCGCTCTCCCAGGAGCTGAGCCCTCTCTGTAGGACATCCATCTTGGCTTCTCCCATGAGCTCTGACTTATTTGCAGGGCTGCCTCCCTCCACCCTGCCTGCTTTCAGCCCCACTGCGGCACCCTCTGCCTGGCCACCTGGGGATGCTCAGGGTTTCACAGTCACTCAGGCTAATCTTTTTATTCACTTCAGTCTTTGGCACAGGGTAGTGTGATTGCAGCGTGGAAATATAAAAGGAAAAAGCTGAGTTTTTGTTATGAAACCATGTGCCTTTCTGAGATTAAAATAGGTACCATGGGTCATTCTGCTATTTAATTTCATAATCCAGGCATACCTTATTTTATTGACTTTAGCAGATATTACATTTCCAGCATCCAGGCAAGACCCTCTGCCAGCAAGATTATGACTCACTGGAGCCTCAGATGATGGTCAGCATTTTTTAGCAATAAAATATTTTAAAATTAAAGTATGTACATTTTTAGGCTTAATGTTATTGTATACTTAATAGAATACCATGGTACACTTAATAAACTGCAGTATAGTATAAATATAACTTTTATACGCACAGAGATATGTATATGTATTCAAACATTTTTCCTCATTAAACAAATCAATGTTATTTTGCATATTAATGTATTTAACAGGGCTATGCCTTTTATTCTGTTTTTTAATGAAAAAATATTGTACTCTACATTTTTAAAAAAGAGAACTAAATCATGATTTTGTTTTTATTTCTTTTCTTAATAACAAGGATTCTAAAAGTAGACTTCTAACTTCTTAATTGATAACTTTTTAAATGAATTTTAGTCAACCATCTCTAATTTGGGCTTTTCACAGATAAGTTATTAACTTGCTTCTTCTCAATTAGCAACCAGTAAATAATTCAAATAAGCATTAAAAGATCCTGTCCCCTGGACCCAAGGAGACAGAACTCTTTTGCTGGTCATGTAGGTTAGTCCGTTCATGATCAAGGAGATTGGCCATGGGTGCTAAGTAGGACATTCTCGTGTCAAACGTATTAACCAAATATAAGACTATTAACCCATTTACTGCCTCTGGGTTTTCCGCCAAGGACATGTTTCGCCCACTTTGGGATGAGGGGACCTGAGCTGTTCATATGCCTCTGATATCCTCGGACACTTACTGAATATGCTTCCAACCTTCCCTTGCCTCTTTGAACTCAGGCGCTCAGAACTTCCTGTTGCGGACTCTGGGGAAATATGCGTCCTTTGGGTTATGCAGAACTGTCAGTTGACAGAATTGGACATAAGCATGTACATTTTTTGATGATTGAATACTGGTTACTCTGTTTCCTCCTCTTCTAAGCACTTGTCTGGTATGTGTTTTTATATGTGTGTGTGTGTGTGTGTGCGTGCGTGTGCATACACATGTACACATATCTGTGTGGGTACCCACACATGCACAGACATATGCACACATTTTAGATGTTTATTTTTCACCTCCTATATAATATAATTTATTATTAATATTGTATAATGAAGGATGTAGACATAGAAGCATGGAACAGACTGCAGAATCTCAGAGGGAAGGCAGGGGAGGGTGGGTGAGTGGGCAGAGATCAACCCAAGCACTTGTGTGAGTATATGCATAACCAATGGACACAGGCAATAGGGTGGTGAAGGCCTGGGGTGGCGGGGGAGGCAGGTTAGACAAGGTCAATAGCGGAAAAAGGGGACCTGATACATTTTTATTAAAACACTTCTTTTTTAGAGATCACTCCTAAAATGTTATTTGTTCTGATTTGTTTTATTTAACATGCCACAGAAAAGTTGATATAAATACACTTGTCCTAGCCCAGCTGTGTGGCTCAGCAGTTGAGCTTGGACCCATGAACCAGGAAGTCAATGTTCTATTCCCGGTCAGGGCACATGCTTGGGTTGAGAACTCGATCCCCGGTGTGGGGGTGGCAGTATCAGGTGGCAGCTGATAGATGTTTCTCTCTCATCATTGGTGTTT
>NW_006293349.1:5107157-5110246 GCF_000327345.1 Myotis davidii
TTCCTCTCTGATAATGTATATTTTAAAAGTTCCTGTTCATGAAACAGAAATACTCATATGACCCATCCAAGAGGATTAGGAACTGCATTTGTATCCTGTGCCTACTATGAGGTAAAATGGAAATAGGTGATGTAAACTATTACAATGAAAACATTATTTCTTATAGCTGCAGTAACAACCTCCTCATTTAATTTTTTGTATACTAAAGTTATATTTGTAGAGCAGGGGTCCTCAAACTACGGCCCATGGGCCACATGCAAATACAAATATTGTATTTGTTTCTGTTTTTTTTTTTTTTTTACTTCAAAATAAGATATGTGCAGTGTGCATAGGAATTTGTTCATAGTTTTTTTTTTTTTTTTAAACTATAGTCCGGCCCTCCAACGGTCTGAGGGACAGTGAACTGGCCCCCTGTTTAAAAAGTTTGAGGACCCCTGTTATAGAGGATTTGTTAGGTTTTTATCACTGCTAGGCCCAAAGAAAATATTTAAGATGAGTGACTACTCATTAAGTTTTGAAATAAATTACCAATAAATAATTGTTAGAGTGGGTTGAAATGAGGAGATCTCTACGTGATGAACATTTTTTTTCTCAAAGCACAAAACAGAAACTAGAAAAAATAAAAATTAGACAGAAACCGTGATGTGAACTGTGCAAAAGGCCAGAGCCCAGACTGATTTATAAATGCATGAAGGGTCATCCTACAGGTAGGGAGGAAGCCAATTATCCTTCTAGACCCATACAACCGGCTACTCATGAAACATTAAAATCAAAACACTTCAGGCAAGTGCTTTGCACTGGATTAACTTGTCTGCGATGCAATCAAGCTGTAGGATGATACGGCAAATGCCAAACAAGACAAATGCCAAACAAGACTTTGGGCAGCACGAGGCCCCTTCCGGCTCAGTCCACTCCTGTAGAAAGAGTCCTCCAGGCAAGGTTAGTCACTGATAAGAGCCATTGGTTTCTCATTAGCTTAAAACTACTGATCTCTTCACCTGCTTCTGCTCTGTGAACGTGGCTTTAGAATTTAGACAAACACAGGCATAGGGAACCATTCCATTGTTTTCCCTCACAAAAACATTCGTACTCTCTATAGTTCTAGTCAAGAATGCTGACCCGTTGCCTCTTACAGCTGGAATTTTACAAGAGGTTGGTATGCTCTGGGAGAGGTGCCTTCACCAAAGTATATTCAGAAGATTTCAAACTGGCTAGAAACATTGAAAAAGTAACATCCTTCTTTCAATAAAATGCAACAGATATAGGACCGGATTTTAAGGGAGAGAAAATTCCCAAGTCATTAAAAAGTAAGTTTCAAAAGTATAGAAATGGATAAAATATGTTCTAATTTGGCATTAACATTTGGCCTAACCTTGCTATTACATTAAATTATATATAATATTAGTTCCTGTGGCTATGGTATCAAGATGATCACACATATGATGGCCTAGCACAGTGGTCGGCAAACTCATCAGTCAACAGAGCCAAATATCAACAATACAACGATTGAAATTTCTTTTGAGAGCCAAATTTTTTAAACTTAAACTACATAGGTAGGCACATTGTTATTAACTTAATTAGGGTCCTCCTAAGGCTGAGGAAGAGCCACACTCAAGGGGCCAAAGAGCCGCATGTGGCTCATGAGCCGCGGTTTGCCGACTACTGGCCTAGCACATCACACATTGGTACTCTTGGAGTTCTGGAGGCAGAATCGGAAATCAGTTTCACTGGGCTGACGTCAAGGTATCAGGAGGATGACCTTCCTCTGGGGGCTCCAGAGGAACCTCCATTTCCGTGACATTTCCGTCTTCAGCAGGCACATTCCTGGCATTCTTCACATCATGCACCTTCCTCCACCTTCAACGCCATCTGCATAGCATCTTGTTTCAGTCGTTGCATTGCCACCTTCTTTACTCTATTTCTGACTCCATCTCCATCATTCTTCCCCCTATTGGGTATTTCTTCTTAGCACTGAGGGGATGAGCAACACTGGAACAGAAATATAAGAAATGTATGGGATCCCTCAAAGAGAAATTTTGGGTTAAAATTTCAAGGAAAATATTCTAATAGTCTCTGTACTGTGAGTCTGCCATTAGACCAAATTCTGTGGGCACAGCAAATTCAGTGTTTGGGGATAAGTATGCTTTAGTCACTTGCCTACTACTTTATTAAGCAGTATGGCAATATGATGGACAACCCTATTGGAAATGTATAAACTGGAGATTCACAAGGCAAGTGGCATTCATATTACCAGACTATGAAGTGCTCAGTAGAGAAGCAGTTATAAACTGATGGGCAAACAAAGCTGGTTTATTTACCTCAGTTAATTTGGTACATCTTTTTGAGACATTGTGCTGGTTTCCAGAATACCGAGAGCGATATTCCAAAACAGAGAGTGCCATCCTTACAGAGAGTTCTAATGTAGACTGTTCTCCTGGCAGTGGAGCGCAGAGGTTGAGCATTGATTCACAAACCAGGAGGTTGCAGTTTGATTCCCAGTCAGGGCACGTGGCTGGGTTACGGGCTCAGTCCCCAGCAGGGGCCTGCAGGAGGCAGCCGATCCATTCGGGCATCTGTCTTGGAACAGGTTGCAGTGAGCAAGCTGCATTCTGCCCCTGTCTGCCATGCTCCGCTTCCCCACTGCCCACCGTGGTCCTGCCCCTGACTGCCTAGCCCTCTTCTATCTGCTCAACAATGCCAAGAGGGTAAAATAAACTTTTTCTTAAGTACAAATCAAGGAAATAGAACATGCATGTAGAAAATAAACAGATTCAGTAATCACTCCAAAAAGCAAATAGTAAAACTCTAAATCAATAATGTTAAAGCCTAAAGTGCACTTTTTTTAAGGCTATATATTTGTGGTACTGGTTACAGAAGTAGAACTTAATTCTATGAATTCGATGCTCTGTAACATGTATGTCTTTAGATTATTGGCTTATTCTTTGCAGTCAACAAAGAATTTGGTAAAAAGTCCTTTGTATAATTCATTAAGTATTAAATCATATTAGGGAGATTAATAATTTTGTAAAACAAGGTTGGGATCTTTATGCTCATTCTTTGATAAAGTAGTTAATATTTTAAAAATATCT
>NW_006293349.1:5110266-5122784 GCF_000327345.1 Myotis davidii
TCCCTAGTTGGAAAACACTAAACCAAACAAAATATCCCAGCACTGAATGTGAAGGTTAAAAAAAAAAAAAATCCCACCAAATTTTACATTTAACTGATTGTTCTGGTTTTATATGTAAATCATTAAATGTTGAAGACTTAATGGTGTGTGATTTTATGATGGAATTCCAGTTTTATCTTTGTCCACATTTATTTTACTCCCTGTGATATAATTTTGTATAACTGAATCACTGTTAAAAACATATACCCATATAGTTGTTATTCATTAACACTTAGCAATTCTCTTATTTTCCACTACAGAGTGTCATAAACACATCACGATTACATTGTTTAGATATTTTTTCTTTTACAACTGACTTCATATACAAGTGAATTTAAAACACAATAAAAATAAGTTTTGGGGGGTGTTGTATTTTAAATTGTTCCTGCTAACAATTTTTAAGACAATACACCCTTCTCAAATAATGTAAATAGGCTGTCACTATGCCATAAGTTTATTTGTTTTGTTCACCTTTAAATGCAATGTGTTTTGAAGGATGAAATCTAACACAGTGAGTGTATGTCTGAGGTAAATTTACTGAGGTAGCAAAAAAATTGCCTAGAATTTATAAAATACCCCAAACTTCTAGGGGATGTGGAATTAATGCAGACAATGGGCTCATCAGTGTGCTTATGGCAGCTTTATTGTTGGCATCGATATTCCAGAGGTTCTCTTTGGGTTGCCGTTTCTTGCTCGTGGAATTTTCTTGACATGTTAGATGTCGGATCCTAAAAAAATTATGGAGTGAAACGGAAGGGTGTTTCCTCTGGAAGTTTGTCTGCCCGAGTTTACTGCTCCTGATGTGGCAGCTGGGATTACCTTTGGTTCACACATACGTATTTTTGCCAAAATATATTTGAAGAGGAAAATGAAGATGGGACAGAGAATGCCAAAGTTTGACATCGGTTGCAAATCTTCACATTTTTTAAAATTTGAATTTTTTTATTAGAGAAGTCTATGCAATAAAGTTGTCAATTTTATTATTTCAGCATAAATACATCCTGATGTTTTACATACTTAATTTTTAAAACATTTACTATTGCACAGTTTATGCAGTCCATATTTATTTCTTTTGACCTTTTTTTAGTATTTCTGCGTAAACTATTATCATGATAGTGGTTTGCATACTGTGTTCTTTTTTTAATCTTCTGCTAAATTAGTAGGACCAATCCCACAATTCACCATGCTGCCTTTTACTAAAAGGTGGAGTCATTGTATGCATATTTTATGCTTTCTCCTATGTATTGTTTAACAATTAGGCGAAGCATTCCTTAAATCCTTGTCCACAGGCCTAAGTCCATATAAGTGACTATAACATATACACAGGCAGAAAACAGTATTTCCGATTGGAGTAGGAATCGTGAATGGAGAGCAGAAAGTCCTTTTTAGAATTTTAGGGAGAGAAAATTTTAAAATGTGGGAAATTTATCACATGTATTTTTATTCACTCATCCTTTTAATGGAAGAATCAACTTCAGATTATCCACAAATACATTATCTTCACATGATAAAGAGCCGTTAGTGGGGGAAATAGACCCCATGATAGTTGAGTGGAGCCTATGTGAAACCTGAGGGCCCTGCAGCAGAAAGTTGCCCAGTGTTTCTGCCTATCAACTGACCTTGTGAAGTAACGTCGAGGAAATAGAGAATGGAAAACAGAATGCAGCACCTTATTGGGGAGAATGTGTGTTTAGTGAAAATCAAGTTATTGCATCTCTCTGTGGGTTTATATAAAATGTTTTTAGTACAAAAGGAGATGAGTTGCACAGAAGAGCCAAGAATTAGACACACTTTCCATAGGAAAAAAGTAATTTTGAAAATAATATCTTATATGTGACTTATAAGATTTCAAAAAAGATTATTAGCATAGACTAAAAAATTAAAAGTGACAGAAATCTATAAATGTAAACTGGTTAAAAAACTGAAGGGAATTTTTTTAAAAAAATGTAGGGCAATGGAGTGAATGACCAATATTATCATCAATAAAGAAAATTGACAGTGCAGAAAATTTTACCAGTGACATGAAAATCTAACTTTCAAACATCCTATATAATAAAAAGCTAACGTGCAAATCGACCGAATGGCAGAACAACTGGTCGCTATGATGCGCACTGACCAGCAGAGGGTGCACTGACAGCCGGGGGTGTGCTGCTCAGCCAGAAGAAACCCTGAGCCGCGCTCATGGCTGGCAAACTCAGCGGCGGTGGCAGGAGCCTCTCCCGCCTCTGAGGCAGTGCTAAGGATGTCTGGCGGATGGCTTAGGCCTGCTTCTGGGCCTAAGCCATCAATTGGACATTCCCTGAGGGCTCCCAGACTGTGAGAAGGCACAGGCCAGGCTAAGGGACCCCCCCCACCCCCGTGCACTAATTTTGTGCACCGGGCCCCTAGTCTTTCAAATAAAGAAGGGAAAAAGGATAAAGGGTGAAGAAAAGTGATTTCACTTACATCTATCCAAGCCCCTAAGCCACATTCAGAGTGAGAGAGACAAACAACAAAAAAAGGACAGAAGAAAACCTTAGGATTGAAGAAGACAATCCTAAATTTACAGATAGCAAGTCAGAGTAGGAGGCAAAGGAACTTTCTATAGATCACCCACTTAAAAATATACTCCCCACTGCATGGGTTTCTTAAAAAAGCTGTTTTTCTCAAACATTGCCCACATTTCTGTTTGACCTTTAAAGAACAGTTTAGGTTCATGTTTTATTTTATTTTATATTTTCTACATAGTGATGTACTAACAACTTTTCATCAATAAATTTTAAAAAACCCACAGATGAGAATTTTTTCTTAGTGCTCTTATTCTGTATATTCCAGAGTTGATGTGATGAGCATATATTATTTTGAGATTGGGAATCATTACATGAGCCATTTTTTCTTTCTAAGAATACTGGAGTGAGTCAGTTATGAGAGCATTACACAAAGATGAATAATATGTAAACAAACACTAAAGAAACCCCATACAATTTGAAAGTGAGTAGTATTTTTATGTTTAACCACTCTTTTAAGTATTTTGCCTTGAAATATACACTGTACCTCTACATGATCTAATTTTTATTATTACCCCCATTTCATCATTACATTTCTGTAAAAATTCTGTATTTAAAGACCTTGATTTTAGGAATTCAGCTAACTGACTTTATCCTGGTGTTTGCTTTAGCTTCCTTATCACTGTAGTCCCGGGGAATAATGGAGTGCTTCGATTGCAGCTAGTGCATCAACCATATTCCAAATGATCATTTCAAACACACGTGCCGAACGAAAGGTGTGGCAGTTATGGTTCTTGCCGCTGTGATGTAGCTAATGAAGATCGTGGACTAGGTTGAGGATAAGTGGTAAATTGATCTCTTCATGTTTACTGTAATCTTTATTCTGTGGTTTCATCGAAAAATCTCTTAAGCCGTGTGACTATTTTATGAATGATAGCAAATTAAAATTAGTGAAAGATGACCCTTACACACACTTCCCAGGCACATCTAGAGGGCATCTTGCATAGCTCACAGGCAAATAGGGGAGTGAGGACGCCTCACACTGGGGAGCTTGTACTTGGGACTCCTGTCAATTGTGACACATGGTGGCCAGTCACCAGTGCCACTGAGGCCCTGGTGGCAAGCCAAATAGTAGATATTGGTATAGCTCCATATCTTTGTTAATTTCTAGGTGAAATGTGCAAAAATAGGAGTTGTAATACTTCCCCCAGAGCTTAAAGGGTTATTTTGGTCCTGCACTGGCGTCTGTGGCCATGCAGGGCCGGGCCCTTGATGAGGAAAGCAGTGTGAGGTAGAGGCCACCACCTCCGGGAAGCCTGCTTGGATTCCAATCCTGGCTCCAACAGGCACTGGCTGTGCCTTACCTTCCTACGTTTAATGTGTTTTTATTGGGAGAAATCGCATAGCATGGCTAATGCTTGCACGTATTCCCTGCTTTACAGAAGGGGGAAGCTATGTGCCCAGATGCTCTGCAGGCGCACAGGTGACACAGCGAAATCAACACAGTTGGGATTTGAGCCAAAGCAGCCTGGTGTCACACTGCTACAATATAGTCTCTCAAGATCCAGCTCATACTGCCCGGCTGGCGTGGCTCAGTGGTTGAGCGTGGACCTATGAACCAGGAGGTCACAGTTCTATTCCTGGTCAGGGCACATGCCCTGTTTGTGGGCTCAATCCCCAGTGTGGGGCATTCAGGAGGCAGCCAATCAATGATTCTCTCTCATCATTGATGTTCCTAACTTTCTTTCCCTCTCCATTCCTCTCTGAAATCAATAAAAATATGTTTTTAGAAAATCCTGATCATACTAATATGTACCTCGTAGGCAGAGTATTAGGTTCCGATCACGTAGGAAGCATCAGGAGCAGGTTTAGCACGTGGTTAGCACTCACCGTGTGCCCGTTATTGTAACAGGCATCGCATTGCCATGAGGTTCAGGCTACAGCTGGGCAGGAGATGAGAAGAGCGAGGATACTCAGGGAGGAGTGGGGAAGGAGACGGAGAGAAAGCTTAGCAGTGTCCGAGGTATTAGCCACCCTGTTTCCAATCATTCTCGAGGTCTGGAAGCTTCTCTGCCCTTTCTGTGCCTTATTAATGTTAATAAAGGTAACTATTAGGTTAGAAACACGGCATATTCATTTTTGCATCACCTCTACCATGCTTTCCACTTTCTACTGATTTTATTGGGTAAATTGCCTAAAGATATATAAAAAAAAGAGAAGAGAAGCAGGAAGGATGAAAAGAAAATCAAAAAAAAAAAGAAAGAAAAGAAAAGAAGGAAGTGGGGTCAGTTCTGACTATAGAATAAACATTTACAGGCAAATATAAGAGCAGTCTTTATTTGCCATAAAAACAATAAAATATGAAATGACAAATATGAGCAATTTTACTGATGATACATATCTAGACATTTCCATTTACTTTTTAATATTTGGAAACATAGAAATGCGACTTGGGAAACTGTCACCAGATATCACACAAAACATTTGGATCCCTCACTGTCTGTGTGCATACATATGTGTGCATCTGTGTTTGCCAGCCTTTCACTTTCCAAAGGTTTGGGCGTTTTGTATTTACATTCTGAAAGCATCAAGGAGCATCCTGTAAAGCAAGCGATCGCAAGGGAATCGGGTGGAAAGGCCCCACACAGCTCACCTCCTTGCTCGGGACATCTGTTACTTCATAAATAAGGTAAATCATCAGCATTATCATGGCTGAAGCCAAACCAGAGCAGATGTAAAAGGCTGTTCTGGCTCATTCTCTCTCACTTTGCCTATAGGTATCTGACTTACTATATCCAAAGTACAAAAAAAAAATCTCACTTTTTTCAAATACCAAAACTAAGAGAAACATACCTTTCAATAACAGACAAAATAACAACATGACATCTATTCTAGGTCAGCAATGTTGGTCTGCTGTGCACTAGTTGGGGAGCTGTAGACATTGACATTTAAGATAGTTTTCTAGTGCCAGATGGTTTCCCAGTGGCTAAAGGGAACGTAAAGTTAAAGGGAAAGTCTTTCAGAAAAAGGCAGGAGTGACCACTATTAGGTCACACAACGTGTGCTCACTATTACTTGGCCCTGCCAAATGGCAATGATTGTACTAAAAGATAGCTGTCATTATTTCTATATTTATTAATTAAGAATCCAACAATTCAGAAATTTATATATTCTATCCTATGTATCTTAGTGGCTGGAAACTTTTGCTTGGTTATCTGATCACAGGTATCTATAATAATAAAAGTGTAATATGCTAATTAGACTGGAAAGCTGAACAACCTTCCGGACATCCTTCCAGACGACCTTCCCGATTACCATGCTATAACACCCACTGGCGACAGGCCAGCCAAGGCGGATGCAATGCGATTGGTTGGGGCCCGGCCATTGCCCCAAGATCACCCTGCAGAGGGAGGCCCAGGCCATCGACCGGCAGGCTGCAGCGGGTGTGCAGGGCCTCTGTCTTCAGGGCACAGTCAATTCCCCCAAAGAGGGAGGCCCAGGCTACCCCATGGCGGCTCTGCAGCAGGTGGGTGGTGTCTCCCTCTTTGGGGGTGATCCATTGTGGAGCCCTGGCCAGGTGGGCAAGGCCTACCCTTTGGGGCAATCCATTGAAGAGCCCTGGCCAGGTGTGTGGGGCCTACCTCTTTGGGATGATCGATTGCAGGGTTCCCAGACTGTGAGAGGGCACAGGCCAGGCTGAGGGACACACACCGCCCCCTCCCCTCCAGTGCATGAATTTTGTGCACTGGGCCTCTAGTTTAACATAAAAGAACAAAAGCAATATCTAGTTTTGGATTTGTTGGGAAAATTAAATGAAATATCTGTATAACATTTAAACAATGCCTTGTACATGGCGGACACTGAGTAAGACATACCAACAGGAGTAATCATATCATTCCCAGTAATTATGCTACAACACACCTGGGGCTTTCAGTCCCTAGGCAACCTACACAAACACCAAAAGCAAGTACTTCCTTCTACTTACTCGAGTGGTATTACTCGCTAACTCCAGAACGTCAACAGGATACAACAGTTGCTTTTTGAAAGCAAACAATGGCTTTGATTCTGTCAAACAGGGCAGGAGAAGAAGAAATAAACCTTTAAAAAATATTATCTGGATTAATATTTCTATTGCCTCTTTGACTCCTAGTGCTGCAACTTGATACAAAGGAAGATACTATATATTTTTTCCTAAAATATAGCGACAGACAAATTTTCAGCTCGGCCCCAGGTATCACCTTTGGCTGCTTACGTGGCCTCATCATAGCACTGCCAGGTTCTCCATAACGCAATTTGTTGAAAACTTTATAGTCTTGCTCATCACATCTAATCATACCAAAAGGGATCTGGGTGATCAGTAGAGATATAATGAATACCATATGAATTAATAACATTGGGCCACTTCTGAAGTTTTCATGGCTCCATCTGTCTCTTGGTTTATATGAAATAATTAATATTCTCTTGCTTTTCCGAGTGACAGTAATTTATACAGCCTGGCCTCTGACGGTTATATGTGTCCCCGAACACGCAGCCAACTGTTTGTGTTACCGAGAGAGTGGAGGTTGCACCCTACATTTTTAACCACCTTTAAGATAGCCCACGCTTGCCAGGCTGGTGCTTATTTCTGAAACTCAGCCTCCAGGTTGCCAAGATGGCAGACAGAAGGAAACAAATGCAGTGCCTGTGACAAGCACATAATTAGTGCTCCTGTAGCAAAGAAAAGCAAGTGAAATAAGCCAGGTGACTTTTATCCTGTATTCATTTGAATTTCATGGACTCAAAATATTCTGTAGTCGGGCATATATTTACAAAATGCAATGATTAGTCAATCGTCTGCAAGCTGACATTTTCTTATTTCCATTTTTTAGCCTTGCTTATTTACAGTTATCTAAAGCACAATGCTCACTTGAAAGCTAAGCCTATGAACACCAACTTCAAGGAAATACTTTAAATATTTTGACATACGCTTCAATAGAGAAAGTGTTGGAAAGTTAAAAGAATCGTTATGAAGCCTGAAGCTCAGAGCATTGCCATATAAATTAGGGAGGTTTTTTAGAAGCCGAGAGAAGTTCTAACTGTAGGATTGCACTGTTCGGGGGCTCGGCAGCCCGTGCCAGACGTTAACGCGGATGTTATACTTAAAGTTGCTGACCTGACATCTGAAATCCAGACTTTATGGATTGGGAAGAATGTGAGGGGTTTGGCATGTTAGTCTTTAGCACCACGGCACTCAGCAGAGCTGGCATTTAAAGGACAAGTGCTAATTGAGACACACCCCAGAGTGGCATTGGGAATAAAACTTGCCTTTCCAGTGCACACAGAACTATTTACTATATAGTAATGAAAAGAATGACAAATATTACAGTTAGATCTGGAGGTAAGCCGAAATGTTTGGGGCATATATAGAAAGGAAATTCTAATCATGTGGGTGAAAAAATGTGTAGTTTTTAATTTAATTTTATAGTTTTTAATTAACATTATGTTTTTAACTATAAAAGATAAAAGTCTTAAGACCCATCCATTTATTGTTTTAATGAGGTTACTTTTCAATTACAGCTGACACCATATTAGTTTTAGTTGTACAACATAGTGTGTAGACAGTTATGGACTACAAAGAGTGACCCCCCCATAAGCCTAGTAGCCACCTGACAGCATACATCAGTGATGGCGAACCTATGACACCTATGAACCTATGTCACCTCTGACATGCAAACTCATTCTTTTGGCTGATTTTTCTTTGTTAAATGGCACTTAAATATATAAAATAAATATCAAAAATAGAAGTCTTTGTTTTACTATGGTTGCAAAGATCAAAAAATTTCTATATGTGACACGGCACCAGAGTTAAGTTAGGGTTTTTCAAAACGCTGACACGCCGAGCTCAAAAGGTTCGCCGTCACTGGCCTACATAGTTCTTACAATATATCAACTGTATCCCCGATGCTGTACTTTTTATCCCCGGGACTATTGCTAGAAGTGGCAATTTGTACTTATTTCTCCTTTTCCACCCGCCCCTCCAAGCCCGCCCAGTCTGGTGAGCATCAATTTGTTTTTTGTGTTGATGAGTTTGTTTCTGCCTGGTTTGTTCATTTATCTTATTTTTGCGATTCCACATAGAAGTGAAATCACGTGGTGTTTTTCTTTGTCTGTCTGGCTCACTCCCTGTAGCCTCCAGAGAGAGTGTCTGCCAGGTCAACAGGCAGGAGGAGGGAGGGAAAGGTCTTGGTTTAAATACAACAGACTCTCCTCTCTTCCTGAGTCCTCCTGGATTTACAGGTGCTTCTTGGTTTGCTGTTGCCACGTGGGGCCATTTCCAGAGGCTTCCAGGGACCTCTGTGCAGTTCTGTTCAGTTTCACTGGGAACCAGGTCAGAGGAGCGCCCCACGTTCTTGGGTTGGAAGTAAATCCTCGCAGCAGAGCTGTGTGACCGTGCACTTCAGTGCCTCATCTGGACTTCTGAGGCCCCAGCCAACAAGAGTATTCTGTCTACACGTCTTTGTTCCTTACACTATTTTGCTTTTACTGTAGCAGATTTGAAGTTTCATGGCCAAAATTTCTTTCCTAAGTATTCATGTAATTTTTGTTTATAAGGAGCCCTATTATACTGGCTTGTTCTTAAATGGTAAAATGATTTTAAGTTCCTTCTTCATGTTTTATAGGAATGTGGGAAGAGCAAATGCAGAGTCAGAATAGTAACTGGAACAAATAGAAGGATTTTCTCTCACAGCGATCCTGTTGGGATTTATGTGATAAATTAGATATGCAGGGCCCATGGACATGAATAATGTCAGATGATGCACCTCAGGACACTTCAAAACAAGTGAAGTGCTTCCATAGGCAAACCTTATGCAAATGTCTTATTAACCGATCAGTTCCTACTTAAATACTCTTAAACGCATGGATTTTTGAATTCAGTTTTAATGAAGTATCACAAAACCTTAAGCCTGTGTCTTTATGTCGTACGGTTAATTCATAGGGAGATTTTAAGAATGACTCCACTTATCGAACCATCTAAAATGAATAAAAAAGTAAATTATAATAGTTCAGTTTACAGGCCACTTTAGAAGAACACATTAGTTTTATTTTACATCTTTCCAGAAGACAGATGGTTATTATCTAGGCTTTAAAATGAAACTTGTATACTAACCAAGTAACAAGCAAGATGTCCAAGACTCCATTGGCATAATTTAACCACTGCAATTATTGGGCAAGGCAGCCTGGGAAAGTAATGATGTCTGCATGCGGAGCTTTGAGGCACATACTGTGGTGAGTGGAGAGGAGCGGTGTGTTAATCTTGGAACCTCAGTAGCATCTAACAGGCTCTGCCCCACGTTACTAACTCAATCTCTGGTGTAAAATGAGGGTATTATCACTACAAGAGTTAACAAAGTCACTAAACACCTCATTTTCTACTAGTAGATTTTTAATCACAGTGAGAATTAAACTTCTGAAATAGTGGACAATCTAATTTTCGGCTGCAAGCTCTAATGACCACCCTATAAACTTTAAGACCTAATTGTTGTTAAGCAGTATAATTGTGACACTGGTGTTGACGTTGAACATTTTAAAATTAGAAGTGGGAATGGGATCCCTATTTATAAGTATTAGTAATAGAAGTCATTTTTTGAAAACTAAGCTTTTGTATATAAGCACTGCTCTACTATAATTGCAAAGTATCAAAATGTAATAATATGGAAATAAGAACGGGTTGTCATTTCTAAAGTTATATATTTCAACTGAGTTTGAAGGGCTTTGCAAACACCATTTCTTAAATCCTTACATCATATTTCACATGCAACCTGTTATGAAAACTGTTCTCATTGGGAAAGATAGTATCTGCATGTCGATTTTAATAGATTACCTTAATATTGTGGAACTCAGTATCCAAGGAAGTGGCCTGTTTGTCATGCCTAATGCGTACCCCCTGCAAGCTGATGTCAGACTATTCCCATTATTCAAATTTATATGATCAGCCTATTCTATCTAGACCCATTTGCAGTGATAGATAGATTAATAAGACTTCCCTGTATTTGTGTTTTTATTTTTACTTTTTTAAAGCAAAATAACAATGCCTTGAATCTTCTGAAGATTTGGAAAAAATGACCCACTAAATTCTTTTGGTTCATTCTGAAGTGACAGCCCCATTCTGAGCTCCCACAAGAAACTGTCAGCATTATCAGAGCAAAAAACCAGAATATAACTTCAAAGTCAAATTACACTGAGAAGAGGGAAAAAAAATAACTGGGAATAAGACAAATAGCTTAAAGTGGCACAGGACAAATTCTAAAGCATAATAAAAAGTGAAATCAATTATTATAAACAAAATCCTACTAAGCATACTTTCAAAGCAATTTTTATTAATAGGTTATAAAAATACTCTCAAATGGTTCTATCTTATTAATTATTATTGGAAGAAGCAATGGAAGAAGCAATAGAACAGGGACATCATAGGGTTAATTCACCACACTGATCTCAGTGAATATTTCTGTCCCATGAAGAGAAATATATGTAGGCAGAAAGCTAAAAAAACAACACACTGTCTGATAGCAAAGCAGAAAAGATTTATTGGAATAAGAAAGTCAAGCAGAAGGACACAGAGGGTCCTTGAGTCATGGGTTTAAGATGTAATACCCGGGAACCTCCGTGGTTTTGAGCTTTTGAAAGCCCAAAGAATGGGATCGACTGGCATCTGCAGCGTGAACACTGGCTGCTTCTGTGACTCATGGACTGCGGGTGTCTATGAGTAATCTAGAGCAGTCCTTTCCTAATGAGCAGAGGGGGTGCCCTGACATGTTAACAGTGACATTATCCAAGGGCGATCGATCTTTGTCATGTGGGAGTTAGAGACATGCTTCTCTTTGAGGATGAAATCTAAAGTCAATGTTGTATGCTCCTCATCTAATGAAGCATGAGAATATGTAAGTTTCAGTGATGCATATGTTAAAAAATGTAGTATCTAAAAGCACAATATATCTGGAAGAGGGCAGATCATGGGAAACTGGTTATAGTTCAAGCCTGGGAGTTACTGAAACCAGTTTGACCCTCCTTCCATCGGGCAGAGGGGCATGGCATCAACGCCCCCAACTGCAAAAGGACCAGGCCGCACATCCCCGGACACACATTGACAAGGAAGCTAAGATGTCAGTGTTCCGGAAAAAATACAGACTCACTTAGCATATGAAGATGCTCACACTCACTAGTGATTTAATAACAAAAGAACAGAACCTTAAAACAAATATCTCTCATTTACTCTTAGGAGATATCTATGAAATTCATTTCAATAAAATTTTTGATATTTTGATTCAAGAATCTTAAAAATTTTTTAACATAGTTACTTGAACTCAATAATTCCATTGATAAAATAGGATGTAGACAAATATTTATGAATACATATGCCATTACATTATCATTTGAAGCACTGATTAGAATGAATAGAATATATATTTCAGAGAGGAAGGGAGAGGGCTAGAGAGATAGAAACATCAATGATGAGAGAGAACCATTGATCGGTTGCCTCCTGCACACCCAGGCATGTGCCCTTGACTGGAATCGAACCCGCAACTCTTCAGTCTGCAGGCAGACACTCTATCCGCTGAGCCAAGCCGGCTGGGGCATGGAATGAATTTTTAATAATATTATTTCAAGATGTATGAGTTATGATAATTTTTTCTTTTGTACTTTTCTTCATTCTGTAAACCCACTCATATTAAATTATTTTGACGTCATTTAAAGAAGAAACAAAAAACAACTGCATCAGTAAGGACTAGGATCTGCTTTGACTAAAAGAATCACAAAATAAAAATGACTTTGACGCAGCAGAAACTGTGTTCTCAGCTCAAAGTTAGGAGATAAGCAGCCAGAACTTCCATGGCTGTGCACTTCCCTGAGCCCCAGGGACCCAGCCTCATTCTCTGACGTCATGTGAGCTTCAGTCTCATCACATCCTATGTGAGCAGATGATCCTGGGTGATACTTCATGTCCCAGCATTCCTG
>NW_006293349.1:5122833-5140187 GCF_000327345.1 Myotis davidii
CGAGATTCTGTTTAGAATGCTTGTATAAGCAGGCATCCTCTTAAAGCAGCAGTTTTCAACCTGTGGGCCGCGACCCCGTTGGCGGTCAAAGGACCCTTTCACAGGGGTCGCCTAAGACCATCCTGCATATCAGATATTTACATGACGATTCGTAACAGTAGCAACATGACAGTTATGAAGTAGCAACGAACATAATTTTATGGTTGGGTCACAACATGAGGAGCTGTATTTAAAGAGCCAGAAGGTCGAGAACCACTGTCTTAAAGGCTAGCTCCCCTCCCCAGAGACATGCCCGGGGAGGAAAGCATTTGTTTGCCAGGGAGGTTTGCTTACACTCAGGATAATTAGGTGAGGTCTTCCTCGTGGAGGAATGTTGGGCAGGGTGGCCTCAATTTCCTTAACAGATTGGGAGTTTCTGCAAGCTGAGTGTCCCTTAGCTGTGAGACAGACCTGTGTACTAGCATCTACCTGGGTCTGCTCTGCGTTGTTCTCATGGACGTCGGGCAGGGTAAGGGGTACCGATGTCAGCACATACCTTATGCTGCCTGCTGTGTCCTGACAAGTGGTCCACATCCATTTGGACTCATTGTTTCTCCAACAACTGATTCATGGGTGTGTGGATGTCAGCCTAGGAGGACGCGGTGGCTCAGGGCCTGCTTCACCGCTTGACGTAACTGATGGAACAAGAAGAAAAGTGGCAAAGCCGGCTTTTGGCAGCCCTTGAAGCGGGTTCCCAGACCCTGCCATGGGACATTTGGTAAGACTTAGTGAGGGAACTACACAAGTCCCACGCGTGGTGGGGACTGCAGTCTTTCTCATTGCCTGTGTCCAGCAAAATGTCAGCACTTCTGTTATGCAAGAAGAGAAGCCCACGATACAGGACTTCTCTAGCGGTTGTCCTCTTGCAGTAATTATGCTAAAGGGGGAATAGACTATATGCAAGAAGACAATGCAGAGTGAAATAAAACTCTTTATGAACATTTTCACAATGTATATTACCATACAAATATCAAGATACCTAAATATTTTCAATTTCTCTGTTTGGTAAAATTGGCAATAACAGATATTAAGTTCAATGTTTAGAAAAACCTCAACCAGATGTCAGTAGAATTTTGGAAGTAAAGAGTGAAGATAAATGTGGACAGCGTTATAGTAACAGATAACAGAAGGTAAACTTTCAGCTACCATGTCTTCAGGGAAATACCCACTTACATGAGGCCAGTATCTAAAATAGTCAAACTGCCTGGCTGGTGTGGTTCAGTGGTTGAGTGGCCACCTGTGCACCAGGAGGTCAGGGTTTGGTTCCAGGTCAGGGCACATGCTGGGTTGTGGGGTCCATCCCCAGCAGGGGGCGTGTAGGAGGCAGCCTATGGATGATTCATCATTGATGTTTCCATCTCTCTCTGAAATCAATAAAAACATAATATAAAATAAAATGTGTTATGAATCTGATGACCTTGAGGCACGACATAAGAACTTCATCACCAGTTTAGACCAATTGAAACTGAATAGTAACCAAAGGTACAATGAGATGTCTAGACAGCAAGAAGTAAGTCAGCATCTCAGGGAATGATAATTGTAATTGTAAAACTATAATCCAATAGAGAAAACAGAGAAGAGATCGAGAGAGCGAGGGAGAGAGGGCGAGAGAGTCATTTTGTAGTGCATTGAAAGATACATTTAAATACTTTAAGCAATTTCTCAGTCCATTTTGAAGAGGAAGTGAAATAAGTACTAAAACTCTCAAGTATCAGATTTAGACCTTTGGTGGTAGTGATTTTGTTTTATTTTCTGTAATTAAACTTGTTTACTCATTTTCTGGGGGTTTTCGGCAGATATAAAGGTGGTTTAGGAAGCCTAATTGTATTGAATCATTTAGAAGGAGGTGATCTGATTGTCAGCCAGTCGTTTTATTTGCATATCATGATGGCCTTATCTATTTTGCAATCAGCTCCCCCATTTTCAGATAACAAGTGATTCTAACAGAAAACTCTCAGTGTATTTTATTATGGGTTTGGTAAAAATGCCCAATCTAGTAGGTAATTACACATTCCAAGACACTTTAATAGGCTTTTATTTCATAGCCCACGAAGCTCAATATTTTGTGAATTTTATAGTCCATGAAATAAAGAGCTGGTGTAGCAATAAGTTAAACCGTTTGGATTTCAAAAATGAATGTTAATTCTGAGATTCATTATGCTATAGGCCAAGTGTCTAATGAGTTTCAGAGCAGTTTTATCTTTATATATTAGACCAGACTCTGTATCACATAAACAAATTTCAACTGAAGAAAAAGTCTTGAGACCAGAGAAGTCAGACAAAATGAGAAGTAGATTTCCCTCTGTGATTTTAATCACAACGTAGATGCAAATATTTCTGTACCCTCCTGGGTTCGGTCTACAGCTACATAACCTGTGGCGAGGTTTAAAGAAAACCTTGAACTACTATAAAATACAGACACATGCAGGACCTATCAGAAGTAAAGGTCATAAAACAGCACCGAGCCAAGTCTATGAAATCATGGAGTTCTTAGAAGGGCTCTTATTTTGAACAAAGCCTTAATAGCTCCTGTAACCGGTGTGAAAGGAATGAGTTCCTGCGGAAAAGGCACATTTATTTTCACATTGACACAGACATTATAATGCTGCTCGTGGCTTAAAGGAGTACACCCCGGTGTACATTGCAGGGAACACTAGTTTTATTAGGAAGTAAAAAGAAATCAGTGAAGGAGAATTCTGTGGTTCTTTCCCTCCCCCCCCCCCCCAAAAAAAAAAAAAAAAAGTAAAGCATTCATTGAAGCAGTTTAAATGTTTTTGTTGTTGTTTGTCTGTTTCTGAGGCAGGACTTCTGAGAGATCTCAATGTGCGACGTGCAGGGCAAGGGTCTCGCAGGGTGACAGACGTTGTACCATTTCCCAGGCCCATGTCACCGTGGAGCTCACTTCCCATGGAGCTTCGCCTAAGGGTAGTTTTCCATGGAACACGTCCAATTAGATGGTGACTTGATGAGTCTGCAAAGTCACTCACTCTGAGTGTTCAGACAAGGATTCTTCAAGATAAAAATACTGCTCTCTCAGTATTTGGTTATATTTTTAACCAGCCTAATATAGCTTCTGTTTAAAGGATTAATTTGGGCAAAGGTTAAGGAAGGCTTTTTTCTGCTCTTGCTATTCCATGAATTATTTATATTTGGTCAGTCCATTATTAAAGGACTAAAGGCCTGGTGCATGAGTTCATGCACCAATGGGGTCCTCAGCTTGGCCTGTGGGATTGGGCTGAAACCGGCTCACTGACATCCCCTGAGGGGTCCCGGATTGAGAGAGGATGCAGGCCAGGCTGAGGGATTCCACTGGTGCACGATCGAGGCGAGGAAGGGACGCAGGAGTTTGGCTATCCTGGGAGAGACAGTGGGACGGGGCTCCAGGGCATGTCTGTCGTGTCTTGCTCAGTCCAGATTGGCCGGACCCCAGCAGCAAGCTAACCTACCTGTCCGAGCGTCTGCCCCCTGGTGGTCAGTGCACATCATAGCAAGCAGTTGAGTGGCCTTAGCACATAATTAGCATATTACGCTTTGATTGGTTGAACGGATGACCGAACACTTAGCATATTAGGCTTTTATTATATAGGATGCCTTATGGTGAGCATGATGTACACATGGCAGTGGACTGGGTGCTCAGGTAGAAAGAGAAGAAATGTGTGGTCTGGTATCAGCTTTTCTGAGACTCACTATACTAGTCTGTCTTCTACCAAAGTGCTAGGACTTCTGTGTCACCGCTTGAACTATTTCAAGGCTAACAGCAAGGTTAGGCTGAGCCCCAGTTGACTTTACACACGTGGGTTCATCTAAAATTCCTAGGAGCCTGAAGAAGTTATCTAAATGTCTCATTTTTCAGTGAGAAAGCAAGGTCACAGGTGGTCACAGAGCAAAGAAATGGCAGTCTGGATTTAAACTCAGACTTCTAACTGGAAACTTGCCTCTTTACCACCTCAATTCCAATTTGTAGATGGTTCTATAAACATATAAAGTTAGCCAGGCATTGAGACTGAAGTTAGTGATTTGGTTTTCACAAATAGTTTTTCCCTTTAATAATCATGTGACTGTGTGTATATGACCTACCTTCTTTTGGTTCAGGTTAATCATATGTATAATTATATTAATCATTCTGTTTTTATGTCTATTTTTTTAACGTGGTCCTCCAACAATAAGCATTCACTAATATTTCTGTATGACCAATATAATTTTGGAATTATTTCCTATAAAGCCAATTTTAAATATTAACATCTTTTCTCAAAGGGAACATAATATTATTTTAAAATAGCATATCCAAAACTATTCACTCATATCTAGAGATTTTTCCAAGGTAGTGTTTCCCAAGGTAACTTCAGACCTATTGAATTAGAATCTCCTTGGGTGGGAGTCAAGAATATCTCTATTTATTATCTATCTGTCATCTATCTATCTATCTGTAATTCGGTAATTTTTTATTAGGGTTGCCACTTTGTCAATATTAGTCCATATAACTACTATTTTTGAAACAAAAATAACTTTTCTTGTTTATTGTAGCATCATCAGTTTTTAGTACAATGTCTGGCACTTAGAAGGTTTTCTGATAGGCAAATAGTTTTAAAAGTGTTTTAAAAATATAACCAGATTTAAAAATTGAGAGATATTTTTGGCAGGTCTTATTTTAAAGGTTTTTTTTTTTTAAATATATATATATATACTGAGTGGCCAGATTATTATGACCACCCATCGGTACTTCGTTGGGCCACCTTTTGCCTTCGATACTGCGGCGATTCTTCTTGGCACTGACTCCACGAGATGTTGAAAGGTGATGCGAGGAATCTGACACCATCACTGATGAATAGCACTGTTCAGTTCTGTGAGATTTGATGGTTGTAGAGCCAGTCTAGCAACTTCTGCGCGAAATTATAGCTAATTTGCCTACAAATGTCAGGTTGTCATAATAATCTGGCCACTCAGTGTGTGTGTGTGTGTGTGTGTGTGTGTGTACAGAGAGGAAGGAAGAAGGGAAAAGGGATAGAAACAATGATGAGAGTGAATCATTGGCTGGCTGCCTCCTGCACACTCCCTACTAGGGACTGAGCCTGAAACCTGGGCCTGTGCTCTGACCAGGAATTGAGCCATGACCTCCTGGTTCATAGGTCAACCTTCAACCAGTGAGTCATGCCGGCTAGGTTTATTTTAAAGGTTTTGATAGGAAAGTTTTGCCTTATATCCTCTTTTAACTTTTAAATTCAGTAACTTTTGGATTCTTGGTTGGCTTTTCCTTTAATGAACTTGGTTGTTACATCAGCCACAGGAAGCATTGGCCATCTATGTTAAAACTGTTCACTGCCCTGACAACTGTATGTCTTAATAATCCAGAACATGCTGTATCTTTTAGGAATAAAAACATTTTTATTAATGTTTTACCCATTCAAATGTCTTGGTTGTGCAGGTCTTAGATGGCTGCTTTCATTCTAAATATTAATCAGGTGTCTTTTTCCATAATCAAATTTTACTGATTAAGAAAATGAGGTTTATAGAAAAAGATTAGGTTCCCATTCATGCAGTGACAAGTAAAAGATCTGTAATAGAAATGTAGGCCTGTGTGGCTGCAAACCCTTGATCTTAAGCAGTGCAGCATGGTATTATTTTTATCTTTTTTTAATTTTATTTGTCAGATCATGAAAAAATCTATATGATAACCACACTTTAGAATTCTGACTTGATTTTTCCTAAGGTCTATCAATCCTTTTATTTTAAACTGCTTTATTGTGGTGAAATTAAAATACATAAACTGAACGAGTTCTTATAGATTGTAGATTTCTTTAGATGTTCTGCATAGACTATGAATAAAGATAGTCTTGCTTCTTTTAATCTAAATGCCTCTTATTTCACATTTCTTGCCTTATGTCACTGGCTATAGTCCCAACATTTTTTGAAATATGGTAATAGATAAGTAAATGACTTCTACATTTAAAAATAATTTCTAATACATGAACAACTGGATAAAAATATTTGCTTATTAGATTCCTTTGTACTAAATATTTGGGGCAATTATAATTAAATTGAAAAAAATAAATTTGAATTAAAAACTATATTTTGAAGACCTGGCAACATCAATGTTTTACATATAAAACATAAAAATCAACAAATTTCTAAAGAAAATTGTAAACATAATTTTGCTAACAAAAATTTTAGAATTTTGTTACTTGAATGATCGGAAAGTGAGGCACATTCTTTTCTCTTTAATGCTTGAACAGATTGTCACCATAGTAACTAATAGATACATCAGGAGAAAATCATTCAAATGTATTCTTGCAGGTGCCTCCCACTCTCACATCTTTCTTTCGGCTGCCTCCATGCTTATTATTGGAATCAAAACAAATATTAGTGCAGGAAGAAAAAAAAGAGATTTCCACTGGAAAGCATCGCTTTCCAAGTAGCATCGACTTGCTAAATGATATGTAGTTAAAGTGGTAAATATGCAGTTAGTCTTTAGTCGGAATTCCAGGTCCTGCCTGTTTAGTTGTAATGGAACAGTATTCCTCAGCACAGGTTCTTTTACATGCAAAGCAGTCCTGTGTGGTTGTCCTTTCTAACACATGGACGCTTCCCGGGGTGTTTGTGTGTGGAAGTTCTTTCAGGAAGTAACTCCAGAAGGAAATGTGTTGATTGAGACGTTATCATAACTAATGGACAACGAATATAATATTGCAATAAAGGGCAATGTACCACTTCTACTCTAATGACATTAACTGCTGTCATTTATTTTGACTGATACTATATTCCAAAGTTAACGAGTTAAGTTCACAACTTTTTGAGTTCGCTCTTTTATCCACATTTCCTGGGTAAGAGCACAGCACCTCAGAAACATGAAATAGCTTGACAACTATTTACAGCTACTAACCAGTGGGACTGGAAGCCGAGCAGCCTGTCTGCTGGGAGAGCGAAAGGCCGCCCTGCATGTGCTGTCACCTTCTCGTTACACACAAGCAGGTGGGAGGTTGGAAATGCGCCACCGGAGATGCTCTGGCTGACACGCTCATCCCCCAGCGCTCCGCTCCTGCCTCCAGATGGAAATAGAAATATCAACCGGTTTCAGCGCGGCACCTGGCCTGTCCCCTCCCTGTATCTTCTTTTCTCGGCGCTGTGACCTGTTACGTGGTTACATTCACAACCAGGAGGAGTCATCAGAAGCGATGTGCACAGTGCCTGAGACGCCTCTTTACAGGGTAATAGCTCCCCTTGTCCTTCTGTGTTTCCTCCTCTTCATGGGCCCGTTTCCGGAAGTGGGGGGAAGCCAGTTTCAACTCTGCAGGATCACAACCAGGGGAAAGGGGCTCCACACGATGCCAGGAGCCCAGGTGCCGAATGACCACACACCTCGCCAGTCGGGGATTGCTCCTGTCTGGACTCCCCTGAGAGAGAGACATGATTTTTTTTAAGTTTCTGTATGTTGAGGTCTCTGTGAAAAGAGCTTAAATTGTACCATCCATGCTGTAGAGACTCTCATTAAAAACATTTCAGTTTGGTCTTTTTGGTTATCTGATACCTAAAACAATTTTATTCACATGATAATTTTTAAAGGAACTTTTTTTGATTTAAACTATTCTTATATCCTGGCTAATAGTAGAAAGCAAAGAAATAAACAATAAAGGTGGTAGAGTTATCCTTTTTAAATATATATATTCTTGATTTCAGAGAGGAAGGGGAGGGAGAGAGAGATAGAAACATCAATGATAAGAGAGAATCATTGATTGGCTGTCTTCTGCATGCCCCCACTGGGGGTCGAGCCCACAACCCGAGCATGTGCCCTGACCGGGAATTGAGCTGTGCCCTCCTGGTTCATAGATCGATGCCCAACCACTTAGCCACGCCATTCGGGCAAGTATATTTTTCTTTGAAGAGTCTTCTGTATTCTGGCTTCTCTAAAAAGTAAGTTAATATTTTGTTTGGGACCTTGAACTTCTTCATTAAATATTCCATCAATTTTTTAATTAAAGTAGCATAATGTCCACAGAAGATGACCACCATGACTTTCAAATTGATGTTCTGGGTTTTAACAGGTAGTTGATTATCCTGTGTATAAAGTTTGCATTATATTTTATCTAAATGTACACACTTTCACCAACATGTATAGAAGCTCTACTGTGAATGTGTATTTTTATTCTTTCACTCCTCCTGGGCAACCTTCTCCTTACCAGTTTGGAGGAGAAATGGGTGATTATTTTTTTGTTTTTCCCTCCATACTGGTAATTTACTCCCTGGAGAACTGTTGTCATTGTCACCGGAAATCAGTTTTCGGAGCCTATTTAAGGGTTCAATGTGTGCAGTTGAAGAGTTGGACTTCCTTATTTTTGTGAATGAAAGTACATGCAAGTACTTGTTGGAACGTCTAATATGGACTTTACCCTTCACGGTCCACATTTGCTCCCTTTGTAGACAGTCACTACATGCATAGCCTCAAATGCGTGCCACAGACATGGCACAGAAGTCCACGCTATAGACTGGCTTACGTCAGTCCCTTTTGTCAAATTGTCACACGTGGATGTCACTTGGAATTTATTAAATGTGTAACGCAGCTCCCAGCCCCTGTTGCTCTGTGTGCGTATTTCCATGACTCATATTTCACTTTCAGGGTGCAGAGCACTCGCGTGTACAGGCTGTGGGCGATGAGCAGGAAGGGTTTGAGTCCATGACACCACATTTAGTTTCTGTTGCTAAAACTTACTAGTTTGGGCAAATTACTTACATTCCTAGATTCTCAATTTCGTCGCCTGTCATTTATGCCATTTTATTTCCACGGGGTTATGTTAAGGATTGCAGATTAGCCAACCAAACACCTACTCATCGATGCCAGCCAATGAGTTCCTGGTGCCGTTACTGTTATTCACGCCCAGTGCAAGCGGAGGAAGCAGCCCGCGGTTCTTCTCACACTTTATTGAGAACATAGATTAGGATCGGGCTTTTAGTCAATTTTAAATGACAATGCTTAGTTTACAAATAAAGGGGCTATTGTGTGGTGAAATGGATATTTTCCAGCATAAAAAAAAAAAGAAATACAATGTGCTCTTACCACTTTCAACATCCAGATAAAGAGTGAAAAGTCAAATCAGTCAAGTATCTTTACTCCCTGGAATGGAGATAAGAAACGCCCTAACCTTTGTAATAGAAATTGACAGGATTAAAATCAACTGGTATAAATACGGATGTAACAAGACAATAAACCGCAGAACTTCTCTGGAGAACCAGACCAGAACTTGGCTGGAGATCCTGGCTAGGCTGCTGATCAACTGAACGCTGTCTCTGTGTCATTCCTTCTTTGCCGACTCCGTCTACACCTTTGGGAACCCCTGGACCTGCTGGGTTTGGACCCCGGCAATGTATGATGCAATTTGCAATCCGGTTGCAGCAGAGAAGAAAAAGCAAAAAGACATAGTTTCACACAACATTTAACAAGGCAATATTTCATTACAGAAGCGGAGAAACTGACCTCTGGTATAAGGTTCTCTGAGGAATACCGAAAGCAAGAGAAACATATTAATATGAAAGACAGTTATACTTTTTCAGACAGCTGCCAAAGGTCTAAATACCTTTTCCTTTCTGTGCTGAAGGAGGCGGATAGTAAATAGTGAAGGTCACATTATTTACAACAGGAAATATTCCTTCTTCTACAACCTGCTGAGTTTACCCAAAGACAGGAGCATCTACTAATCAGAGCCAAGTCCTTTGTAAATGAATTCACTAATCACAATTTAATAAAGGGAGAAGGTACCATAGGATATTTTATTTAGAAGAAAGAGTCCCTTAGGTAGAAGAAAACTTTAGAAATAGAGTTCA
This sequence comes from Myotis davidii, assembly GCF_000327345.1. Classification (NCBI taxonomy): domain Eukaryota; kingdom Metazoa; phylum Chordata; class Mammalia; order Chiroptera; family Vespertilionidae; genus Myotis; species Myotis davidii. The sequence continues at coordinate 5,132,683 of NW_006293349.1, forward strand.
ATGAAGGTGAATGCCATTCAATATGTCTTTCTATTTCTAGCTTATGTTTAGTATATCTATTAGAACTTCTCTATTGATGTACCAAGTTAATATTAGAAGTATATTAAATGTTGCAATACATAAATTTCAGTTAGGAAATATACTCAAGAGATTTAAATTCTACTTTTCTCCAACAACAGAAATATGTGTAAACCTTTTCATAAACATTTTTGTTCATTCGCAACTTGTAGTAAAATAATTTTGGGGACTCTGGGGCAATTCAATTTGCTTTTGGGTGCAGCATTTTGACATTTGCATAACCAAAGCACACATGTGCGTGTGATGTAATTGTCTGGAAGTATTTCTGTGTGCTCTGAGAGGACATGCTAATGAGATATACTTAATCATGATTGATACTCCACTGAGCATGCTTTCCCTGGGAAATCAGTGTGTGTGTGCATGTGTGTGTATACATACTATAGGATTTATGTATTATTTTTCAAAAATGTTTCCATTATTTCTAAAATTTCTATAATGTTTGCATGTTTTCTTGTGATATTCTTACCATAGACGGAACAAATACTGTACATCTACTTTTGTATACCATCTAAATTCAAAGGAATTCATTTTCAGTAAACAATTAACTTTAAGTAACAAATTTATTTAGAAATTGTACACTGAAAAAATGATGAAACTTTAAAATTATAAAGTATAAAGCATAAAATCACATTTTCTATTAAAGGTGTTTACCTACCTCTAATTTTATTGATTAGTTCCTTAGAAATAGAAAGCCCCATGGAACAATCGAATGCTAAGGGACAATCATGAAAGATTTGCACATTAGTCCAAAAGATTTAACCAAGTTTCTGAGAAAAAGGAAAATATACAATTGTAATATGTATAGCTAATTCAGTAATATTTGTGGTCATAAATTATAAACCAAAACAAATACTTTATTGCTGCTTTATCATTTACACAGGGACTCCATTTAAAAATGATACATTTGTGGATTAAAATGGTACAAGAAAAAATTATTAGCACATTCAGTAAAATTTGAAAAGATTTGAGGTCAATATATACCAACATTATCTATAAAATTTACAAAAGAAAGTTATCAAAAAAGATGAATCTGGTTTATGATTTTTTAAAAAAAGAGGTTAAGGATAATGATTCTAGGGGGAAAAACAAACAAACAAAACAAACAAAAACACAGTGAAACAACTGGTGTATATTCTGAGCATTTGGGAGCAAAATAGCAGCCTGGCTGCAGAAGCATGTGAGTGGAGAAGAGGCCATCAGAATATTCCCACAAACCAGAATTCAATAAAAAAATGTCTAAAGTCATCAAGTCAGGTTGTGAAATGTCATGCCTGCATTTCTAATCGTAAGCCTCACATTTCTTTATGATACTCTCACCGTGCAACTTTTTCTGGGATTCTGAGCCATCCTTTCACCAGTCCTCTACTAAAATTGTCTACCTGGGCCTTTCTGCTAAGAGGTACACAACTGCTCAGAACTCTCGACCCCATGTTCACCCAGTCCCTGTAAAAAGAACAATCTGTCTTCCATTCTGTTATTGTTCAGTCACCTATACCCCCCACCCATACTAGTAGCTCAATGTGTTAAACCTAATAACACAGTCATATTAAACAGCAATAGGGAAAACAAACAAACTTGCAGAAATATAGTACTTTACATCAAAATAAACAAGACAAATCTTGTGGAAATTTGGAATTGTCAGCAATTTGAAAATTAGTGCAATAAAATTAGTGGGGATAAAAATGTCCTTTTTAACAAATTTCATCTTTATTGTTGAAAGCATTACAGATGTCTCCATTTTTTCCTATTGACCCCCCTCCCCACTCTGTCCCTTCCTTATGCCTTCACTGTACTATTGTCTGTGTCCGTAGGTTATGCCTATAAAAGTATTTTAATATCATTTTCTAGGTTCTAAACCTATTCTCAGATCCTCAGGTTTGTGAGGTATCATGTGATTTTTAGAACTATAATCTTCATTCACCAACCATTAAGAGAGCTAACTTTTGATCATAATACTATTCTCATAATACTATTAGTATTCTCATAATACTATTCTCATAATAATATTCTGAATGTTTGTGTATATTCTTTAACGTAACTTTTTAAAGATAGTTTTATTAGACTAATTTGGGCTTTCTTTTATTTTTATTTTTTGAGTTCTCTTTTGAGATTCACAGACTCTATATACCCATAGTAATTCTCAGTGCCCGCCAATATTCTCTTTGTTAGTCCCGATTTCATAGTTTAAGTGTTAGAAATGCTTTTTAAGTGGAAAGGATAATATTACAACCCCCCAAATATACTGTAAGCTATGATAATGGTGATATCGCAGTATATATTGATGATGATAATTTACTAACACCGACTTTTTGTTAATTATTTAAAAAAATTCTCACTGTTAGTGTTTTCTTCTAAATCTGAGTGCCCCCCCCCCACTAATTATAAAAGCTTTGCCAAATCTCTAAAAGTACTTTAATTACAGAAGAAGAAGAAGAAGAAGAAATAAACCTTGAGACTATCTTCACCATATTTCAGTAGCATATTCAGGAAAAAATAAAAATGGAGTTGACATTCAAAGATAATTTGTTTTTGCTTTTTAACTGAGAGAATCAGTGATATTTCATGAAATTCAGTAAGGACAGAGGAGAGTGCTCTTAGTTTATAATTCTTCTGCAGAAAATTTACTTTTTCTTGAAGAAATCTCTTGAGAAGAAGCCCTTTCCTCAATAGCAGTGGTTCTCAACCTGTGGGTCACGACCCCTTTGGGGATCGAACGACCCTTTCACAGGGGTCGCCTAAGACCATCGGAAAACACATATATAATTACATATTGTTTTATGATTAATCACTATGCTTTCATTATGTTCAATTTGTAACAATGAAAATACATCCTACATATCAGATATTTACATGATGATTCATAACAGTAGCAACATTACAGTGATGAAGTAGCAACGAAAATAATTTTATGGTTGGGGGTCACCACAACATGAGGAACTGGATTAAAGAGTCGCGGCACCAGGAAGGTTGAGAACCAGTGCTCTAAATGGTTGAATCCTGTTCCATCAGGCCATGCTGCCAAGTCCATGTTTTCTATCACCACCCACTCCTGAGTGGCTGACATTAACACTGTTACTGTCACCTGCTCTAATGACAGACACACTCTCTCCAGTTCATTTTTTGGTTGGACATTTCCCTTTTTATCCTATTTGTCCTATTGATACATCGGGTTCATGTCACCAGTTAACACAATTCTCTAGCACACGCATGGCTGTGAATGTAGTAGGGGAACATTATTCACCTGCCTATGATCACTTTTTATTTATTTATTTATTTTTTATTTCAGAGAGGAAGGGAGAGGGAGAGGAGATAGAACATCAATGATGAGAGAGAATCACTGATAGGCTGCCTCCTGCATGCTCCACACTGGGGATCAATCCCACCACCTGGGCACGTGGCTTGACAGGGAATCAAACCGTGACCTCCTGGTTCATTGGTTGATGCTCAACCTCTGAGCCATGCAGGCCTGGCAGTATGTTCTTTTGAGGTAGGATGTTTCTGAATCCTTTTTAGTAAAATGTGTGCATATTCACATCTATTCCTCTGGATTCTGCCTGAGGGCAAAGAACCTGAAACTTAATTTATTCTCTTTATAAAGAAGAAAGAAATAGCCGAAACCGGTTTGGCTCAGTGGATAGAGCATCGGCCTGCGGACTGAAGGGTCCCGGGGTCGATTCCGGTCAGGGGCATGTACCTGGGCTGTGGGCACATCCCCAGTAGGAGGTGTGCAGGAGGCAGCTGATCGATGTTTCTCTCTCATCGATGTTTCTAACTCTCTATCTCTCTCCCTTCCTCTCTGTAAAAAAATCAATTAAATATATTAAAAAAAAAGAAGAAGAAGAAAGAAATAGCTATAATCAGGCTCTGAACTAATTGGGGCACCACATGACAATGTAGCACAAGGCTTTATATTTATACTTCATAAAGAAGCCTTGATTATCAAATAGAGAGAAAGTGCAAATAAAAGACATTATAATTTTAAATCATATCACATAATTATATTTTTGAAAAAAATATGCCTCTTCTTAATTTTAATTTGAAATTTGTCTTTGTTTTGTAATAATGGAGAGAAGTGAAACTTAGAGATTCAATTAAGATCACAAAACATTCAAGTACTCAGAGCATTTGAACAAGAATCATGTAACAGAGAATCTTAATGGGAGTGACAAACAAATAAGAACAATTTATAATTATCCCATGATATTTTATTAGTAAAGTTCTGGGGAAAAGGATGTTAACATTTCACATTAAAATCTTTATAATTATACTAGAGGCCCAGAGGCCCAGTGCACAAAATTTGTGCATGGTTAGGGTCCCTAGCGGCTGTGACTGCCAGCTGGGACCTTCCTTTGTTCAGCACACATCATAGCAAGCGATCAAACTCCTGGTTGGTCTAACTCTGTAGGGGACACTGTACAATATTAGTATATATATATAGAATTGAATGAATGTCTAAGAAAATGAGCACAGCAATCAAATCACACAAAACCTTTAACTCGATAGAACCCATTGTCCCCTGAGATTGCTATTTAATTTCTATAAGTGAGTAAGATTTTATAATAATAATGCTCTGAACTTCTGAGCTTCTAGCTTAACTATGGAACTTATTGTCCTAATTAAATGAGATGTTAGTAATAATCTGCTCTATCTTGACTATAATTTAAAATTAATGATTTTATATTGCTTATTAGTACTCACAAATTATAAAAGTGATCGTTATTTTTCATCATGTGTTGTGTTGGCTCAGGACATTTAAGTGAAACTAAAATATATTTAGACTGTATATATGCACAGTGATTTTTTTTATGTTTTCACTGTCTGTTCTTTATCTTGTAATCTTCATATATTATTCACCATGGATAGCAGGATAATTATGTGACTGGGAGTCTAGATTTGATTGACAGTAATAGTGATATTTAAAAAGTTATTTCTTCCTTTATCATAAAAACAACAATATGTTGTAAACTCAAAATCATTCTTAAAAATTGAGGTAAACATCCTATTTTTTTCTATTTCATCTTTTCCTATTAACTGAAATACCTGAAGAATACATATAAGAATTGCAATGACAATGATTTGCTTATGATATAGACTATATTTTGGATATTCAGTTTCTTCCTGGCTTTATCTTTCTGTTTTACTTCAATATTTCTTGTATAACTTGCTTCCGCACAGTTAGTAGGCTAAAATGAGACAACAATTTAGGAATTTGCTTCTGATCTGTGTTTTTTAAAACATGTTTACTTACAAATGACAAGAAGTGCTGTTTGTAATCAGTTATGCAAGTTAAAATAATTATATAGCATTTTATATAAGCAGACAAAAATGTTAGAATTATACAAGGATGAGTAATAGACCTGCTGAGGGTACAAAAACCACTTGTATTTTTTTAAAATATATTTTATTGATTTTTTACAGAGAGGAAGGGAGAGGGATACCGAGTTAGAAACATCGTTGAGAGAGAAACATCGATTCAGCTGCCTCGTGCACGCCCCCTAATGGGAATGTGCCCGCAACCCAGGTCCATGCCCTTGACCAGAATCTAACCTGGGACCCTTCAGTCAGCAAGCCGACGCTCTATCTGCTGAGCCAAACCAGTTAGGGCACCACTTGTATTTTTATACATTAATAACAAACTATCTGAAAAAAATTAAGAAAACAATCCCTCTACAGTAATATGGAAAACATACTTAGAAATTACTCTAACCAATAGGTGGAAAAATTGAACAAAAAAACAAAATTGAAAGATATTCCATGTCCATTATTGGAAGGCTTAATATTGTTAAAATGTCCATACTACCTAAAGCCACCAATAGATTCAGTGCAATCCCTATCAAAAATCCCTATGACATTTTCACAGAAATGGAAAAAAAAATAAAACATTTGTATGTAACAGCAAAAGACCCCCAGTAGCCAAATCAATTCTGAATAAGAACAAAGTTGAACGTGTCTAAACTCCTGACTTAAAACTTTCTTGCAAAGCTATAGTAATTTCAGAGAGAAGGGGAGAGGGGTCAGGAAGCGATTAATCAAAGAATTTATATTCATAACCCGTGGAAACAGACAATAGTGTGCTGAAGGCGTGGGGAGGGGGCAGGAGCAGAGGGGAGGGGGTCAATGAGGGAACAAAGGGGAGTAATTGAAATACTTTCAACAATAAAGATAAATGAAAACAAATAAGTGTTGTACTGACATAAAATAGACAAATTGGCCAATAGAACAAAATAGAAAGCCCGGAAATAAACACAATCAGCTAATGATTGACAAGGGAGTCAACAAGATGCAATGGGGAAGCAGAGTCTCTTCAGCAAATGGAGTTGAGAAACTGGAAAAACACAGGCAGAAGAAGGAACGCGGACCGCTATTTTACACCACTCAGAAAATTAACTCAGTGGGTTACATACTTAGATTTAATACCTGATACTTAAAACTACTAGAAAAAAAAAAAACAGGGGAAAAGATCCTTGACATTAATGTTGATAAAGACTTTTGGATATGATACCAAGAGTAAAAGCAGCAAAAGCATAAGTAAATAGGTGGGACTACATCAAACTAAAAAGCTACTTCACAGCAAAAAAAAATAAAAATAAAAATAAATCAGCAAAATAAAAAGAAAGTGAACCCAGTGGGCGTTGCTCAGTGGTTGAATGTTGAACTATGAACCAGGAGGTCACAGTTCCATTCCTGGTCAGGGCACATACCTGGGTTTCAGGCTCGATCCCCAATGAGGGACAGACAGGAGGCAGCCGATCAATGATTCTCATCATTGATGTTTCTATCTCTCCCTCCCTCTCCCTTCCTCTCTGAAATCAATATATATATGGCACATGCCTGGGTTGCAAGCTCAATCCCCAGTAGGGGGCTTGGAGAAAGCAGCCAACCAATGAGTCTCTCTCATATCATTGATGTCTATCTCTCCCTCCCTCTCCCTTCCTCTCTGAAATCAATATATATATATATATATTTTTTAAAAAAAGAAAAAGTGACTCAGTGAATGGGTCAAAATATTTTCAAACCATCTATCTGATAATGGGTTGAGATCCAAAATATATTATGACCTCATAGAATTGTAGCAAAACAAAACAAAACACACAAACAAAATATGATTACAAAATGGACAAAGGACTTGTATGGACATTTTTTCAAACAAGAAACACATGGCCAACAATTACATTTAAAGATGCTCTACCTCACTAATCATCTTTGGTGGTTTTTTTTTCTTTATATTTACATAAAATGACAAGAAATTCTGTTTTACAAAGCAGATGGTTGCCAGATGGGAGGGGTGTTGGGGGACTGGGTGAAAAAGGTGAAGGGATTAAAAAGTACAAATTGGTAGTTACAAAATAGTCCCAGGAATGTAAAGTACAGCATAGGGAATATAGTCAATAATATAATAACTATGTATGGTGCCAGGTGGGTACCAG
>NW_006293349.1:5140739-5147621 GCF_000327345.1 Myotis davidii
ACATTTAAAGATGCTCTACCTCACTAATCATCTTTGGTGGTTTTTTTTTCTTTATATTTACATAAAATGACAAGAAATTCTGTTTTACAAAGCAGATGGTTGCCAGATGGGAGGGGTGTTGGGGGACTGGGTGAAAAAGGTGAAGGGATTACAAGTATAAATTGGAAGTTACAAAAAAAAAGACTGCATAGGGAATGAAACAATAATATTATAATAACTATGGATGGTGCCAGGTGGCATCATTTTGTGAATTATATACATGTCTAACCACTAATACATCTGAAATTAATACCATTCACATATAACATATGTAAGTGTAAGGTATTCAGTGTGATGACTAACATATATATTGCAATAAGGTTAGTTAACATCTCTGTTCCCTCAGATAATTATGATTTTTTCATGTGGCAATAAGATTTAAGATGTGCCCTCTTACTAATGTCCAAGTATGTGATACAGTGTTGTTAAATATTAGGTTCTCAGAATTTATGTATCGTATTAGCTGGGGCTTTGTACCCATTGACCAACATCTCCCCATTTCTCCCACTTCAAGACCCCTGGCAAACACGATTCTCTCAATTTCCGTGAGTTCAGGGGTTTAATTTAATACTATTTATTTATTTATTTTTTTATGTATGTATTTATTGGTTGGTTTACTTACTCATTTATTTTTGAGTGATCAGCCATCTCATATAGGAGGAAAACACAAATAAGCCCCCCTTCAGATACATCTGCATGGCTAGATATAAATTATACCGAGGAGGGTGTCAGCAAACACCTTCAATGAAAAAAGTGGATGAAGTGGGAGCCGCTGCGTGTGTCTGAGGAGGCTGGAGACTGAGGAAGTGCACGGGGAGCCCTGGCAGAGTGGGCTGGGGGAGGGAAGGAAGAGAGTTGGCGAAATTCTGTGGAGCATGTAGAGCCACAGGGGAGATGCAGCAAGAACACCGTACAGAGAGCATAGCTTTGGGTCCTGTTGATTTCTTTCTGGAAGTGTCCACATGTTTCTGTCCCTTGCGTGCTAATGGATGGCTGATGATTTCTCTCCGGTTCTGAAGGGACAATGAAAACGGATACCCTCGCAGCTGTCTGGTCTCTATTGAGTGCACATGTTCCCTGGTTTCTGGCCACTTTCCAAATATCATGTCAAGAAGAAAGAAATTATACGTCAAAAATGAGTCTCAGGTTGTGCTGGAGAAATGATCACGTGGCCTTTCCTCTCACCGGGTCAGACTGGTTTTCCCGCTGGGAAGATTTAAGAACAGCCTGGGAGAGCAGCGATTTACTGAGAAAAGAGCGATTGCCCTGTCCGTGATCTCTGCCCCCCGGGGACTGGCCGGGTCCGTGCACAGCTGCCGAAGCATCTGCCTGAGCCACTGTCCTGTGCTCCCCGCTCCCCTGTTCACAGGGAGCTCCATCTGAAAGCAGAGCTTCCCCAGGGCCCGGAGTTAGGGGAACTGAAGTTACAGTTCAGCGCCGAAATCACCTGGCCTGCACTGTGCCCGGGTGTTTATTGCAATAACCGTGATGCTGCTTGGATCAGTGATGTTAATGCAAATAACTGATGGCTTAGTAACAGTGTAAGGATTATTACCATTTTGATGTTTGGGTCCCTCATAATAATTCACAGTAAGGACATTTTGCCGTAGCCCCATGAGCTTCTCTTTCTGAATCCTTAGATGACTAACTATGTATACATCAAGGCATCCAGATTGCCATAGTCCTCTCTGTCTATTACGGTCCACCTCTCTTTCTTACCTCTTCTAGCACCTCTGACTTGATATATACTAATATATACGCTGAGTGACAGTATATATATATAATAGTGGTCAGGTGGTCGTAATAATCTGGCCACGCAGTGTGTGTGTGTGTGTGTGTGTGTGTACAATATTTCCATGTGACTTTCTCCAGCTTCCCAGCCTCTATGACTAAATGACCATTCCTATATTTTCAATGAACTCAGTTAATTCTTCAGAAGAAGTAAACCCAATGAATTAACTCATACTTAGGTGTGCATCGTCCTTAAACCTAAGAGTAAGACTAATTGAATCAGATGCCCTTTTGGTCCTGTTTTGGGGCCAAGCCAATGGTGGTGAGGCTTTGGACCCACAGCGTGGTGCACATGTGACTATGATGTGCTCTCATGACTGACATGTCTGCGAGAACAGAAGCAACACGCAGTCCTGCTCACTTAGTGTTTCTCAATGTTGTCAGCATCACTCTTTAAGGTAACGTTGTAGATTTTTAACCTAATTAACCGCCTAAGAAATCTTACTGCCACGGTTATTTGGTGTATCTGATACGTACTGCGTGGATATGTGTGCTTTATACATAAAAGAGTAAGCTTATCCCCCCCCCCCCCATCTAACTTTTGTCCTCAGGGTGGTGATATCCCCTCCAAATAGAATTTATGCTCCAATGTAAACATAGGGTAGGATGTAAGGTCATTATCTCCACACCCAGAGCGGCCACAGGTCAGAGAGCTGTGTTCAGTGTGTACATGTGGGTTGAGGGAAATGTAACCGGGACTCTAAGGACTGTCAGGCTCTCACGCTGCTCTCAAGAAAGTCTAGGAAGTCAGTTACACAGATCCACAGAATTCATCCTAGAATAAGTCCTACTGGATCATAAAACATACGAGCAAGTTTCTATCAAAACATCTCTGTAGAGTTTTGTTTATTTTTTCTTTTAATAAAAACAAACAAGCCCTAAGCCCTCTCTGGGTGTGCTAATCAAATAATTTATTTCAGCGAGCAAAAAACAATAGCCTATGAAATTGCGTTCACAATCCGTGAACATGAAACTGCATGCCTTGCACTTTGGACTTTATTGCGCAGGGGTGAGTGGGGTACGATCCTGACAAGGTGGGATGTCAGTGTCCTGGGAAGACTGGGACACACCCGCTGAGATGGCCAGAACCCCCTCCTCTTCCTCTGTTCCGCCTTCACCCTCTCTCCACAGGGACTTGGCAGGAGGCACACAGTTAGCCAGGAAGTCTGCCCCCATCCAGGGAGCTGCTCTCCCAAACCTAGGGTCCCACGGAGGGGGGGGAGCACGATGCCACTCCAGGAGAAAGGCAACACCGAGTTAAAAGAACATTGTGCGAGGGAACTCAAAAACATGCGTTTCAGTTCCAGGGAAAGCCTCAGTATTTTAAAAATGGATTGTAATCATTCCATTTCCCCTAATCTGGTTTGATAATGGGAATGTGTGCTTGTTAATGAAAAGTCATTCACTAGCTAAGCATTAGTTATTTCCTAGTAAGAAAAAATTTAAATGATTAGTTCAGAGCTTGCTCAGACGTAGCCATCTGGGAAGTAAGGTGTTGCCGTGTATAATTAAAAGGTGTGTTCTTCCATTAAGAAGAAAGGGAACGCCTGTAAGCCACCCATTATTTAATCAGGAGGGAAATGGACCAAATAGAATTATTGTGAATTTTTCTAACTGTGAGAAAGAAGAGTCGTGAGCGTTACATATGTATTAAATAAATACATTAATTAATCTCCAATTACTTTCAGTGAGTGATCATCAAATGAAAGAACCCTCAGATTTGTCAAAATCATTTTATTTTGTCATTGCATATATAATTGCTATATTCATATTTTTCTGATAATTACTTGAAATATGTTCTTTATCTCAAAGTATATTTCTCTTTAGTTCTTATGAAAATTTGAAATGATAAATTATCTGAAACACTCAAATGATGTTTACTGTACAGAAATCTAAATATGAATATAAATTAAGATAGTATTAAGTGTAATTGCATGATAGAAATTCAGCTTTAAGCTTTTTATATTAGAAAAAATCAGTATCTAGAAATAAAAAGACAAAATTTAGATGCTAAAGAACATGCAGTACTTTTTTAAAAGCTATAATTAATTTCAATTACTTTGCAATAAAAATATAACTTCTGATATACCATAGCATTTTGATGATCAATATTTACTTAAATACAGAATACATAAAATAGTCCGTATAATTTTATGAATTAAATACTCAGGGTGTTTCATGACAGAATCATGTATTTCCATATATTCATATGCATGCGTTTTATGTATAGATCCTAAATTTTAAAAAAAGAGAGAAAAAATAAATTTTATTTTCACCAAGAGAGAGATCGAGAGATCAAGTTACTATTAGTGAAAGTTTAATGCTAGAGTCCCTTATCAATTTCTGAACTTTGTTTGGACTATAGTAATCTTGATAAATCAGGTAACAAGATTGATCAAAACATGATAGATAGATAGATAGATAGATAGATAGATAGATAGATAGATAGATGATAGGTATTTACAGGCAAAAGAAAAATAATTATCCTAGAAGGCAGAAAATTAGTGTTCTAGAAATTTATACTGTCATCCATTGAAGAGTTTTAAGTATGTTTTTCTCTCTAGGATGATCTATCCACCATTGAACAAAATATTTTTGGCAATTTAACTTAATCTTTCATTCTAGATTCTTAGCTAATTTCTTCCCCTAAGAACCTCTCTCTAGTTGACTACTTCCTTTTACAGAGAAACAGCTGCTCATGTGTTTTTGTTTTTTGTGTTTTTTTTTTTTTTATCAAGAATACTATTCAGTGACATTTCTGGTTGTAGTATTGGGCAATGTCAATGACTTATCCTAGGAACAAAGAGATGTACTTTTATAAAGACACGGCTGTGAGGTTGGTTGTCTGACAGTCAGAGGGTAACAGAAGGCTAAGGGAAACATGAATCCCCAATTTGCTTCAGGGAAATGAGGAACATTGTGGTTTTGAGAATATCCTGATTGCAGAATTACCAGCTGTATAAGGGCCAGGCATATGGGATCTATATTGGATTCTTTTAACTATGTACAGATTGTCTAAATTCAGCAGTCAGACATATAAATTATGATTCTGAATTAAGGAAATGGATTTTGAAATGCCATACAATTTGCTATGTAGACTTAGAATAGTGGTAAGATATATAAAATATAACAACATTTATATGATTCAAGATAAACTAGGTAGCCGGTGGAGTAACAAAAAATACTTTACAAAATTAAATGTATCATATGAACAAATATCAATTTATAGTGATCATATACACACTTTCATACAAGTAGATGGGACTCTGAAATAAATTCATTGAAAGTGATCTAAAATATAGTTTTAATATTCCATTTTTCTCCTGCTTGTCATTTCAGTGATACCCTGCTGTTTAGTGCAGTTGTACATGAAGTGTGCACAGGAACTTGGAGACCATCTGTTTTGGTATCTGCTTTGTTTCCTTTTTTGAAGTTGTAATAGCTGTCATGAATTCTGAGCTGGAGGACTCGCAGGGCCTTCTGGTTAAAATCATTCATGCATCTGCTCCCAGGAAAATGGAAGTGACGGGCAGGGAAGGGGCTCTGTGGTCTGCTGAGGCTCATTTATTTCTGTTTCGACTGGAGGTGTTTCTGAAATCTTGGTGACACGAAAATGCTACAAAGATAGTCCTCAATTTGAGTGTGCAATATTAATAACACTCCTCCACACATGACTGGCCAGGGAAATTTGATTCTCTTTTTTTCTCTGCATGACCTTAAATCATGGATTCTTGTGGTATTTTGCCTCCCCCCCTCCATCCTCCATCAATTATAAATGCTAGCAAAAATGTACCCTTTCCTCTGTGAAGAAGTAGGTACATTCTTTGAAAGTAGTTCTCTTGAGGACTTCAAGAGAATCCCTGGTGTTTCACTGTTGTCTTAGCAAAAAGAGATTAGACCCTGAAGGCAAAGAAATAGGTTGTGAATCCTGTTTTGCTCCTTACTAAATACCTATCTATAATAATAATCTATAATAATAAAAGTGGAATATGCAAATCAACTGAATGGCCAAAAAGCGGAACAACTGTCCGGATGACCACGCTATGACACCCACTGGCACAAGGCCAGTCAAGGCGGGTGCGATTGGATTGGTCTGAGGCCCGGCCATCGCCCAATGATTGCCCCGCAGAGGGAGGCCCAGGCCACTGGCTGGTGGGGCAATCAAACAGGGGGCTCCATGATTACCCCAAAGAGGGAGGCCCAGGCTACCCTGCGACGGCACTGCAGCAGGTGAGCAGGGCCTCCCTCTGTGGGGGCAATCCATCGCGGAGCTCCAGCCAGGTGGGAAGGACCTACCTCTGTGGGGCTATCGATTGCAGGGCTCCCAGAATGTTAGAGGGCACAGGCTGGGCTGAGGGACGGCCCCCCTCCTGACCCGAGTGTGTGAATTTTGTGCACTGGGCTTCTAGTCTATATAATAAAAGCCCAAGTGGCACTTTTGGCAGAACAACTGGAACAACCAGTAGCTATGACGTGCACTGACCACCAGGGGGCAGACGCTCAATGCAGGAGCTACCCCTTGGTGGTCAGTGCACTCTCACAGGGGAGTGCTGCTCAGCCAGAAGCCGGGCTCACAGCTGGAAAGCGCAGCAGTGGTGGTGGGAGCCTATCCTGCCTCCACTTGCAGCGCTATGGAGCGGCGAGCTGAGTGGTAAGAAGCAGCGAGCAGGTGGGCAGTAGGAGTGAGGGGTCCCGGATTGTGAGAGGGCACAGGCTAGGCTGAGAGACTTCCCTCCATCCCCAGTGCAAGAATTTTGTGCACTGTGCCTCTAGTGTTAAATAAATAGAGAGAGATAAAGAAAGCAAGGAAGAAATGATGATAATGCTGATAAATATATCCCATCAGCTTTTGTTACCTAAGGCAGATGTGTTTGTAAGCCACTTCATCTAGTACAGTGCTAAAGTCCTGGATTTGGAAGTGAAAATAAAATGTGACTAAATGGATTAACTGTCAAGGATCACGCTTTGATCACTATAAAACTGTCGCCATGCTCTAGAAAAAAAAATCGTAGTTTAATGGCAAGAGTTTGGACTAGCACTTGAGTGCACAGA
>NW_006293349.1:5148103-5169755 GCF_000327345.1 Myotis davidii
TGGTTCAAGTTCTGACAAATGTAAAGACAACCTTTATGAAAATATAGAACGCTGTTTTTCACGTCAGAAAGTTCTCCTTGGCCCCTTTGCACTCAACTTCTTCTTCATCTCCACTCTAGGAAAGCACAGGTAAGGTTTTACCAGGAAACATCACTTGTTGCCGCTTCTTAAACCCCGTAGGCCTGGTGGGATGCGGGAGGTGGGCTTTGTTTCCAGTGTAAAAGCTGAGTGAACACGGTGTCTGTCCTACCGCCTCCTCCCGCACTATCTTTGACTCTGGTTTACTTTGGCAACACTGAATCCTAGGAAGGCATTGCCACTGTCATGTACCTCTCTGAGGAGGACTCACACCTCCAGCGTGTAATTGCATGTGACAATAGACTGAGCACATATGATGTGGATTTTAAAAAACAACCAAAAGTCTGTGCAAACATTCAGTAAAGTGTTTGGAGTAAGAGTGTTCCACGGTAGTCTTTTAAAAGATTCTGACTTCATTTTTATTCTGATTCAGCTGTCTAAATTTGGATACAGAATGGAATATAAAAATTCTTAAATTGCTTAACATATAAAACCAACATACCAGACTTATCAATTAATCTGGCCTTATTAGATGACTCACTGAAATGTGAGCACATGTTTTTAAGACTCAGATGACAGTTGGATAAATTTAAACTCTGAATAGATAGAGGCTGGGCAGAGGATTCGCTTCAGTGTAAGTGGGTGGGATAAGGAACAAGTGGAGGTGAAACTGAAAAATGAATTGATAATTGTCTAATCTGGGTTATAGGTCCATGGCTTATTGAAGTATTCTTTTTGTATGTTTATTAATTTCAATAATAATAAAATAATTGTAAGAGAAAAGCTGACATTTAATCTTTATAGATACTTTTGTTACAAACCAAGAGATAAAGTTTTCTTCAGGGCTGAATATATGAAGCTCTAAATAAGAATCGCTAAGAATGGGTAGGCTAACTAGTGATGTGAGGACAATCAAAGCCATGCACGGACGCATCAGGAATAGTCGTATAAGTAAGACCTAACAGCAAAATAGAACAAAGTAAACGACAGTTGAAAAAAGCTGGATGAAAGGAAAACATGAATGCAAATCACAATAAACCACAGGCTAAGGCTTTGGAGTAGGACACGGCCAAATATTGTTCTAAAGTCCTGCGGAGACCCGTCGGTTAATCGCAGAAGCCTGCAATGCACACCGATGGCTCCTTTCCTCCCGAGGCAGGCTGCAGGGCAGGCAGCAGTGGGTCTAGCACACCTGGGCAGGGCAGGGGGACAGAAAGCTTTCCGTTGGAGTGGGCTTTTATTCAGTGAGAGCCCAGTGGGCGGCAAACTCATCAGTCAGCAGCCAAATATCAACAGCACAACGACTGACATTTCTTTTGAGAGCCAAATTTTTTAAACTTAAACTATATAGGTAGGTACATTGTTATTCACTTAATTAGGGTGCTCCTAAGGCTTAGGAAGAGCCACACTCAAGGGGCCAAAGAACTGCATGTGGCTGGCAAGCCGCAGTTTGCTGACCACAGAGTTAGATCATCTCTTTCTCTCATTGAGTCTCCTGTGCGCTGTCATTCCATGTATCTTTGTCATTCGTGCCTTCCAATATTCTCTCCCCTTGAATATTTATATTTTGATTATTTCTTGGTTCTGTGCATCTTACCAAACATTGACTTTGATTATCTTTGCTGAGTCACATTTTCTAAAAGTGCTTATTTTAAACCACATGGATGGCTACATATTACTTATTAGTTGTCCTTACTCATTTTCATCTCGTTCCTATTTGTTATATTCATTGTGTGTGTGTGTGTGTGTGTGTGTGTGTGTGTGTGTGTGAATACTCACCCAAGGATATTTTTTTCCACTGATTTTTAGAGAGAGTGGAAGGAAGAGAGCCAGGGAAAACATTGATGTGAGAAAGACACATCAGTTGGTTGCCTCCACACAAGGCTCGATCAGAATGGGGATCAAACCTCAACCCAGGTACGGGCCCTGGACCAGGAATCAAACCCACGACCCTCTGATGCACGGGCTAGCATCTCTAACGATTGAACCACACCGGCCAGGGGCTATATTCATGTTTTTACGTTATTTAACTTTGTCCTGTGAGAAGTCCAATGTACTTGGTAATGCTTTTCTTTTCATAAATCACTGCCAAGTCCCATGGGTTTGAGGTTGACTTGTTCAAGAGATGAAGTAATAATGTAGAAAATTATTTCTCACTTTGCCAGACAAATAGTGCTTTTATCATTCAATTCTGCAAAACACGATTATAATTACATAAAATATGGCCTTTGTGTTTTCTAATCAATTTTACTGACTAAACTACACAATGTAAATATTTACTGTTTAATGTACTTTTCTTTTACGTAGGTTTTTTTTTTTTTTGAGGGAAAGTCAGCAAAATAGTCTGTTTTTAAGACTGAAGTTTCAGGCATTTTTATATGAATATACACTTTTAGCATGCGCTTAGAAGCTCTGCTTATTTTTGAACTATCTGTACCTAAAGTATTAAAGTATCAGATTTACCTCAGATTATTCATATTCATTTATGTTTCTTAACTGAATGTGATGAGCATTAGTCTCTTGAAACCTAACTGTTGGGGCAGAGAGAATGAACATGCCTCAACACCGAAGTGAAACCATGGTAGAGCTGATGTTGAACTAAAAAACTTGGAAATGTAATTTCATTTAATACAATCTATCCGTTTCTCCCTGTATTGACTTTAGCTTTTTGTTAGGCATAGGAAACAATATGAAGCTCAACAAAAATCTCTTGGAAACAGGAAAGAAACGGGCTCCAAACCTAACACAGAAAACTTTTTCTACCTGTCTGCACACTCTAAATTTTATATTGTGTGGGATTAATTTTGAACAAGACTTTTAGAGATAACCCATGATTAAGAGACATTGGAGAAAATTTGGGGTCTGTACCTTATTTTTCTACTTATTAATGTGTGACTTTGGATTATTTTTACCCTCTTTTAATTTCAATTGCATCTCTAACATACAAATAATTATAATGCATGAAAATCTATCAAAACAATATGAGCACCAGATACTAGCTAGTAATTATCATCATTATTATGTGTACTGATGCTCTAGAGAACTTTAAAATCTTAGTTAAAATTCTATGTGTAGCTATGTTGGTATTATAGCTAGACTTGCACAGGCAGTATTTCCATGAGAGACCATTAAAATAATTTTGTAGCACCTTATGGCATATTCGCACACACACGCGCGCACACACACACACGGACACACACACGGACACATGTGCGCACCATGCAAATTCTACTAGCTAAAATTTCAAAGAATTATATAAAAGTTTCAGAAGATATTCAACTCTATTTTGGTATTCACACTTGTGAAGGTCTCCTCAGCTTCCCAGAGTGGAGAACTCTTGGAGAGGAGACAACACAGACACAATTTATTCTTTCCTTTGCACTTCAAATATAATTCTTGGAGAGGTGCAAAAACATTAACAAAAAAATTCAGAAGAATTTGAAAGTTTTCAATAACTCCTGGTGGTAAAAAAAATAATATATATTTTTCATTAATCAACAAGGGGCATACATACATTGACTTTGGGGATGAAATACAACGTAACTTAAAATCCTGAGGTCAATTTCCTATGAGAACCACAAGATGAAGAAAGCCTCAAAAGTACTCTGATATTATTGAAAACACAATAATAAATGTGAAGCTTTCAATAACTACATTATTTTTAGTAATTTTCCTTTGGTTCCAGTCTTCACCTTTCTTTTGTAAATGTGGATCACTTCAGTCACTTGTTCAATATTATGATTTGCTATTAGTGAGAGTAAAGAAAGTGATTAATATTTTTGTTTTTGCAAAAGAAAAATTGGAAACATTCAGAGTAGGAAAATATTTATAAATATTTATTAATTAAATTGATTAGGGTGACATTGGTCAGCATGGACATATAGGTTTCAGGTGTGGGTTTCTATGTTACAAGATCTGTATATTGCACCGTGTGTCCACCACCCAGAGTCAAATCTTCTCCCGTCACCAAATATTAGGACCCCTCTCTCCCCACCCCCTTCCCTCTGGCAACCACCACACCACTGTTTGTGTTCACCACTTTCAGTTTTATATCCCCCATGTGAGAGAAAGCGTACAGTTCTCAGCGTTTTCTGACTGACTTATTTCGCTTGGTGTAATGTTCTCAGGTCCATCCATGTTGTTGCAAATGGCACTGTATCACCCTTCCTTAGCCTGAGTAGTACCCCATTGTGTGTGGACCGCATCTTCAGTATCCAGTCCTGGGTGTACGACCAGGGATATTGACTTTTTAGTAGACAGTGGTGAATGTTATTTATAGAAACAAAAATAGTTATAAAATAAAATGAAACTGTGTTCCCCCTTGTTAGATAAAGCAAAAGGATTCAAGTTATAAGAAAAATTTCCTGGAAATTTTAATCTCCGTGCTCTTTTTGGAGGTTGTACAACTGTGAACAAGAAGTAAGTAGGCATAGGTAGCCAAAAGGGAATAATTTATTACCTGGATCTATTATTTTATAATTATATTTTGATATGAAAATAAATGAGTTGATAAAACACCTGGGAAGATGTTTTTCTATTTGGTGATGGGGAAAGTAACTGGAGGCACGATGGTCAAATACGATATGTGTCTGCTGTTTTGGTGACAGAGAGGTGAACATAAACACTTCGCTAAGGAAACAATTGCTATGTCTACTAGATGGGGCAGTTAGAGTGGTGATGATGGTCAGAGGTACCTAAATAACCTCAACATTGAAAAAAAAATTGTGTAATCAGCCAGAGAATCAGTGCTGTACAAATACATTTGTGAGTTTTATGTGTGTAGTTCATAGTCACAAACATTTTTTGTATAATTTGAGATAAATAGCTTCTACAGATGAAACGTGTACCCATGCCCTACGGGATGTTCTCATAGAAATAAGGTGAGGTATCCTCACTTCAGTTATTCCATAGGCACATTCAGCCAGAGATGCTCACGCTCTGGAATTTTAAAGATATGTTAAATTAATTTCTCGTTGTAATGGGAATGTGTCATCATACAGTATACCTGTATGACTGAACTTTAATATCTTGTCTTGGGCTTTGAGACTTTATTGAAACATGTAAAAAGGAAATATGCAATTAAGATATAATCATCTTGCTTTTTTCTGCATCCTGTTGAGAAGCAGAAGATAAATCATCATACACAGTCATTTCTCTATCAGTACAAAATGCCATCTATTACAAACATTAGTGATCCATCCATTAGTCAGAACAGCAGTGTTCTCATGTGAAGTGATCAATTACTAGTGATTTCAAAATTCAGAAACTCAGGGTTTCCTCTACTAATTAAGAAAGCGATTGCATCCTGATGAAACACCATGTACGAGGATAAATTTAGCAGAGCATTCCAAAGGAATACTCTTTCTATAGTACCTTGCTATTTAAGTGCCAGTATCATCATAACAGGAAAGATTTAGATATTCTCTTATGGCTTTCTACTTATATTGCATAACATTTGCAGGCATATACTTTAAAAAGCTTTTACTTAGTGATTCTGTATCAAATTAGAAACATTAAGATTTCAAAGCAAAACACAAACTTGGTTAAGATAGACATTTTAATTGCCTGAAGTAAGACATGAATAGTAGCATTTGTGCATTTTTATTTCACTTTTGGGACATTTTTATTAAGCAAATTGCAGTTAAAAATGCTTCTTTTACCTTATCTTCTTATATCAACCACCTGGAAAATAGCACCGTAAGATTTATTTAGAACAGACTTTTCCTTTGTTCCTCGTTGTCGCTATCAGAGCATCAAAGATAACATTAAACAAACAAGCGCCTCAGGGATTTCTGTGTAATTGAGCACATTGTCATTCAGTAAACATGTTTTTGGTGGCAATACATAGCAGATATGAAGGGATAGAGATGAAAAGGCACAGCCCAGGTCTCTGGAGCTGCCAGCTGATCAATATTTGGAAGTTCACTTTTAAACCCTAGGACTTTTGGGATCATTTCATCTCTTAGCCCAGGGTTACCTTCTAATATTTTCTTTCAGTTGTCTGCTCTCATTCTCCCCAACCCCTCCATCCCTACCGATTTTAAATTCATAGCCAGTGTATTTAAAATGTAGGTGTTAGCTACCACCTGTTTTAAGAGAAGTCTGCACTCTTCCAACCTTACTTTCTCTAAAATTAGGTAATAAACATGATGAAAGAAACAGTGCTGAGGCACAATTTTGTTCCTTTTTCTAAGCCTCTACCAAAGGTATTCTGACTCTCTGAACCTGACGCTTTGTCTAATTCTTCAGCACTAGACTGTATTTACCCACTTAATTGTCTCTGTATTTCAGCACTATAGCCAAGAACTAAAGCGCCCACAGCCCATCTCTTCCTCAAGGGAGAGTCTGTGTAAACCTCTGCGAACTTGAACTTTTGTGCATATGCCTACTAAGAAGGGGTGAGCCATCCTGTTCACAAGTCTCTGAGGATTATTCTCTGATAATATTCTTGCTGAACTCTGAGGGAAGTATGGCTCCACACAAAGGGACACACGCATCCTTAGGAAGAGGTGGTTACCAGCGATTTCACGTTGCTCTGCAATGTCGTATTTATTGTAGCAGCTTCTGGACACATTTCAATACCCTTATCAAATGTTAAATGACATATTTACATCAAAGAATCCTTGTTAAACATGTTGAATATTGGTTCTTTCTAGTGATATGGTAGAGTTTTGGAGTACAGAACATAATTTAGGTAATTTAGCTTAAAAGTTGGCCATGTGCAGATTTACAGCTGTAACTGGATGCATAGATATATACCAAGCATAGAGAGAGGACAGTGTAGATGCCATGGTAATGCATTCTCCTAAGACTTTTATGTGTTAATTTCATCAAGCCTTCACAGATGAAAAACAACAACAACCAAGTGTCATTAACAGTTAGGAATTTCTCCAAAATCAAACTAGTAAAGATTAAAATTTACTGAAAACCAGGGTCTGTCTGGCTCTCTAGGAGAAAGCAGTGCTAAGTGAGCAGACATAAGGTCTAAGCATTGTCTGGTTGTGTGTGAGGGTGTATCGTGGGAAATCTTTCACCAGGGCCACAGTAAACCCCTGAGTCCGATGGCACTTACTCATGGAGGCCGCATAAGCGAAACAGAGAGACCAAGCAAGTAGACATGCTGCTATGATGGTAAGTTCCCCAGGTCCAAAGATGCAGTTGATGTGTTTACCATTTTTTTATGTACGTACCTTCAAACAACAAATGAATCAGCTAACTCTAAGACTTTTCATGGAGACCTTCTCTTCCTCTCTGGCCAAGAAGTTATCAGAATTTACCTCTGTTCCTGTGTTTTATTTGAAGCAGTTAATCAGGAAAGTGTTTAAGCTGGATGAGGTGGCTGCTTTTTTCTCAGAATTAGGGAGGCTATAAAGTTGACTGTATCCTAATCTTATAAAATAAAAATCAAATGGAAAGCTTTCCATTTTCTTTTCTTTTAATCCTCACCTGAGGAGTGCGAATAGTTTCTACATTGATATCTAGAAAGAATGGAAGCAGGGAGGGGGAAAGGGGCAAGAGAGAGAGGAACATTAATATGAGAGAGATACTCTAATTGGTTGCCTCTTGCATGCATTCAGACCCAGGTCGGGAATAGAACCTGTAGCCCAGGTACTTGCCCTTAACTGGGACCCTCTAGTACATGGGCTGATGATCTAACCACGTAGCACACTGGCCAGGGCTCTATTTAAACTTTATGGTTAGGAAAAATTTCAAGGTTATTTCAACATTCTTGCCGTAAGAGATTTTGTTTACATGTGACTGGATTTAAAGACAAAATCAATCTTTTATTACACAATATTTGTTTCCACCAAATTCCTGAAACTGTAATTTGCTGTTCTGTGTGTATGAGGGATTCAGTGACTTGATACATGCGCCTTTTGAAGGTTAGACAGAACATTTTATTCCTCGTGGGCCAATTAACATTGTAGAGAGATAGCCCTTGGCCAGAGATAGCCCTTCCAATTCTGCTTAAAAGTTAACCTCGAGGAGGATGAGATTAAAACAGTTAGTTAATGAAGTTCTATTTGCTATAGAAAAGACAACTCCAAACATGATCTCATTGATCGTGGAGTAGCAAAATATTCACAAAGAGATCTTACACACAATGTGTTTTCAATACGGCTGTGATCAAATGCATGATGTGGCTCTCTCGGAATGAACGCGGAGAGTGAAAAGGCTGCTTAAGGCTGCTCAGTGCATTACAGATGTAATGCCATAAATCCCAGCCAGCGAGACATACTCTTTTTGCCACCTGTCAGTGCTGATACCAGAGGAGGCTGCCATGGCCCACCCTTTCCTTTTAGAGTTTCAAAATACTTTTAAGAGAAAGCTTTTATGCTAATCACAGCACGAGACAGCCTTCTTCACATAAATAAGATTTCCAGTGAAACCTATTTTCCTAATCAAATGGGAGCGCGTCCAAATGCGCCGGTAAATCCTGCGATCCTGCACTTTTGCATCAGATGCTCTTGGGTTCCGCTTTTCTCTTGTCTGTTCATGTGGCTTCAGTCAGACGTACCACGTCCACAGCTGAGCTCCATGACGTAAGTATCTGGCTGAGATGTGGGGGGAAACCCGCTAGCCTTGCCTACCTCACTGTTGTCCTCAGGTTGTGATTAGTCATCACTACCACAATTAGATGTTTTCCGATTTAAGTAGTTCCTATATATGAACCCACCAAACCTAATCTTCAGGAAGTGGTGAACACATGATAAATATGAATTCTTTTCTTATTTATATGTAATATTAAACACTTATAAAAGTATCTAAGTTGAATAATATTTTTATATTTAATGTAAGCATATTGATGATGATGAGACAAAAGACCAATAACAAAATGGTGTTGCAATAATATTTTAATAAAAATATTTACTTTATTCAATAGAAAACTATATATTAGTTAATCTGTGTTTCATATTTTACAAAGTTGAATAACCTAGTTTCAAGTAATCTATTTTTCATTGTCTAAGAAATTGTGTAACATTTTGGGCAGTTATCATTTATTTATTGAAAAATATTATAATCTAATATTCTCCTTTGCATATGTCCTGTTAAATTTTGCAAAGCTCTAATTTCATAATATTTTTTATGAACTGAAAAAGTTATAATGCTGTTATGCATAACTTTAAAAGGGGAAGACAAGAACCTGTTAAATTATAACTTAAAAAAAGTTATATCATGGCAATAGAAAAAATTGTAACCTAATTAGTAAATATTTGAAACTTATAAGAATCAATGTATGTACCATTTATATACAATATAATTTACATTTTCCAAAATAAGTAAAATATTTAATAGGAAAGAATGCTTGATGAAAATGCTTGTGCAGAAACTTTAAGAAATAAGACACTGCTTTTACTTCTACATACATCACTAGGCAGCTGTTTATAAAGAACAAAATAATTATCATGTTCCCTTTCTTTACCCTGGGAGTAGCTATTTTGGGACTATCTGATAAATAATATTGTATGATTTACATACATGTTACATTTTAAAATGACATATAAATCGTTATTATTGATCTACCTATAGGCATGCTTAACCCACCTTTTTGAGAAACCAAAGGCTGCTTAATTACTTTTTAAATAATTGAACTGAGCAAATGGGCATAGTGATGCCTCTGCTACTAATAGTTGTAACATATGTAACTATCCAAGTAATAGCCCTGGATTCTGAGTATGTTGGTTGATGATCTGTCCACTGTAATTATGTCTCTATGGCCTGTCCAATGCTATAGTCCTTAAAACATTTAACATTCTAATTGAGACATTTTGAATCCCATTCTAAAAAGTACGTTCTTTAATGAGAGAGATATTCATTTCTTCTTGATATTCCCTATACCTGCTCAATATCCTATACTTAATAAATGTTGCATCAAAGAGTAAGCTGAATGAATAAATTAGAACTTGCTAACAATGTTATATATTAGCATTGTTAATGCTATATATAACATTAATATATATAATGCTATATATAACATTAATATATATAATAATCACACAGTGATTATTTTTTTAAAGAAAAATAAATCATTAAAGCATTTTTTGCAGTTCTTTCTATTGGCTTAGTATGTAATCTTCAGTGTTCTACATTTGATGCCCTAACTACATAGAGCTATTTTGTGAACAACTTGCAAATTCATCTTTTTAACAGAGATTTCCAATCTGGTAAGCTCCCTAATTAGTTCAAAGACATCGCATGTACATGTCTATGTATGCTTACGATCTCAACAGCTTCAATACTGATTGCTTTATTTCTTACATCAACAAGTATCAACTACTTAGCAAAGAACAAGCATTTGATCCTCTAAAATGACAAGTAGGGGAGGACATCTGTGGGATGGAAACACTTCTGTTAGAAGACTGGAAACCTGTTTCCCTGGAGTAATTTTAGCACATAAATATCTTGGTCACATTCACAAGAATAGAAACTGGATTAATTTAAAAGAGTTGACATTTCACAGGATGATTGCAAAATCACACATATAGGTCCAAAAAATAGCTACAGAAGTACACGACAGGGAAAAAATACAAAGAGTCCCATGTGAGAGACAGATCTGAGAATTATAATAAGCTCCGTATCAAAAAGCAATGATATCCCAGATATCTGCTCTCCCAGATATGAATGCGATTGTAGGAAGCATCCTTGTATGTATGAAATGAACAGATAAACTATAATACACTATTGTTCATGTTGCAGACAGCCTACTTCCTGTGTCCTCTCATGATGGAAAGAGAGACGATATGCCCTCTTCTTATAATGGCACTAATTCCATTTGCAAGGGCTCCACCCTCATGACCTAATTACCTCCAAAAGGCCCCACCTTCAAAGACCATTATATTAGGGATGCAACTTTAATATAAGAATTTGGGAGGGATAGAAATATTCAATCCATAACATTCTCCTTAGTACTCATCATATGTAAAGTTTCACGTACAAAATGCTAGATGTCAGTGCTCATTTTAAATCACTCACTGACAAAAAAAACCCCCCAGCAAAAACAGATAGGAATCAGAAATACATGTATTACCATCTTAAAAAATACTGTGATAATTTCAATATTAAAATGTGCTTAAAATGTCATAAATAGGGTAGTTTAAAGCATTTCTACAATAAACTTGCATAAAAAACTACCTCTCCTAAACTCTCTGCGTCATGAAGCTGTTGAACAAGAGAACTTTCTGAGTGAGAAGAAGAAGGTGTTCTCTCCTACACTTTCCCAGGCTCCTCCTCAGTCACACGCTGGCCCAGCCCCAGACCAGCTGGAGGCAGTGGCAGCCTCGGCAGCGCTGTGCCTGTTGGCATGGTGCAGGCACCTGTCTCAGCGAGGACCACACGGTTCCAGTCGCAGTGTGTGGGGAGCTGCCAGAGTCACTGGATGGTTTGGAGGAGGAAGTAATAGCACTAACAAAACCCACCGTCACCGTCGTTCAGTCCAATGTCGTTTTGTGTCGTTTGTTTTTCATCTTCTTTGAGCCATCTCTTTTGGCCCGTGGGCTATTTAGAAATGTGCTTTTTCTAGTCTCCAAACATTTGGAAACTTTCCTTTTAAATGTATTTGATTAATTTCTGGGTGCATTTCCCCATGATCCGAGACATCCTCTGTATAATGTCAATTCTTTCACAGTTTTTGATTTGTTTGTTTGTTTGTTTTTTATTGCCCAGGGTATGGTGTGTCTTGTTATCTGTGTGTGGGCACTTGAAAATCATATGCATTCTGTTATTCCTTTATGGAGTGGTCCATAAATCTCAACTAGAACCTTTGGATAGATGGTGTTGAATTCTACATCCTTGAATCTGTGGGTGTCTGCCTCTGCCAATATATTTTCAACCATCATTTCTTCAAGTACTTCGTTCAAAGCTTCCAATTTTCTCTGTTCCATCCAACATGAACATCACATTTATCCTATATAATAAAAGGCTTATATGCAAATCAACCGAACAGTAGAACAACCGGTTGCTATGACATGCACTGACCACCAGTGGGCAGACGCTCAATGCAGGAGCTACCCCCTGATGGTCAGTGCCCTCCCACAGGGGAAGCGCTACTCAGCCAGAATTCCTGAGCTGGGCTCACACCTGGTGAGCATAGCGAAGGTGGCGGGAGCCTCTCACACCTCCGTGGCAGTCCTAAGGATGTCCGACTGATGGTTTAGGCCTGCAAGGGGACCTAAGTCATCAGTTGGACATCCCCTGAGGGCTCCCAGACTGCGAGATGGTGCAGGCCCAGCTGAGAGACCCCACCCCCTGCAAGTGCATGAATTTCTTGCACCCGGCCTCTAGTTTTTTTAATAACATTCCAGACCCCTGAGGCTCTATTCATTTTTATTTTTTCAGCTTATTTTCAGATTGAGTTATTTCTATTGTTCGTCATCAAAGTTCATTGATGCTTTAGTTTGTTTCTTTTCTTTTAAAGTTTATGTACTGAAATATAGATCACACATTCTTATCTTGATATGTATTTAAGTGGCAAATATTTTAATTCTAAAATGCAGAAACCAAACCTACAGTAGGCCATGTTGGTAGTAGTTACCAAGAATCACTGAAGACTTTTGTTCAATAAGAAAGCTGTTTGGTCTCATATAATATCCTTCCTCTACTATTATTCTTAACCCTTCCCATCCCCCCACTGACCAACCTAGGAAATACCTTCGATCCTTTCTGCACAGTAGAAGTGATTATATTACGTTCCTGGAAAATTAGTATTTTAAGATACAATGTTTTAGCTCTTATTTTTTGAAGAAAAATTGTCACTGAAGGTAGGCTTCTCTTGGCGTAGATGCACTAAGAAAAGCAGGTGCGTATGACTTTCATTAATGATACTTACCATAACACTGTGGTTATTCGGAACATAAAATACAAATACCCAAGCTCGGGTACACACACACATTGAAAAGTTCCCCACATAACACTGTTGCTTCAAAACTGGAACAATTATTAAACGTTACATTTAAATTTGGTGATCACCTTATGTTAATTACCAGACATTTGGTAAATCAATACTTACTCCCTTGATTTCCATAGCTCTGCAGTTTGTTTGGATTTTGGGTAGTGTAAACCCTCTAACTTTGCACTTTTTCCCCAAAATTAAGCATTTTAGTACTTCAGATCTTTGCATTTTCATGTACATTTTAGGATCACTTTTTCTCAGTATCTGCAATAGAGTCTGCAGCAGGGAGCAGCATGGAGGGGCCAAAGCTGCTGCCAGTGAAGCTTCTTTGCCTCAGGTTCCAAAGTCCCCTGCCCTCAAGCCTGTCCCGGGAAAGGGTTCCAGGAGAGCCAGGAGCAGGCCAGCATCCAGAGCATCTGTTCCATGTTGCAGGGGTGGAGTTCAGCATCCAAGCTGATGACAGTGCATCAGTCCATGTGTGGAGTCCCACATGGCCGTAAGCCACGTGGGCGACGGCGAGCATGCCCCGGCCACAGGAGAGACAGGAGCCCAGTGCACCAGAGAGAGAAGCGGAGAGTGTGTGTCTTTGTCTGGGGGCAGATCTATGCTTGGCTAGCCCCTGATAGGTCGTGTCAAAGAATTCTGCCTTAGCTGCATCCGTACAGTGCCCTTCTTTCTCCACCCAGCTGGGTTGTCTTAGTAACTCTGGCCTAGCTGGGTCTAGTCTTACCCGCCCAGCCAGGATCCCCAGTTCTACTTCCTGTCCCTCCCTGACTACCTTGTTTCCTTCTGTCTCCTCACTCTCACCTCACAGCAAGTACCACGATGACAATGGTGTAGGGGAGATAAATGGTGATGGAAGGAGACTTGACTTGCGGTGATGAACACACAGTACAATATTGTTAGAATAAGTTTCTCCTGGATCCTGCCTGGCTACGCCAACTGTCGGGTGCACAGATCCTCCACTGCCAGGAACTGGACCTTCATGGGTGGCAGGGATCAGGCGGAGAAGACATAAGAAGTTGTGGGATATGAGAGTCTTTATTATAGCCCAAGTAGGCATGGCTACTAAGGAGCCATTAGACAAAGCAGTTCTTTAAAGTAAAGTCCCACAAAGCAAGCAGCCACACACTGGCTGGTTAACATTACATCTTTCCTACAAAATAGCCTCCAATATAGGAGCTATGCAGACTATATAGCCTGACTAAGCAGCCTCACACCGGCTGGCCAGTAACATACTTCACACTAACTGAGACAAAAGGAGACAAAAGAGGCTTCTTGCCCAATAGTGGCATCAGTCTTTGGGTTAGAGAAGGGCATGCCTGCACAGTGCGATACCGTTAGATAACTGTGTCTTTGCTCTTGCACCTGCACACAGCATATTAGCCTTGAACACTCTGACTAGGATTCCCATGCTCAGATTGGCCTTGAATATCCAGCATCCTCCACACAGGGCCCCCATTAATATCCAGATGCTGTATCGTAGAATGGTACACCTGAAACCTATCTGATTTTATTAACCAATGACACCCCCAATAAAGTGAATTAAAAATAGTATAAAGTTAATGAAACACTGAAGAAAATATTTTTTGAAAGAGCTTTTAGCAATCTCAGAGGATGGATGATAGAACATGTCTGAAATGTTGCTGTCTCTGACCTGGAATGTATTAAAGTGGACTAGGAAAAACTAATATTACAGTGCTAATTCCTATTGCGGTACAAGTAGCATTCTCCCATGGAATGTTAACTGTAGGTTTCATTAATTTAGGACACAGAAGTTAGAACTGAACCATAGCTAATGATTTTTGCCTATAGCCAAGAAACTATAGGCAAAAGACACAGTCCAGGTGTATTCATTTAAAATCTGCCGAGTCACAAATTCAAATCGTCTATAAAAAACGAAGTGCTGCCACATTTGTACATAAAGTTCCAAACACCATTGAGGACGGAATATTGTGCAATGTGAATCTCTCATTGTCGACACCACAGGCCCTTGTTGTGATCAATGACCCCACTCCCCTGGGCTCTGTGTACCCATTGAGACCAGCGGAGAAGCCACGTTATAGCGCTGGAAACAGGGGCATCAGCAAGTGTGTCATCGCTGTTCCATCTCATCGTGTTAAAACTTAAGGTTTTAAAAGTATGGACTTATTTTAGGAAATATGGACTAAATAACATTAGGGTTATATTTTCAACTAAAACCCTTCAAAAATGTATCGTTCCGATGATATTCATGAAAATGACTGAATCAAAGATGCATTTTCAAACAGTGTTTATCAGGTAGTGAATTGCTACCGCATTTACTTTTCAGCTCCCAGTACAGTGAGGAAAATGGTCTCCTATTGAAGGAAGGGTGCGTTTGCCGTGCTGTGGGTTGTCCTTCTGCACCTGAGCAGTCATTTTTGTCACTTCAGTTCTAGCCGGAGAAGGGTAACAATGCTGTCTTTAATGCGAAGTGGCGCACAGTGCGCTGTTTAGGAAATGACTGAGCCCTTACGTTCTCCCTTCAGCACGTGGCATGTGTGCAGGCCCCCCTCGGTGGTGGCTTACACGCAGTTTACAGGGCCTACGAAGTGCTCTCAGACTAAGAATGTTCCTTTTCTATTTACAACCTAATCACAGTCTCTTGCTATTATCCTTTTCTGTATCATGAGCTTCTACCAAACGCTTTTTGGACTTCCTCCCAGGACTGAGGTAGCTGGGTCTTTGATTTCTGGGTCTGGGCTGCTGAGTTCATTTGTAGTCGGATTTTCCCAGCATAACCTCATCAGCCCCATGCGAGTGTGCCCTGTAGTGGGGGCCCGGGCAGCTCCGTCAGCCCGCTCTGTGTTCCACTGGGGAGCTGAGCTTGGCGCTCACATCTCCACCGGCTGAAACACTGAGGCTTTCCTGTTATGTTATGGAGTCCCCCCAATGCCTCCTCTAGGTTGTTTCTTTAACATATTTTATGTTTAAGTATTATTTTCTTCACTATAATGTACTTCCCCTCTGAGCAGTGTTGCCCAAAGGAAACATATTCCTTCCTGGCATCGTATTTAACGTAGGTTTCTGGTCTTGAGCAGCTCTCTCGTTCTCTGCTTATGTTTCTTAACTGGAACCCAAGGGAGTCGCTCATCACAGCCAGAGGTGGGGCTCAGGCTCCCCGTGGGCGGGGAGGATCTGCAGTCGGAGCCCTTCTCACTAACCCCCCTCCACAGGCTGCGTCCATTAGGCATGGCTACAGCTCTCAGACATTTGACCTCGCATATTTAGGCATTTCCAACATTTGCTTGCCAACAAATTATTATAACATTCTGGAGAGACAAATCGACAAAAGCTCATAGAATACTGAACCCGTGCACACGCATGCACACACACACACACACACGTGGTTTTACCAGAGTCAAATCTGAAAGAAATATTCACAATAGATTTTATATACTTAACATGCAGTAATTTTAGTAATGTCACAAACATTACAGAAGCTCTAGGAGAAAAATATATTTCCTCCCAATAGGTCATTCTCAAAGGCAGATTGTATAATACCAAGAAAGTATTGTGATACATTACCGTTTGAGCTATCGCTGTACATGTCAGATGAAACATATCATTGTGATCATGAATTTTTTTTCTGGAACATATGAATGTATTGATATTTCAGGAAAAATGCATTCTGGTAATGACTATCATTCACAAGTAGGCTTACACAAAATAGAATGATCAATAAATCTAAAGTTCCTTATTATGTCTGTAATTTAAAGATTTCATCTGGTTAATGTGTAGGCTGGCTTGAGCTAGGACACCAATTCAGTGGCTCTTTGTTCGGTCTCTATATTCAAGTAGAGGAAGTCATTAGCTTGCTTAGCCATTTGATCAGAATTTCTCCAAATGTTACATTGGAATGTATTAAGGTGACTTTCTAGTGTAACCCAATGTTACACTGATTACTGAGTATTTGTAATCCATTTTAAGATGCAACCCTTTTATTCTCAGGATTATTATTTGTGATACACAGCTGGTTTTAATTCAATATCGTCTGACCTTCAATGTTCATTCCTTTTGGACTGAATGTGTAGAGTCTGAGTGCCCACTTTTGTTTTGTAGTGTTTCCCTTTTTTTGGATATGATGGCAGATTTGCATGAGGCTAGTAGAAGTGATTGAGGAGTTCTGTAGTGCTTTCAACTTATTTTTTTCTTTTTCTCCTAAAAGAACTATTGTTTTTTCCTTTTATCCTAAAACAATTGTTGTCATCATTCCATAGAGAGGAGTGGTCTGAAGCCAGCCGATCTTCCACATGTCATTAAAGAAATACTTATTTTGATTATTCCAACACAGTATTCCTGAAAGTTATAAGGGTCTCTAACTGTGGAATGCCTTCTATGAAAAGGGGATGCACATGAGCCTGAGAAGTGCTTGGTTATAATGCACATTCTCACTGTAGAGGCTTGGATGATTCTGAAACATGGAAAACTAACTTTGTTGTGGAAGGAGACAGAGCCCCCGTGGCACAGACACTCTGTCCCTGAGGCCAACGCTGTGACTTGCAGTTACCCTCCTAGAAACCAGTCGTGCAGATTTGTCTCTCGTGGGTTGTGTTTACTCTTTAAGGTTTTTGCTATTCTGTTTTTCCCAATTTATAGCTTGTTACACATGTTTAAGAATGTGAATGGTGCCCTGGCCAGTGTGACTCAGTTGGTAAGACATTATCCTAGTCACCAAAGGTTGCTGATCGATTCCCAGTCAGGGCACATGCCCAGGTTGGGGGCTTGATCCCCATTGGGGGGCATCCAGGAGGTAGCCCATAGATGTTTTGCTCTCACATAGATATTCTATCTCCCTCTCCCTTCCTCTTGCTCTAAAAATCAATATTTTTAAAAAAAGAAAGTAAATAAATATTAATGGAGATTTAAAAAGATAATTTATAAAATCAAAGAAGAAAGATATTTAAAATTGATAGTAATAGCACAAATTAAAAAAGAAAATGCTAGGTGTAAGCCATAGTCTTACTCATTGGTCTAAATTCAGTTAAAATTCTGGAAATATGTATAATCTTTCAGATAAAGTATACTATTTACAAGGTTATCAATTCAGAATTATCTTTAATGTAATGCTGGTTGGAATTCAGTGTGAATATTAGAATTCGTAAATCATTGAAAAAAAATGCCACATTTCTAAATTCAGTTAATCTTTGAAAACATATCATCATAATAAAAATACCTAGTCTTCATTGACCACATTTTCTTAGACATTTGGTACATGCAATTCCATAAATAAACATTTTTCACAAGCACCCATAATATTTTCCCAAATGATGCTTTATTTCATTTTTTTTGCCAGTTAGGACAATTGATTTTTTTTCTCATTATTGCTATGGCCTAACACAGTCTCTGGTACCAGGTAGGCACTAAATCAATACCTGTTAAGTTAATTAATGCTCTTGATTAAATTAGATTTTGAATCCTATAAATGCCTATTTACAGATTGCCAAGGAATTAGTAGATTTCATTCCTATGGATAAGTATCTAAATGAAGCTCTAGGTCAAGATCACTCAACTTTTTTCTTCTTCTTACAGGTAGTGTCATAAAACATTGAAAGCCACCTGTACTAATATTGGTCAGCATGGCTGGTTCTCTTAAATAGTGAGGTCATGTGAATCAGATATTCCTCACTTGTTTCAAACTTTTGAAAGTACATTCCATAGTAAAAGACAAACCTGTTTCCAGAACTTCCTATACAGCCTCAACAATAAAAATACTTATTTAACTGCCATTATAGTATTACAGAACATAAATGGATCTATTTTCATTATTAGTGTATGTAAGAGACAAGGATTAGAAATGCTGTATATTTTATCCAAGGAGTCTACACACCTTTAATTGTTTCAACTCGGTTTTAATTTATACATAGATCTAGTAACACTTCAGTAGATTGATGGGAAAAAATTTAACTTATTTAATAACAGACAGAAGCAAATGTGTTGGATTTCTCATTTGAAGTGCAATTTGCAATACTCAAAAGAACTTCCCATTTGGCTGAAAAAGCACACACCATCATTCATGCAGAGAGCTGTATAAATTCTAGAAAGTAAAAAAAAAAGTTATTATTTTTATTGCTATCATCATCATCATCATCACCACCACCATCATCACCGTTCTCACCATTATCAGGACGAGGGACACTTATCTTCCCCACAGGAATTCTCACATGGACACGGTCCAGCTTGTAAAAACTGCACTGTATATTTTCAAAAAAAAGAGTCGATGAGAGGATGGGAGAACAGCCCTGGTGTTTTATTACCTTGGGATCAGGGACTATAAAGAGACCTGAATTATCCGATGTGAGATCATGGGAGTACAAAATGGCACAATGTGCAGTAATTTACAATCAATTTAGTAAGTGTCACGTCATAAATCTGTTCTTCTGATAGATTTCTCACTATTGGCACGAGTGCTTAACGTTTATGCTTCCCCCTGTGCGGGTCCTTGAAGAGCTGTTTCAACAACATTTCACAGCACTCACAGATATTTTGGCCTCATCGAATCATGGCATTTTATGTATGTGGAGAACGTCACAACGTGTCCCTATATTCTGGCTGCAAGGACCAAACCTGCTACCAGGCGTGCGGACACATGCGGTCCCAGGCTGCCGTCTGTGCAGGAGGGGCCGGGGGGTCTGGGGGGAAAGGGTGGCTCCGTTTTCAGGAAGGCGAAGTGCTCTCTCCGCGGGTCTCCAGCGCCTGGAAGGCTGTCCGAGGAGGGCAGGGCGACCCTGTGAGCCGGGCATCGCCTGGCTTCGCTGGAACCCTGGCCGGGCGGGCCGGTGCCGTGTTTATTCCAGCCCCGCGTGGGCACTGACCGCAGCGTCTGCAGAGTGTGGGCCATCCCTCAGCCCCGCCTGGCCCCGCGCACTGAGAGGCTGGGTTTGGTTCCTGGTCAGGGCACGTGCCCAGCTTATGGGCTCCATCGATGTTTCTCCCTCTTTCGTTCTCCCTTCTTCCTTCTCTAAGAAAATCAATAAAAATATTTATAAGAAATAAGTGAAAGAAAAGAAAACTGGCTTCCTGTTTCAGGAGACCTGACGTGGCTTTTGGGCAGCCTGACATCATCGCGGTGATTTGTTTCTTGTGTTAATAGAAACGCACTCTGGGTGGCTTCACACTCCCGCCACACACACATGCTTTCGGCTCTTTCTTTTCATGCCGTCGTGTTTATGTACCTCCATCAGCCTGTGGCTCTCTATGCTGATCTAGTTTTCTTAAGTGGTCCTTAATTAACAAATGGTTTGACGTCCCCTATGTAAAGTGAGATTTAAGCTAATATTTTTAATGAATTTATGCTTGAAAATGGCACTTCACGGGGGAATATTATAAACCTATTATTATTCAATACCATGATTGATGAGTCTTTAAATAGACTTTTGAATGCTACCAAAGCATATTTTCATGATCAGAAAGGATAATAATAGGAAACTCTGAAAAGCGCAATAACTGGAATAAAATAACATGATGATATAATGTGATGTTGGAAGGAGATCATGTGTTGCTCAAAAATAGAATTAAGATGTTTTCTCCAAACAAATCAATGTAGCCGTATTTGTAAGGAAGAAATTCATGTAAGTATGTGATTATTATCTAGATTATCATTTTCTCACTTGGAGAAAAAGAAAAAATACCACATAGACACACTTATTTACATCAAGAAACTTCTGTTTTGCCCTGAAAAGATTGATTGTAGCAGGATTCTAATCTCCTGGTTATTTCAGGCAGCCTATTCTTGGAAGTTGGGGAGCAAAATATCTGGATTGTGGGGTGAATGTTTTAAATTAACTTGAAAATGCACATTTTCTACTAGAGATTTATTCAATTTTACTTTTCTACATCATGATATTTCTTGTACTCTTATCTCTAAGAGCCTTATTAATCCTGATGCAGTTTTTAAACTTTTATTGTATGGCTAACAAAACAAGAGACCGGGCAGATTAAATAATTTATTAAATAACATCATCATAGAGACAAGAGCCTGAGGAAAAAACTACAAATAAAGCGACATTTACATCTTCGAATAAAGTAATATTTAAATCTTTGCTATTAGGTTTCTTGTGGAGAATATTCTTATCATAAAACGTATGTTTACCCCTCACTAATTAGTGTCCTAAAATTCATTATAAAAAGACAAACTCCAACTTAGAATAAATAAAAAAGTAAAATATTTTACTTTAAATCTGCATAGTAGTTGTTATAATTCTATACTTTTTTTGTTACTATTCATCATGTTTTTCCAAAAATAATAAGATAGAGCCTTAATGTAATCAAGTGTGATCTTATGGATAATAATGCCAAATGGTAAAATTACTCCTGAAATCTTAAAAAAATCATCAAAAATATCAGTTTTGTCATGTCTGAGATTAGATTTTAGCCTACTTACACACCATATGTTAACTTATTAGTATCTTATAGATGCAGGAGGATGGGGGGGGGAAGACTCCATATCTATATATAAAAAAGTCTAAGCAACCATTACAACTGGATGAAAGATGACCGGACAACTGGACTGGCCAGTAGCTATGATGTGCACTGACCACCAGAGAGCAGATGCTCAATGCAGGAGCTGCCCCTGGTGGCCATTGTGCTCCCACAGCCCATCTCCAGCAGTCAGTCAACTTCCCTTGGTCCCTTCCCTCCCCTCGCCCACCCCCCCACCCCCCG
>NW_006293349.1:5169837-5180915 GCF_000327345.1 Myotis davidii
GTTAGTATTTTATAGATGCAGGGGGTTGGGGGGGGAGACTCCATATCTATATATAAAAAAGCCTAAGCAACCATTACATATAAAAGATTGTTACTATTCATAGCACAAACTAGTAACAGGTACAGCTGCATGTTCCTATCAGTTCGATGGCTGCAAAGTCCCACATAGGTGAAGCAATGTGGGCCCCAGTGGCAGGCTGGCTTTGTATCTTAGTTGAAAAATACCGAGCTTTGTGGGTCCACCACTTAGGGAGCGAGCTCAGTGGTCCCAGAGGTAAATTTGTGTCAGTTACCTTGTTCTTCAAGGGTGTGTGCTGGAATGCAGACCTGAGAAACATGCCAGGTGAAGACTTGCCAGAACCTTCTAGGCACAGTGAGGTGTGCAGGAACATAAGCGATCTGTGAAGGCACCTCTCCCCAAAAGATGTGCTATGAATGTGAACTAAACATACCCCCACAACATAGACACAGAGGGTGATGGATGGACGGATGGATGGCAGCCAGCAGGGGACATTTGGCTCAGGTGGGCTAGAAAGTCCCCAAGGAGAAAGTGGCCCCACCCTCATCGCGGGGAACAGTCTGCGGCCACCCTATCTGGCTCAACAGGAGCCAGTCGCACTGAGGGCGGGACAGCCCACAGCTTCCACGGCCAGCACTAATCCGTCTGAAGGACAAGAAACTCCATCTAATCAGGCTGGAGTACCTACATCCCCCAGCTACCCCCACTTGCAGTTTTGATGCATAAAATTCAACCCCAAAGGCAGTAGAGGCTGAGTCCTAACCTTCCCCAGTTGTGGCTCCATCCCCCATTCCCTCTAGCGAACTCCCCTCTTACTGGCCCCTGCATCTGCCTAATCCCTTGAGCATCTCCAACCTTACAATGGATAGTTGGGCACATAGATAGATGGACAGATAGATAGATGGACGGATAGATAGATGGACAGATAGATAGATGGACAGATAGATAGATATGTAGATACGTAGATGAATAGGTGGTAAATAGATGGCTTATACACTGAGTGGCCAGATTATTATCACCACCTGACGTTTGTAGGCAAATTAGCTATAATTTCGCCCTGAAGTTGCTAGAGGGCCAGACCATTATAAATAGGGAAGCAGGTTGTTTACCAGGAGAGTAGAAGTGATTTATTTTCTGAAGATAAGGGTAAACAACGCGATTTAACAGCCTTTGAATGTTATATATATATAACTTTTAATACACAGTTTTCAAATGAATAATGAGGGCCCCAGGAGATTTAGTTAATTTTTGTAGGAATAACCATGAAATAAATGACGGAACTGTAATTGTATATAAGTAGTGCGACTTCAGGCCATGCTTCTTGCTTGGCCTTATGCTGAGCATGGTTCTGGCTTGGAAAAGCCACTAACTGTTTTATCCCTTTGTGTAAAAATGATTAGTTAATGCCGCCAAAGCACTAAAGAAGTTCTAAAATGTACCGGGTGATGGAGGAATAGCAATTTGTGAACACTGCAGTTCAATTCTCCTCCAGTGCTTTAGGCAAGAAATACAGTATTACAGATCTCATTCCTTTGTAGCATTTGGTGTTCCCAGGAGATCATGTTTTACATGCATAAAAACTGTTTAAGTCATGCATTTGCATATCTGTCAGCCGTTTTATTGGATGATTCTTTAAACTGCACTGGAACTTGGGGTAATATGAATTTTGATTTTGCTATAAAACTATATGGGGGTAATCTTTGTAGGACATTGCTCAGTGAGGAAAGATAGCTAAATTAGAAAATTGCACACTGCTATGAGATTATCTACTTTACTATTATTATTGAAGAAGCTACATTTAGAATCTCTCAAATCTGATTACTTTAGATTTTGTCCAAGAAAACAAACAGGTCTTACTTAATTGAGATAGAAAGTACTTTAAACTTAGAATCCTTTGTCAAGTAGCAAGTGGATATTAGCGAATGGGGGTGTCAGTTTATTATACACTTCAACACTGGAGTACTTTATTTAAGGCTTATTGTTCATTTCCAAACATAACACTTACGAATATGGTCAGTTTTAGATTGCTGGGAATAAAGCATTTTGATATTGTACCCGAAAGGGTTATAAACATTATGCTATACACTTTATTGCGGCATAACCTACAATATGTTGCCGTGTAAAACTGTGGAATTGTTTAAAAGAAGTAAATTACTTTTTAAATACCACGTACTTTATACTCTTGCTTACTAGTATAGGCAACACTGCAAATAGGGATTGTGCTGGGTTAATTTCTGTTCTTATTTCACCACTTTCTCTCAGAACTATTTTTTCCTTAATTTTAGTTTCTTAAATTATTCTGTTTTGTACAAATTATACAGACCAAAAGTGACCTTAAAGTTGTTTAGATGGCATGTTAATTATTTTAATTAAATATTTAACTTCTTCCAGTACTTACACCTTCTTCCTTCTTTTTTATATAAGTTGTGATACCATTACATTCAAATACTTATACAATCACCATATCTGTCCATTGTCCATTGTAGAATATTCCCTCCTTAAAAGATATCTTTTCAGTCTACCAGCATGCATAAATTGTAATTCTTATAATTATTTAATACTTTTATTGATATATTTGCTAAAATATGTCATACTATATTTTAAGAAGATGCGTACGTATTTACAATATCTCTTATTTTATTATTGACTTTTGTGAAAACGGGCTGTGTATAGAAAAAATGATTTCAATAGTTTCTATTTATTTTACAACAGAAAATTTCCTTAAATAAGTGCTTCTGAATTTAATAAAATGAAAAGCAGCAACTGATTTGCTTGGAAAGAAGTTCATTTAATGAATCTGCAGAGGCAGTAAGGCAGGATTGATGCCCAGGGCCTGGGGACACAGGCGATGGGAGGAAGAGGTGGAACATGGGGAAGTTTAAGCGGGAAGCTACTCGTTATGATACTGCATTGTGCATGCATGTCATCATACATCTGTCAAAACTCATGTAACATACAACACGAAGCGTGAGCCCTCATGGAAATAGGCCTCTTGGTTAGTACTGAGGGAGCGATGTTGGCTTAGTAGTTGTACTAAAGGTGTCACCCCAGGGAGAGCTGTGAGTAGGAGAAACGGGCAGAAGGCTAAGGGGATATGTGGACACTTACCTCCTCCTCATGTTTTTTCTGCAAACCTAAAACTACCCTAAAAACTAAAGTCTCCTGATTTTCATCAGGCTAATGTAGTTTCAGCTGGAAACACTGGCTTCATTCAGACTTGCATGTTCTAACAAGGTGGCCTTGGGGTCATTTAAATGATCTGGGCTTTGCTTGGATCGTGTATAAATGAGATTAATAAGGACTACCTTCCACATGGATTGTGAATGAAGTCCAGTAATGTCCACAGAGCAGCTCGCATGGTACTGACACTAAGCGGGTTCTCCACAGATGGTATCAGGTCTCATGCCATACATGCCCATGCCTTTAACCACATTAGGTGAGCACTTCCCATGTGCCATGCACCATACCCTCATACGGATGATGGTCATCCTCATGCGTCTGTCATAATCTTTCATTTCTAAACTAGAGGCCCGGTGCACAAAATTTGTGCATGGGGCGGGGGTGTCCCTCCGCTCAGCCTGCACCCTCTCCAATCAGGGACCCCTCTCACAATCCAGGACTGCTGGCTCCCAACCACTCGCCTGCCTGTCTGCCTGATGGCCCCTACCCGCTTCTGCCTGCCAGCCCGATCACCCCCTAACCAGTCCCCTGCTAGCCTGATTGATGCCTAACTGCTCTCCTGCAGGCCTGATTGCCCCTAACTGCCCTCCCCTGCCGGCATGGTCACCCCTAACTGCTTTCCTTTGCCAGACTGGACGCCCCTAACTGTTCTCCCTTGCAGGCCTGGTCCCTTCCAACTGCCCTCCCCTGCTGGCCTGATTGCCCGTAACTGCCCTCCCCTGCTGGCCATCTTGTGTCCACATGGGCGTGGCCATCTTGTATGTTGGAGTGATGGTCAAGTTGCATATTACCTCTTTATTATATAGGATAGAATTGCCATGTGACTCAGCAATTTTCCTTCTAGTGGGTACTTTAAAGAATTGCAAAGTTGATTATATACTTGTTCAGGAATGTTCATAGCTGCACTATTCACAGAACCCAAAAGGTAGAAACAACCCAAATATTAATCAACTAATCAATAGATAAACAAAATACAGAGGGATATGTTCAACCATGAAAAGGAGTGAGCTCTTGCTCCCTGCCCCGGCAGGATGGAAGTCATTCCCTGCCAGAGTGACTGCTGAGGCATCTGGGTTTTTATTTGGTGTGATGAGAAGGTTCTGAAACTGGGAGCTATAGCACTTTCAAGTAAAAATATCTGATAGAGTCTCTCCAATTATAATAAGCCAGTTCTTCTTTTCTCACAAGTCTTATACTAAACGGCATGCCCTTTAATATACAGGCCATCTTTTTTAATGTTATGTTTTAATGACAGTTTATATTCAATACTGTTTTGTATTAGCTTCAGGGGTGCAGGGTGGTGCTGAGACAATGATTGTAATTTACACAGCGATTCCCCTGATATTCCAGGTGCCCACCTGGCACTAGGCAGTCATTACAGTATTACTGACTGCATTCCCCAGGCTCTGCTTTCATCCTGTGACCATTGTGTGACTACCGATTCGTTCTTCTCCATCTCGTCACCTTTTTCACCCCGTCTCCTGTCCCCTCTCCCGTCTGGCGACCACCAGTGTATTCTCTGTACCCGTGAGACTTCTTCTATTTTTTTGTTCATTTATTTTGTTTTTTAGATCATCGTATTTAAAAAAAATATTTCTATGAATAATTTGTTCTATCAACTTATCATCCTAATTTAAAAAATTGTTTAATTCAGCTGGAGATTTAGTCACTCCATCTGTCCCTTCGTCTTAGGGAATTGGTTTCAGCCATTCCATTTTAACTATGAATTCTATTTTTTTTTTGTTAACTTATGGCATGTGTAATTCTTTTTCTTAAATATGATCAGTTAACTTTCATCATAATTCCTCAATATGGAACTACATTTAAATATGGATTCCTGGGATAAACTATACGTTTCATGTCGCGTATGCTGATTTATAAGTTTTAAAACTCAGAATCGTAAAATGGTCATAATTAGCACTTTATTTCAGATGCACACAGAGGGGCAGATTTAAAAAGGGACATTTTATTTGATGAAGTGTGAATATGTTACTGCTGTGGGAAAAGACAGGGCTAGTCAGCGCAGGGCGGAGGCATGTGGAGGGCAGAGGCGCCTTCCCGTGAGCCCGCGGACTCCCGTGGCTCTGAGCGCACCCGTCTTGGCGGCGGATGGGCTGTTGCCTTGGGACTGCGTTGGGTCTGTGGTGCCGTCACCGGAGAGGGCACCCCGTGAACAGCTGGACCCGCCCTCTCATTGACTGTGCTGTGAATGTGTGCAACTTCTTTGAAGCATTGATTACGATGATGGTGATGTAGTCGAGACATAATTGATCATTAAGGGACAGGTGACTGTAAAGTACTAAATAGTGGTGTGTCTCCCTTCCCGGCAGGAGTCTGAGATTTATGTAGCTAAGAAAGCAAAAGTATTTTTTTTTAATTTTATTTATTTGTTTAAGGTATTACAGATAGTAGTACATATGTCTCCTTTTTTCTTTTCCCCATTGACTTCCCCCCTCCCCCTCTGCCCCTGCACTCGCCCTCACCCACCCTCCCCCCCCAGTGTCACACCCACCCTCCCTCCAGTATCTTGCGTCCATTGGTTGTGCTTATATCCATGCATACAAGTCACTCAGCTGCTCTCTTAGCATATCTCTTAGCTTATTTTTATTATCACAGTAGTCTCATGACTTGTGGAGAATGGGAACATTTATTTAAATTAATACTTTCTTTGTTTTCCATTCTTTTACATAAAAGTTTAGATTTGTTAAAGGTGTGAGATAATATAGGGATTGATTTTCTCCCCACCCTGAGCTACTTGAAAAAGAATCTCTAAATAAATGTATATTGTTCCTTCTACTCCTTTTACGCAGAGGGAGCACCTGGGCATTTAAGCTAGCATTTTTAAATTGCTATTCTAGCCCAGCCAGTGTCGACCTATGAGCCAGAAGGTCACAGTTTGATTCCTGGTCAGGGCACAGGCCCAGAAAAGGCCAGCATGAACAAGTGAAAAAATCCTCCAACTGGTCAAAAGACAGGATGAAGTATTTACACACATATTCCCGGCATTAAAAACAAGGACAGAACCAAAGCCCAGTAGCACTGGTGTGATTCAGGCTTGTGCAGAAAGATACCTCTGTTCCTTTTTTCAAAAGA
This sequence comes from Myotis davidii, assembly GCF_000327345.1. Taxonomy (NCBI): domain Eukaryota; kingdom Metazoa; phylum Chordata; class Mammalia; order Chiroptera; family Vespertilionidae; genus Myotis; species Myotis davidii. The sequence continues at coordinate 5,176,129 of NW_006293349.1, forward strand.
CATTTTTATTGATTTCAGAGAGGAAGGGAGAGGGAGGGAGATAGAAGCAACAATGATGAGAGAGCATCATCGACTGGCTGCCTCCTGCACACCCTCCACTGGGGATTGAGCCCACAATCCAGGCCTGTGCCCTGACCAGAATCGATCCATGACCTCCTGGTTCCTAGGTCGATGCGCAGCCACTGAGCCACGCCGGCTGGGCGATATCTCTGTTCTTTAAATGAAACTTTTACCCAGCAACAGGCTCCCCAAGAATAATCTGCCAACTGACTAGTAAATAAGAAACAATTTGTTTCCGTCCTGCTACGTGGTTTCTCACTCTACACCCGCTCAGGAACATTTAGAAATTCTGCAGAACAATGGAAGCTCATACCTGTCAGATTTAGATGGAAAAAGACAAACAATAAAGCACAATTCTAACAGCCTTTCTTGCAGAACCTAGAGTATCTTTAAAGTGACTGTCCTATTTGTGAAGGTAGTGCATTCACCGCATCATACTCTAAACGCTGCCCCTTTTGCTTTCACCTTAATGAAACCATAAATCAGATGTGTATGCACCACAGACAACCCACTAAAGAGAAAAGTATTAATTTAAAATGGAAACCATACTCATGAATTAAAAGTAACATTAATGTTGCTAAAAATGTTAGCATTGACTACTTGCTTACTGAATCTGAGATATGATATTAACTGGCTCACAGGGATTATTTCATTCAATTGTCACAATACCTTTTAAATATTACATAGTTATTAACAGGCAGGAACAAGATTAGGATAGGATTGTTTAATTAAATAGACAGATGATGTGGAATTGTATACCTGAAACCTATATAAATTTTTAACCGATGTCAAACCAATAAATTCAATAAAAAAAGAACCCAAACTATTAGCCATTACAATATGACATTAAAAAAAATAGATTCTGCCCTAGCCAGTTTAGCTCTGTGGATAGAGCGTCAGCCTGTGGACTGAAGTTCCCAGGTTTGATTCTGGCCAAGGGCACATGCCTGGGTTGCGGGCTCGATCCCCAGTAGGGGGTGTGCAGGAGTGATTCTTTGTCATCATTGATGTTCCTATCTCTCCTTCTCCCTTCCTCTCTGAAGTCAATAAAGAAATATATTTAAAAAAATAGATTCTACAGGGAAGAAAAATCATTAAAATTTTAAGTAAACAAAATAGTAGAAAACTATTCAAGGTAAAATGACAAATATAACTGAGTAGATTATATTTTAACTTAAATGAAACATACTTTTCATATAATTCTGTGACAAAATATGTACTTTGTATTTTTCTTAATGCAATGCAAAATTATATAAAAACACTATGGTCAAAACTCATATAGGTAGTGCTTAACAGAAAGATAATTGTGTTTATTTTTATATCTCATTATATATTGTTATGACTAATCTTCTATGCCATCATGGAAGAGTTGATATTTTAAGATAGGAGCCATTTGGAATTTTCCATTAATACTTAATGACCAAATGTTCCTGGAAATATTTTAAACTACATTTTTTTTTTCTCACAGAACACAACTTATGTGATTTTTTTAAGATCAAAATGTCTAGTATTATTATGAAAAAAAATAAAAATTACAGGTTTAAGATAAGTGTAATTAAAATGTTGCTTAGACTAAATTCTGTGTACAAAATCCAGTGTGAGGAAATAATAAATTTAAGAAAGGACATTTGAAAGCATGATAAAAAATAATCCTCTTCTCTGTGCTTTTATTACTAAAAGTGGAACTTCAGGTAGAAAACTAGAAAATGTTCAAGAAAAACATCTAAAATATAATAAGCATGCAAAATAACAGACATGTCGAGATATTTACAACTTAAAATTCCGTATTTTCTGACCAAGGCAATGGAGTAGAATGTGAGAGTAACACCATGAACAGTGTACAAAACTGAAAAATAAATAACCCAGACTATTTTAGAATTAAAAGGTTATCAGGACAATTTGGTGAAATTAAATGAATAAAAAATTCCTTTTAATAAGTCAGAACATTAACATTTGAAAGAGAAATAACCTAGAGAAATTACTTAGACTCAACAGAAGAAATTGGAAACACTAATAAAATTATGAGTTCAATACTTCCACCTACTCATTCCTCCTTCAGCATTATGACTCATGAGAGGTTTAGTAACCAAGAATAGAGTCACTCCATTCTGTTCAGAATACATATTATCCTCTTCTCTATTAGTTGCATACTTTGAAACCCAGTAAATGATAGATCTATCTTTGAAGTATACAATGAAGTACTCTAAATGAAGACACATAGAATTTGACATATTAGATTATTAGAATTATTGGTAGTGGGAATATCACTTGAAAATGTTGCATTGGGTATTTTTTCTAATATATTTTTAATGATTTCATAGAGGAAGGAAGAGGGAGAGAGAGAGAGAAACATCAGTGATGAGAGAGAATCATTGATCAGATGCCTCCTGCACGCCCTCTACTGGGGATCGAGCCTGCAACCTGAGACATGTGCCCTGATAGGGAATTGAACAGTGACCTGCTGGTTCATAGGCTGATGCTCAACCACTGAGCCACGTCAGCCGGGCACATTGGATATTTTAAAGAAAGCTTGAATTAATTTGAGTGATAAACTGATAAGTTTCTTTCATTTCTCATTAAAGTGGCTCTTAAATTTAAAGCAACGAAATAAAAAGCAAGGGACTTCAGGATTATTTAGTATTTGCAATCAAATGAGAAATATGTTTTAAAAAATTAGAAATATGTCACAAGAATGATCTAGTTACAGACATAAAATTACATTAAAGAGAATATAGACTGAGAAATGTGGAACAGGTATTGAAAGTAATAGTGACTCAAGTTTAGAATCAATGGTATGCATGGCCTATCCAATCTCCTGCAAAAAACTATCTGCTTCTTCTGATAATATTGGCCTGTCATGTTGTTTTTTTTGTTTGTTTGTTTGGTTGTTGTTGTTGTTGTGTTTGTGTGTGTGTGCTATCCTTACCAGGTTTGGGTATCAGGGTTCTGCTGGAGATACCTAAGAACTACTATAGAATAGTTAATGTAATCACAAACTCATATGATTTGAGATTTATCTTCAACATTGCCTGAGGTTGGAAATATTTTTTAAAAAAATATATTTTATTGATTGTTTACAGAGAGGAAGGGAGAGAGATAGAGAGTTAGAAACATCGATGAGCGAGAAACCTTGATCAGCTGCCTCCTGCACACTCCCCACTGGGGATGTGCCCGCAACCAAGGTACATGCCCTTGACCGGAATTGAACCTGGGACCTTTCAGTCCACAGGCCTACGCTCTATCCACTGAGCCAAACTGGTTTCAGCAGTTGGAAATATTTTTTAAAAATACCGATAGGGTAATAGAACAATTAAGGGTGAAAGGAAAATTAAAGATAGGTAATGGGGAAAGTTATTTTTCAATTTATTATTATAATTATGCATTTTAAATTTTTTTAAAAATTAATGTGTTAGCAGAAGTTCTTCAGTACACGTATTGCATATGATCCGATTGATTCAATCGATTTTATACATCAGCCTAGAAAGCTGACAGAAGCATTGAATCAGGCTGGCGAAGCTGCATGCGTAAAGAAAATTGGTTAATTTACCTTATAATTTGTTCTTTATCTTTCATAAGAACATTAGTCAGGGAGTCATCTGCCTTCTGATAAGAATAGAACATAAAATGTCAATTTCGTGAATATGAATGAATATCAAGCTGTTCCCTAAAGGACAATTGAATTATTACCAGGAGTTATTTGTATGAAGTGGATGGATTGTCCTCTGACTAAGGCATTTTAACCTGAAAAATGGAGCATCTGTGGGGATGGAATCAAGTTGGGAAACAAATGAATTCTGATTTTTCATGACATCTTTGGTGGCTAAAGTAATGACTCCAGAGTTTTCTCTGTTGTATGTATGGTCTGGATGTAAAACTCAAAGGTGGGTCAGATGGTGACAATTATAACTAGAGTTTAAAATGTTAATACTTTTAATATTTGACTAAATATTATCTTGGAAGACTATCAATCTATCTCGAACCGTCTTATCCCCCGTAACTAGAATAATATTGACCGTGGATTTTGTGCCCTGCAACTTTGTTTATTGTTTCTGATGGATTTTTTGGGTTTTCTGTATAAAGAATCGTGTTATCTGTAAAAAGTGACGATGTTAGTACTTTATTCCCAGTGTGGATGCCTTTCATTCCTTTCTCTTGCCTGATTGCTCTGGCTAAGACTTCCAGGACTGTGTTGAGTAAGCGTGGTGAGTATGCATATCCTTGACTCCTTCTTGCTCTTAGAGAAAAAGCCTTTAGTTGTTCGCCATTGTGTGTGATATTAGCTGAGGTTGGTCATATATGGCCTTTCTCATGTTGAGGTACTTTCCTTCTATTCCAATTTTTTGAGTGTTCTAATCATAAATGGATGTTGTATTTTATCAAATGCTTTTTGCATCTATTGATAAGATCATATGATTTTTATTCTTTGTTAATGTGGTGTATTACATTGATCCACTTATGCACCCTGACCCATCCTTGTGTCCCTGGAATTAATCCCATTTGGTAATGTATTGTTGTAGTTGATTTGCTGGTACTGTGTTTAGGATGTTTCATCTGTATTCATCAGAGATATTGGTATGTAGTTTTCTTTTTTTGTGTTATCCTTACCAGGTTTTGGTATCAGGGTTATGCTGGCCTCATAAAATGTATTAGAAAGTATTGCTGCCGAAACCGGTTTGGCTCAGTGGATAGAGCGTCAGCCTGCGGACTGAAAGGTCCCAGGTTCGATT